>NC_069500.1:786504832-786833582 GCF_027579735.1 Bombina bombina
GCTTTCACATGTTCTGCACTCCAAGGAATTTGCCCAACATCCTCCCCTTTCAAAAGATCATAGAGAGGTTTTGTTTTTTCAGCAAACCCTTCAATGACATCACAAGAATAATTTACCAAACCCAAGAATTGTCTTAAGGACGGTCTATGCAAAGGTCTGGGCACATGTAGTATGGCTGTAACTCATTTTCTAGTAGGGCATCTTGTACCCCTTTGTATTGATACTCCCAAAAATGTCACCTTTTGTCTCATTAATTGTACTTTTGAAGTGTTTTACTTGAGGCCAGATTCAGTAATCAAGCCAAACAATTCATTTAACCGCTCCAAATGTTCCTCCACTGTCTCTGTAAAAAAAATATAATCTACATACTGAATGATACTTTCTGGGACTGTAAATGTTTTTAATACCTCTGCTAATGCTTGATGAAAATATGTGGTGGAGCTATAAAAGCCCTGGGGCAAAGAATTGGAAATATATTGAACATTAGCAAAGCTAAAGGCAAACTTATATTGGCACTCTGGGGCTAATCTGACACTCGAAAACCCATTACTTATATCCAGAACGGAATACCACATACATGAGGCATTCAGTTTGGATACAACTTCAGGAGTAGAAGCAACTAAATTTGTAACAGGTGGGGTAACTTTATTCACCTTGCAAAAAAATCATCAGTTAACCTCTAAGTATTATTTGCTTTCTTTACTGGCTACAAAGGAGAATTAATAGAGGAGGAACACTTTCTAATTATTGCTTGGCTTTTAAGCTGATTAATAATTTGCCTCACAGGTTCAATAGCTTCTGCTAGAAAACAATACTACTGTCTTTGTGGAGGGGGGTCAGGGCCTACAATATTGATTTCACTGCCTTTTAGTATGCCACAATCATTCTTATGTTGAGCCCATATGTCAGGGAAATCCATGACCAGTCTCTTCAAATCAGGGTGACTTTCAGTATCCGGTCACATCCTTTCTGAAGGAACTGATGCAATGGATGCCATAGGACTGAGGTAAGAGTCATCTAACATAACAGGCTATCTCCCTCTAGTATCCCTCCACAAAACAGTTACACAGGTCCACTATCATCCCTTCTGATCTCATATATCAGCATCAAGTATCGTACCCTCTGTGTTTTTGCTTTGCCAAATTGGAATTGCCTTAGTTCACTGATTGCCTAGTGTCATAGTCACATTTGAGATAAGAGATGCTTGGGACTGGGATCCCCCAAGTCCCACAAGAAATGTCTGTCTTGTCCCCTGTGGGGGACTTAATGGTAAGTCTGTCAGAGTCACTGAACCTGAATCACAAAATAGACACAGGGGCACCCAGAATGAACCCTAAAGGTGTTACATATAGGGTCATGTAATCCAGGGCCTGTGGTAGTCAGTCCGAGCAGGGTATCAGAGGAGAATTATTTTCATAATTGTTCTCATGATATCCAACTCCCTTACAGTCATCACTCTCAAAGCTTCATGCGCTGGGCTATACATATTAGCACCAGACCTAAGCTTTGGAGTGTATTCATTTCCTGTTTTATCTTGGGGCTTAATCTTGTTATTTTTCCCTAACCACTTCTGGTCATAGCTTTTTTTGGAGGTGCAGAGGGATGTAATCTTTCCTGCCCTCCCTCAGTTTCCTTCTGAATTCTCCTTAAAGATCTGCTATCTACTCGTCTGTGCCCATATTTATTGCAATAATGGCAAGCACCTTTGAATGGACCCTCTAAATATTTTTGTTTTGCCTTCATTAGTGGTTTGTCATGCCATTCCATTTTGGCTTTCTCTTCCTATAGCCATTGCCATGGTTGCTGCAGTTGTTGTTGGCGTGTGGTGATGACATCATCGCTGCATGCAAAGTCTTGCTTTTGATGCCGGCTGGATCACCTGTGGGCCCTCCTTGCGCAGATCTGTGCCTATGTAAGTACAAGCATTTTATTCTCACATTGCTTAAGAATAGGTTGTCTTGAGCTCCCTGGGTGCTACTTATTGTTACTCTGTTTGCAGATGCTGAATTGCCTTACTGTTGCTGAACTCTGCTTGTCTGTGACCACTCTACTGATTAACCCCTAGACTGCTGGATTGCATTACTGTTGCTGAACTCTGCTTGTCTGTGACCACTCTACTGATAAACCCCTGCACGGCTGGATTGCCTTATTGTTGCTGAACTCTGCTTGTCTCTGACCACTCTACTGATTAACCCCTTAACTGCTGGATTGCCTTATTGTTCCTGAACTCTGCTTGTCTCTGACCACTCTACTGATTAAACCCTGAACTGCTGATACTCTGGATTGCTTTACTGTTGCTGAATATTGCTTGTCTCTGACATCTCTTCTGTTTTAACCCCTGAACTACTGATTCCTTGGATTGCCTGCCTCTTGCCAGACTTTGCTTTATTCACCACTCTCTGCATTACCCTTTGGTACCCTGAAGGATTGGACTGTCTTCCTGGTGCCTTCCTCGCCCTGTCTGGGACCACTTTCCTGTTTTATTATCTCTACTGTGAGTATGGGATTGCATCCTCGTTTATTATTTCTTCTTTGTACTGGGATATTTCCTTATCTTGCCACTTGATGCCAGGATAAGATGACTACTGGCCAGGATTGGTGCGATAGGGAAATATCCCACGAGCAATACATGGTTACCACAGAAATCCTGTGTGGTCCTGTGTTCCTTTTCTTTAGAATGTTTTGCCTAGCCTTTCCTATAATAGATAACACACCATCTAATGTATTCTTTCCTCAGCCATCATTTGTATGCTAGGGTCCAAGTATGTGAACTTTTTATTTAAATATTGCAACATATAATAAAGTGTTTGTTCTGGGGGAACTCTATGGGTCAATCTATATATGTGTTCAAATTTAGCTGCAAATACCCATGGGTCATCATTTAATGCTACTTGCATTTCTGCCAGAGAGTGGCTGTCTAAATCTCTACCCCCCATAACTAGTTTACAAACTGTTCTTAATCTGTCCCGCTCTGAACCCCATTTATCCTCCTTAAACCAATCTGTATTCAAATTAACTGGATTTGCAATTTGTGATTCTAATCTAGTAGCAATGCTGCCTGGAAGCCAACTTTTTTACATTATATATGCTTCTTTAGAAGAAAGCATGCATCATTTTATTGCAGAGTTAAAATTTGACATGTTGATAAACACATCTGCTTTTACATCATCCACTGGAAATAGAGGTTTTAACTTTACCAGTTGTCTCACTACTTTATCCCTATCTTGGTTTTTAATGGTAGTTATTACAGGGGTTGGTGTTGCAGCAGGGTTGGTAGAGAAGAGTAAGTTTTGCAATTAAGTTAAATTTCTTTCCCTGTATTTTAAACTGGGCGTTAGTGATACAGTATCTGTTTGGTGTTCTGGACTTAATTTTTTTTATTTAGTTTTCTGTGGAGTTAGTATGGGAATGTGTGTGCTCTCTGTATTTTATGTGAGATCAAATCTATTTTCAATGTGTGGAATAGGCACCCGCCCCATAACCATGTGATCTATCCTCTTCAGAAGCACATGGATTGTCCTGATTTAACACTGCAATAGGGGTTAAGTTTGCAAGCCCCTGTCTCAATGAAGCTATAAGTTCCCCTCTTGCATCAAAATTATTCTCTAAGGTATTGATATACTCTGAATATATACCACATGTGGGACAATTCTCACCTAGTGTGTTATAATTGCTCTCTGTTAACATGGCTATTGGGGAATGTCCAGTGATTGCTCTGTTTAATTGGTCTTTGATTGCTAACAACAGTTTCATGCAATTCTGTAACTTTGATTTTTCTTTTGATAAACAAAACAGAAAAGCTAGGTTCAATTTCCATCCAAAACTCACACTTGCATTATAGAAAAGAACATTGATTTGTCCCCCCTTTAAAACAAGTGTATGCTGGTAAGAAAACTATGGCTGGCTCGCCATATGAAATATATATTTATTTCTTGTCTCTGTTTTCTATACTTGCAGTGATATGCTAATATTCCTTTTAATAATCCCTTATGAATTATTATACCAACTATAAAATATATTTACACACAATCGCCATCTTAATTAAACTACTTGCAAGGACATTACCCACATGTCTTGCTTCAACAATGCAAACTTTTATTATAATGAGGCTACATAAACATTAAAACATAATATGCAGGTAAAATATAAATATACAGGGGAGCGTGTCCGGGTAGCAGCGATGCTAGGCTGGAAAAATGGGAGCTCTTCACTTATCATACAATAATCCGCGGATTATACTGTTTTTGGAGAGACATCGATGCCTTATATTCAAGGGACAAGTAATACCAACATATGTCGCCCTGAATAGTACCAATATTATATAAATAGTACAGTGGAGAGCTTTATTTAGGCCTATTCAAGATACCAGTAGTTGCCCTTGATCTAGCTGCTACCTCTCCCCCATTACCTGGAGCAAAGCAGTTGACATCACCCTACAGGGATAAACTCTCCCGGCTGCCTAGACATTTGATTAGCAGCACACCAGCGAATCAATTTCTATATACCTGAGGGATAGAGTAAAGAAAAGAGAAACTTTCAAACGCACACACAAGACTTAATTATGATGGAGGCGGACGTCATCACTGCATTTACCACACTGGAGTGGGCCATGGACTCGCAATTTAACAACTTGCTGCACCATATCCTTCTTTTACGGAACGGAGTGCCTGACTTACCTAGCTATGAGGCTTGTCAACCAATTTCTTACCCTGTGATGGCGGAAGGCAGGAGTGCCACACTGCTATTGGACCCAGCTGAAACTTCTGATGCCTGGTCTCTTTCAGGGCCTAGTGCATATCCTGAGCGGGCCAAGGAGGTCCATTTTCCATCCATTCGGATGGTCAGTTGGACGAGTGATCTGAGGTTGCTGCAGAGCCACTGGACCCTACAGTGAAGCAGCTGATAGTGACGAGACCAGAGCTTAGATCTATAACAAAGGAGTACACAACACAGCACCTCATACACGCTCCATGTCATGCACAGCGTAGAAGAGCTCGTCTGATCCTAATGACAGGCAATAAGTGTATTTTAGAAACCACATACTATGGCAGCTCATTAACATAATTCCTCCTTCATGCTGCCTTCTCCACAGTATGTTGCCTGCTGGACTATACAGGAAGACCGGGAGGGAAAGTGGAGGGATAAGCCCTACTAACTGTAGCTCCCAGTCACTAAAGGAGGGCATAGGTTGACATTTTGGACATGTCCTGCTAGTGGATATTGTGGGCTCCTGGAACACTGATATCTGTTATATCTGCCAATGTGGGATTTCATGTTCATGTTCATTTCTGGTGTTCTCTTTATATTTAGATGTTCATCTGTTAATGCACCATTACTGTTTTTTTTGTTTTTTTTTATATACTGTATATATATTACCATCTATATTGTTGAGACCTATGTATGTAAATTGTCACAAATCCATGTTCTAGTCAACACTTACTGACCCTCATCTATTATGCGGTTGTTGCTCCAGGCATGTTACACAAGTTTATGATATTCTACTTGGAACTGCAAAACAGGGGTTAAGCCTTTTCATTTAACTCATACTGTACACCTAAAATTCTGAGGAGTAACCACATCTATCCTAAATGCCTTTATTCTCTCTTGGAATGACAAACAACTGACTCCCCCTAGGAAAAATGATTCCTCCATATTTTAAACTCCTACACACAAGGAGCTGAGTCTTCTATATCTGCCCTTGCTGATTGCCTATAATATATTCTAGTCCAAGGTACCTACTGTCCATTGCTACATAATGTTGTTACCTATCTTTTTAGGCTTCAGAGTTAATTCATAAAATGGAATTTTATTGTTTCTGCTATGTTACTCTTATTTTGGCACTTATCCCTATCCACGTAACTCTATCACCATATCATTAAACCTCCCGGACACGTCTCCACCCCCCTCCCCCTTATTATTAAAGCAGTTTTTGTCTGCTGACTAACCCCCAAAGTTTTTCATACTATTGCTTATTAACTCCCTCCCCTATTAAAAAATGAGATTTCGTAAGGCTAAGTTCATCTACATATTCATGGGTGATGTTTTGGAATGTCGAACAGATAGGTGTTTTGACACTCTATAATTGAAAATGTCCTTGTTTATATTACATTCTAGCATTCAACCATAGATTGCCATATCATACAACATGTTTGTTGACCACTTATTTAACAGCAAATTTTCTCTCCTTTCGTTGTCATAACAAGCTTACAAGCATTTGTATAATGTATATTCAATAACCTACAATATCCACTCTCCCTTATCATGTACCATGTATATTTTCCAATGATGTAAATGGACATGTTATCTGATGTATCTGCCAACAATCTCAATAAAAAAATTGTTTTAAAAAAATATATATAAATATAAAACACTGAATTAAACATCAATATTACACTAATATATATATCTATTCTATGTGAGAAGAGTTTGTTATGTAATGGTGGTATTCAGCAGAAAGGTACTCACATGTGGTGTTATCAAAATCTATAGAGAAAAAGAAAGATCCCCAATGTGGATGGTCTTTTATTGTAAGTTTTCATCCATCCCCCAATGATGATGTCATTCATATTCAACCCCCTTATCCTGTGCAGGTATATAGTTACCGGCCATGCCATGCGGTGGGGGTTAGTGCAGATAGCCTTTTGAACAAAGGGGCCTTATGTCTATATCTTCACACAGCTGGTCATAAATAGTAGACAGTCTCTTAAGACTCCTGCTAATGTGATCTCTGTACATTACAGAGTTACTTTATCTCATCCCAGTATAACTGAATGATGATATAACCCCTTCCTGACCACAGCTGTATTTCCTCCAGTCCATGCCATTATTACAGTAGCAAAGGGTGGTCATTTCCTTCGTAATAACTCAGTGAGACCTAAGAAAGCTTCTAAAGAAGGTAATCAGATTTCAGCATCTGTGTTTCTAAATACCTCGTCTGTTCCTGTGGTATCCTACTTATCTGTTCACCTTTTTGTTATCCTACTTATCTGTTCACCTGTTTGTTACATTTGATGCAGCTATTGATTCCAGTGCTAGTGAATGCTTCATTGATTCTACTTTGGCTAATAATATTGAAATTCCTCTACAAGCAAAGACTTCTCCTATACAACTTTTTGTAGCAGATGGCAGTCCTGTGAAATGTTGCCCTGTCATCCAAGAGACTTCACCAGTGGCTGTGTTCTGGTCCTATTGGGATTTCACAATTTGATATGGTGGTTTCCCCTCTGTTCATTTTGGTCTACCCTGGTTAAGTTTAGATAATCCTATAATATATTGTGAAGTTGATAGTATAACCTTTTCACCTGTCTTTTGTAAGGACTTATGTCCAGTCACTACTTGCAATCCTAAGAAAGAATCATTAGCCAAGATGGAAAGTGTCAAATAATATTTTTTGGGATATATTCTCACTCCTAATAACAGTGAAATGGATCCTAATACGGGTTCTGCAATTTTGGAGTGGCCAATCCTTACTAATAAGAAGGCAGTGAAGAGATTTATTGGATTTGCAAATTTTTTTAGATGTTTAATTAGAAATTTTTCTGAACCTCATACTCCCATTATTCATTTGAGTTGAAATCAAGATCATTTTCCTGAACATCTGAGGCGCAAGTTGCTTCTGAAAAATGTAAAATTTCTGCACCTATTCTTATTCAACCAGATTTACAGTATCATTTCCTTTTTTAAGTGGATGCCTCTAATGTGGCAGCTATTGGTTCAGTCCAGTCTCAACCGAGAGATGATTAAGGGTCAGTTGCATCCAGTTGCTATTTTCTCCCATCTCTTAGGAGAATTATGGTGTTGGAGACTTGCTGGTTATTAAAATTGCTTTGGAGGAGTGGGGCATTTGTTGGAGGGAGTTGCCCAGCCTATTACCATTTTTACTGACCATCATAATCTTGAATATCTTAAAGATGCAAGACGACTATGTCCTAGTCAAGCCAGGTGGGCTTTGTTTCTCTCCAGGTTTAATTTTGTAATCACCTTTTGACTGGATCAAAGAATAAAAAGGTGTATGCCTTGTTAAGATTCCCTGGTGTTTATCCAGATCATGTTCTTCATTGTGATACTATTCTTCAAAAATTGAACTTTCTTTTGATGCATTGTTCTTTGATGAATAAGATCAAAGCTTTTCATTTTCCTCGTCTTGTTACTACTCTTACTTTGACTGTTGTGGACAGTTTGTTCTATGCAAAGGAAAAGATTTTTGTCTCTTCTCAAGTCTATTTGGAAGCTCTACAAACCTATCATGATTTACCTGCTGCTGGCCATGGAAATATTAAAAAGACACTGCAATTGATTACTAGAACCTTTTGGTGGCCTGGACTATTTAAGGATGCGTGTGAACTTGTTTTGTCTTCTGACATCTGTGCCAGGATAAAGCATTCCACTTTGGCTCCTGTGTGTCCTCTGCATCCTTTCCAGTCCTGATAGTCATTGGACTTTATTATAGACCTTCCCCTTTCTGATGGATTTGATACTATTCTGGTTATGGAAGATTATCTTACTAAGATGAGTGATTTCTTTTCAACTGCAGGTCTACGTTCTGCCAGAATGATTGCTGCTTTATTTGTAAAGGAGGTTTTTAGGCCGCATGGTTTACCACAGAATGTTGTGCCTGACAGGGCTCCCAGCTTCACGATCTCTGAGCATCACCCTCAGACTAATGATCTGACAGTGTGAACTAATCAGTCTTTGGAACAATATTCAATATGTTTTTGTACCTATAAGATTGCTGGACTTGTCTGTACCCTACAGCGGAGTTTGCATACAACAATCATGTTAATCAGTCTATAATGATTTCACCATTCTTTGATAATTATTGTTTCCTACTAAAGTTCTTACGTATCTTCCTTTTTTTCTGTATTTAAATCCGTGACTGTCTTTTCTGGCAAATAATTCTATTTTACTTTAAGACATCTTTCTTCAGGCTCAACAACAGCACACATTTTTTGCAGATAGGTTGCATTCACCTGTTCCTGTCTTGGCCTGTGGAGATTTGTTGTAATTATTCCCAATAAATTTGATGTTGTCTTGTCCCTATAGGATACTGGGTCCTTGTTTTGTAGGTTTGTTTTTGGATTTTTAAGATTTTTTATCTTGTGATGGTGAAACTTGAGCTTCCTGCTAACTACAGAATCCATCTGGTCTTCCATTTGTCCTAGATTAAGAGATGTTGTGATAATCCTTTCTCTCAGGGTCATTATTTTCCTCCTCTTGTTTCAGTTGTGGATGAAATTGAAGGGCAAAATATTTTGGATTCCCATATACATCATGGTCACTTCAATATCTGATTAAGTGGCATTGTTTTACTTTAGAAGAAAATGCACGGGAACCAACAGGTAATGTGCATGCTCCTTGCCTTCTAGGTCAATTATATCTTCAGCATCCTTCTCATCCTTTAGGAGGGGGCTATGTCATGCCCTGATGTAAGGTAGGAGCCATGCTATCCCTATCTTGGCTGTCGAATAGACAAACCAGGGGCACGCTAAGTTGAGAGGGGCTGCCTCTGTGAGCGTTCATGGCTGCATTAAGTCCAAGCTCCCTGCACTATCTGCCTTTCATGTGAAGTGCCTTTAGGTGATGTGTGCTAAGAAAAACACTATTTGTATTCTCTCCATTGAAATGTCTCTACTGTGTCATGGGCACCAAAACTGAATAGGAGGTGTTAAAAGACTCCTTCCTACATCTATTCAGTGCTTGATTATTTCTTATGGAGATCCTAGCAATCTTTTTCCCAGCCTGCCCTTCTTCTTTTGACTTGGTGTGTTCCTTGACTTCTGTATTCTGTCTCAACCCTATCAGCACTGTTACCTAAGGATTGATATACTGGTTAAAGACTCTTGAAACTGTGTCCTGGTTTACAATATTGGAATCTACTGGTTTGCCTAAGCTTACTTGTTATTACTATTGCCTGCACAGAGTTGTTTCCAGCCTAAATCTGCTTAGTGCCTGCAACTCATTACCTGTTACAGTGGTTTCAGACATTGGGGCCAATTTAACAAGCTGTCAATCGGCCCATTGCAGCTGATTTTGTGCAAGCCTTCAGGCTTGCCAGAAACAGCAGTTAAGAAGCAGCAGTCTTAAGACCGCTGCTCCTTAACTCATACACCTCCTCTGAGGCTGGGAACATCAATCTGCCCGATCGCATACGATCGGGTTGATTGACACCCCCTGCTAAAGGTCTATTGGCCGTGAATCTGCAGGGGCGGCATTGCACAAGCAGTTCACCAGAACTGCTTGTGCAATGTTAAATGCCAACCGCGTATGCTGTCGGCATTTAGCGATGTCTGTCGGACATGATCCGCTGAGCGGATCATGTCGGATAGACACTTGACAAATAGGCCCTATCAAGTTAGGTAATTGTCTTATTGCCTTGTTTGTATATATGTTCCAAGAATCCTCTGCTTTAGTGGAAAATGCAGTTCAGGTTTTTTAGTGGAAAGATGTACAGATGGGTATTACAAGGATCTGTTGTGAGTTACCTTCTAATATAATGCACCATAGTTTTTTGCATTTTTTCCAAATCTGAACTCTTTCCAAGTAATTTTAAAAACAAAACAAAAAAACAAACGAAACAGATGTCACGCCGCACCGCTCTAGCTGTTGCTAGGGGCGTGGCACCTGCTACCCTGCTCGTTGTCAGGGGCTGTGTCGGCTTCTGTTGGGTGTGACACTGATGTCATCGCCGCACACACTCCTCTCTCTAAAGCCAGTCAGAATTCCCTGTGACGCGAATCCTGTGCCTATGTAAGTTGCTCTCTTTTAATCTATCACTGCCCAAGTATAGGTGTTACTTTGTGTGCTCCTGGGTGTGATAGATTGTTGATTTCTGGATTGCTATACTATTAAAGAAATTTGCCTGTCTGACTACTCTTCTAGCTTTAACCCAAACATTCTGGATTGCTTCACTGTTAACGCACTTTGCCTGTCTCACTACTCTGCTAGCTTTACCCCAAACGTTCTGGATTGCTTCAATGTTGCAAAACTCTGCATGCCTGACCATTCTAGTGGTTTAACTCTGGACTGCCTTACTGTTGCCAAACCCTGCCTGTCAGACCATTCTAGTGGTTTACCTCTGGACTGCCTTGCTGTTGCCAAATCCTACCTGACTGACCATTTTAGTGGTTTACCTCTGGACTGCCTTACTGTTGCCAAACCCTGCCTGCCTGACCATTTTAGTGATTTACCCTTGAACTACCGCCAAGGACTATCCTGCCTATTGTGAGTACAGCTTACCTCATCTTCCGAACTTTCTCTGCTCTGGGATATTCCCTATCATTCCGGCTCGACGCCGAGATAAGAAGACTACTGACCGAGTTCGGTCTGATAGTGGACTATCCCACGAGCATTACAACAGAGGCTTATCAAAATCTTTTGAAATGTATTTGTGTCATTGAATCCCACCAGTGGTGGTGAATTACATTTGAAGGGGGGCACTTCTTAGAGGCACTCCAGTGTTTTATTAGCAGGGTAGGAGGGGGAAATACTGCCATTCAGTTGGCGGGATTGGGGCATGCCATGAGAGGCTGGGCATGCAGGCAGCAGGACCAAGTGGAGCTGGGGGAGTCTGGGCAAAGCAGTGGTAGTAAAACAAGGGATGATTACATATGGGGGGAGCACCCATTATGCTGGGGGGGGGGGGTAATGACCCCCTGAAGATGTCATTACATCCCACACCATGTACATTTAACAGTGGCCTTTTCAATCTACTAAAAAATTATTTTTCTGCAGATTTTTTTTCTTCTACTTTTACAGCCTTGAGCTTATGAGAACTAATTTTCTCCTGTTTTGAGCAGCATGCCATGACCATTTGCACAGCTTGCTGTTTAAATGATTTTGCACAAGCTCGGTCCTTATGTTAATAAACACATTTGTTTCTTTCATGTTAATAAAAAGTTAAAAATATAGCTCAAATCACACTTTTAAACAATCAAATACAATCATTAGAATGTTCTTTATGATTGCAGTGAAGTGATGGGAGCAAAACCTTATTATCATCAGCTACCCCTAAAATGAAATAAATAATAAAACAAATCCATATTTTTAAGGCTACAATGTTTTAAACATGTAATATATTTTAAGCTAATTAATGTTTTAATAATGAAATTAAAATAAATGGTATGATTTATTTTTAAATTATATTTTTGGTTATATTATTCATTACTCATAGTTTGGCTTCCTTCATTCTTCAGCAATTTAAAAAAATCTTCTTTTATTGATCATTGCTATAATTTTAAAGGGATATGAAACCCACATTTTATCTTTCATGATTCAGATAGAGCATGCAGTTTTAAACAACTTTCTAATTTACTTCTTTTATCAATTTTTCTTCATTCTCTTGGAATCTTTATTTGAAATTCAGGAATGTAAGCTTAGGAGCTTGCCCATTTTTTGTTCAGCACCTGGGTAGTGCTTGCTGATTGGTGGCTAACTGTAGCCACCAATCAGCAAGCACTACCCAGGGTACTGAACCAAAAATGTCCCAGGAGTGGTAATACACTTACAAAATGCACATTATTTCCTTATAAACTGGCCTAAAATATGGCCCTGTTTCAATTTATCAGAAAGTACCAAAAACATCACAGAGTGGATCGAGTATATTTGATTTCATAGGGCAAGATTACAAGTCGCATGGCAAATAAGTTGCGAAAACTCTGCACTCGTTATGGCTTTTTCGCATTTGGGGTTGCGCAGCTATTACAAGTTGATAAATAACTTATTTTGTGTGCGCATTAAACCGTGTAATGCAAACTGCAAAATCGCTTGTGTGTTCACGTATACCCCATATAAGTCAATGGAGAAGACAAAAAAAACACTAATCTGTTGCGCAAAGCCCATGACGTATTCTCCTCGAAAAAACATGAAAATGTGAATATTACATATTGCGAAAATGTTTTCACAACGGAATATGTTCTATTTAATTCTAAATAAATATTTATTTATATATGTGATGATTTTTGGACTAATATATCTATTTATTGGAGATATGTATATGAATATATATGTCAATATATCTCGAGATCTATATGCGAAAATCTCTTTGAAAATCCATCTGTGGGCTTTTTTTTAAAATAATTTTTATTAGACAGTGTTAATATGAGTGTAACTGTACTTTGTAATGTATTATTTAAGTGTTTTCGTGAAACTTTTTTGTTGCACAAAGCTGTTAACTACAGCTCTTCAAGCATGAAAAGGATTTCTGTGTAAAAGGCGAATGTGCGCGCGCAATCCACGACTTGTAATACCTGCGCAATAGAAATTGATGGTGAAAAGACCACATTGCACATGGAAAACTCATAATGCGCTACTTGGAATCTTGTCCATAGTTAGTTCAATCAATAAGGGAGGCAGTCAGTTAATAATAAAAAATAAAATAAAGAGCATGTCATTTTGTTTCTTTGTGTTATTTTTTGTACACATATATACAAACACTCAGATACCTAAACATATAGTACCACAGACTCCATATGATAGACACACACATATTTTCCCTTTTAATCTCAAACACATTAAAAAATGTATTTTAATTTTTTATAATTTTCTAAACAGTGTGAATGGTGAGAGGGTGAGAATGAAAAAGGTGTTCCGAGGAAGAAAGATAGTTACAGGAGAAGTGAGAGAGGCCATCAGAGAGGTATAGAGAACACAGAGTCATGAGGAGAGACAGTGACTGGGACACAGATAGGAGGAGAAATAGGGAGAGGAAGAGAATTATGAATAGAGATAGTAATGGGGCACAGATAGAAAGAGAGGCAGTGACAAAAAAAGGCAAGAGAATCAAAAGTTACGGGGAGATAGACATTGAAAGAGATAAGAAAGAGAGAAAGTCGGCAGTCAGATGAAAGTTAGATAAAAGCATGAGGAAAGAAATATATGTAAGTAGACATGGAGGGAGTGAAAAAGATGAAAGACCAAGCACACAACAATAGATAAAAAGAGGTAGGTACATTGAAATTGATCATTTAGAAGAAGGAAAAGATGAAGAATTTAAATATTTCCCACAAGCTCCCTGAAAAATAGATTCACAAAGTTCTCTTGTGATGGAAATCTAATATTAATAGTTGTTGTTGTTATAAAATAAATTCAAAAAGGATAACCCTTATGTGGCCATTATCCTTTATCACACCTGCAACCATGGCTCCAGCCCCACTCACAAGCCTGCACCCTTACACTGGTGTCTGTGACTAGCCCTTGCAGTGTCCGCCACAACCTTAATATATCTTTTCTTTCTGATTAAAATATAGGAATAAAAAACAAATATGTAGTGTGAATACAGTTAGTGGCTTCTCAAGAGACTGCTAGCGATATTGGGTGATAAGTTATGGAATAAATAAAGCCTGAGTGAAATACTGGATGTGTATCTGCATCAGTATAATAACACCCAACTCTATACAAAGACACAGTAGTGACACTGGCGCATCCGTATAGCCAGACAAGCGCTGGTTATAGGGTCAGTGATATCTGCATCTGTATAATAACTACCAGCTCTATACAAATACACAGTAGTGACACTGGCACATGGGTATAGCCAGAGAAGGGCTGGTTATAGGGTCAGTGGTATCTGCATCTGTATAATAACACCCAGCTCTATACAAAGACACAGTAGTGACACTGGCACATGTGTATAGCCAGACAAGGGCTGGTTATAGGGTCAGTGGTATCTGCATCAGTATAATAACACCCAGCACTATATAATGACACAGTAGTGACACTGGCTCATGGGTATAGCCAGAGGAGGGTTGGTTATAGGATCAGTGGTATCTGCATCAGTATAATAACACCCAGCACTATATAATGACATAGTAGTGACACTGGCTCTTGGGTATAGCCAGAGGAGGGTTGGTTATAGGATTAGTGGTATCTGCATCAGTATAATAACACCCGGCGCTATATAATGACACAGTAGTGATACTGGCACAGGTATAGCCAGACAAGGGCTGGTTATAGGATCAGTGGTATCTGCATCAGTATAATAACACCCAGCACTATATAATGACACAGTAGTGATACTGGCACAGGTATAGCCAGAGGAGGGTTGGTTATAGGATCAGTGGTATCTGCATCAGTATAATAACACCCAGCACTATATAATGACACAGTAGTGACACTGGCACATGGGTATAGCCAGAGGAGGGTTGGTTATAGGATTAGTGGTATCTGCATCAGTATAATAAGACCCAGCACTATATAATGACACAGTAGTGACACTGGCACATGGGTATAGCTAGAGGAGGGCTGGTTATAGGATCAGTGGTATCTGAATCTGTATAATAACACCCAGCTCTATATAATGACACAGTAGTGACACTGGTACATGGGTATAGCCAGAGGAGGGCTGGTTATAGGATCAGTGGTATCTGCATCAGTATAATAACACCCATCACTATATAATGACACAGTAGTGACACTGGCACATGGGTATAGCTAGAGGAGGGCTGGTTATAGGATCAGTGGTATCTGTATCAGTATAATAACACCCAGCACTATATAATGACACAGTAGTGACATTGGCACATGGGTATAGCCAGAGGAGGGCTGGTTATAGGATCAGTGGTATCTGCATCAGTATAATAACACCCATCACTATATAATGACACAGTAGTGACACTGGCACATAGTTATAGCTAGAGGAGGGCTGATTATAGGATCAGTGGTATCTGCATCAGTATAATAATAAACAGCACTATATAATGACACAGTAGTGACACTGACACATGGGTATAGCCAGAGGAGGGCTGATTATAGGATCAGTGGTATCTGCATCAGTATAATAACACCCAGCGCTATATAATGACACAGTAGTGACACTGGCACATGGGTATAGCCAGAGGAGGGCTGGTTATAGGGTCAGTGGTATCTGCATCAGTATAATAACACCCAGCACTATAAAATAATGTTTTTAATGTCAAATGTACCTTAGTGTCCTTCACTAAGGTCTGTACTATGGAAAATGTCCGGCACAGCCTTTGTCTGTGCCTATCCGTGGATGTAAGCATTTTTCCCTTAATAAATGTACTAGGAACACTAATTACATTTCCTGCACTTAAGCTGCTAACTTACAATTATAGTATTTTCATTTTGTAAGAATGATTCTAAAGACATAGCTCTGATGACATCAAAATATATTTGGGTTATTACAGACAGACAGTTGATAAATCGGCCCCATTGTATTCAGATTTAGATCAGAGAAGCAACTTTGTCTGATGACCTTTTTTCCTATCATTTTACTCAGCAGCATTTCTACTGCAACTAAGGATTCTAGGTAGGCCACAGTGCATTACAGCAATAAAGTCAACAGCTGTTGTTTTTGCTCACAGTAACTTAATTTGTGTCAGGTCTAGATAGCCTTATCAGTCTCATAAAACAACAGCCCAAAGCCAAACTTATAATTTGAGGTACCAATCCCATCAAACTCTGCCTTTAAAGGCTGAAGAAAGACAAGACTTTAGGGATATGCCTATCTGAGAAAATCACTAAGCACAAATTGGCTCACCTGTGCTCATGTAAGATGATATTTTAAATCTAATTTGTCTCCAGCTTTTGAGAATAAACACTGGATATGCCAGATTTGACCCATATACAGATGCAATCCTTGTACATGGATATAACATTCTATCCATAAACCTCAAGAGGGTACTATGAGCCTATATAACGCACATGGCAAAATGGTACGAGCATGTAAGCATAGATAAAATTGTTAAATGGACACTGTACTGTACATTTTATTTCCCCAAAATGTCTTTCTAAAGACTTCTTATTCGAGCTTCAGAGTAGTAATTGTGTGGGAAATTGCTCCTTTAGATATATTTTTGTTTTTTAAATAGCTGGTTTTGCTCATTAAAGCCACCACCCCTCAAGAGCGTGCCTTTTTTTTAAAGGACTGCACCTGCAGGAACAGCAGACCTCCTTGTTTTCGCTCTTTATATATACACAAAGACCAATACATATATAATGAAATTGTCATTATTAGTGGTGGTTTCGACGGTTATATTCATATATTTCAGTTACAAGAATGAACCTAAAAGAGGAGTTTTCCAATAATGAACCTTAAATAGGACATTCCAATAAAGTTGCAAGAATACAGAATTGTGACACTTTAAGAGCTAGATTACAAGTGAAGCACAATCGTTAGCGCTAGGAGCATAAACGCGATTGTGTGGTCGCAGTATTCTTTACACTCAAATCCACATTGAAAATGGAGCACTATCAAAAATTCCGCAAATTATTTTGCGCAAACTCGAGATAATATACACTCCCCATATTTTCTATGGGGAGCGTAAAGTGCTAATTAGTGCTTGTATTACAAATTAAAACTAAATGTGATCGTGCAAGCGCAACCGCATTTACTGCTCAAACTTTTTATGCGTCTTTGAAGGTTGCATAAATAGTTTGTCCAGATGAAACTAAACTACACTAATCTTAAAAAAAACTTACCTGTAAACTTTGTCCAGATGAAACTAAACTACACTAATCATCTCTAAACCGCCATCCCCCACATCGCAAACCACCTAAATAAACTATTAACCGCTAAACTGCCATCCCCCAAATGGCAAACTACCTAAATAAACTATTAGACCATAAACCGCCATCCCTCCACATCGTAAAGTAATGAACTAACATCTAAACACCCTAACCTAAAAACCCCTAACTTAACCTAAATTAAAATACCCCAAAATTTATAAAAAAAAATCCTATTTTAATAAAAACTTACCTGTAAACTTAAATAAAAACCTAATCATACCTTTAAAAAAAAAAAACCTAACAATACTAAAAATAAATAAAACTAACATTAAAAAAAAAACTAACATTAAAAAAAGTCTTAACATCACATCACATCATTAAAAAAAAACTAGCATTCTAAAAAATAAATAAAAAAGTAATTCCGAAAAAAATTTTTACTCCCAATAACCCCCCAAAAAAACACCCCAAAATAAAAAAGCCCTATTCTAAAACTAAACTACCGATAGCCCTTAAAAGGGCATTTTGTAGGACATTGACTTGGTCAGCTCTTTTATATAAATAAAACTTTCTAAAAAAACCCTATACTACAAAAGCAACTGAAAAGGGCATTTTGCTGGGCATTTTGCTGGTCATTCAGCTCTTTTGCTGCCCATTAAAAAAAATGTATCTTTTAAAAAAAAAAAAAAATCACCCAAAAAGAAACCTAACACTAACCCCCATAAAGGTACTTATCCCAGCGGTGGTCCTTCTTCATCCATCTTCATCCCAGCGGTCCATCTTCTTATCTTCTTCCAGGTGGCGGCAGTGGCAGCGGTGACAGCAGCAGCGGCGACGGACTTCATCTTCCAACGAAGTACACGGAGGTCCTCTTCATGCGGTCTCCAGTCGCACACTGAATTCTGAACGCGTAGCAGCCCTTTTATATGGGGGTACCCTTGGATTCCTATTGGTTGATTTGAATCTTCAAATTCAAATCATGCAATAGAATAAAAGCTTGGGTATTGGAATAGGAGTAATTTTTTTTTGGTAATTACTTTTTTATTTTCTCTAATGTTAGACTTTTATTTTTTGTAATGTTTGGGTTTTTTATTTTCTGTAATATTAGACCTTTTTTGTAATTTTAAGTTATGTTTTTATTTTGGTAATGTTAGTTTTTTATTTTTAGTAATGTTAGAATTTGTTTGTTTTTTGGTAATGGTAGATTTTTTTTTTTTTTTAAAGGTACGATTAGGTTTAATTTAATTTTAAAGGTAAGTTTATTTTTTTTAGGGTAGTTAGGATTTTATTTGTAAATTTTAAGGTATTTTAATTTAAGTTAGGGGGTGTTAGGTTAAGGGGTTTAGATGTTAGTTTATTACTTTGCAATGTGGGGGTGGCAGTTTGAGGCTAATAGTTTATGTAGGTAGTTTGTGATGTGGGGGTGGCAATTTAGGAGTTAATAGTATAGATGAGGTATTGCCATAAGGGGGGATGGCGGTTTAGGGGTTAATAGTATAGTTTAGGTAGTTTGCGATGCAGGGGTGTGGCTGTTTAGGGGTTAAAAGTGCAGTGGTGACTTTGTGGTGGGCTATGTGGTGGTTTAGGTGTTATTAGAGTGGGGGGCTTATGGGTATTCGGGTTAGTACCCGAGTAGGGTATTAGTTTTTTTGCTTTTTTTGCTTTATTGACTTCTAGGGAGCAGTAGGTGATCACACTAGCAGTAAACCTTTTCCTGGGTTAGCACAAGAGCAATCATTTTTAACTTTCAACTTGTAATACCAGCGCAACCCTATTAACGCAAAAGGTTTACCGCTAGTGAAAATAGCACTCTAGAGAAAGCACTAGTTAGTGCTTTACTTGTAGTGTAGCCATAAGTGTTCTGAGTATTTCCCAAGTGGAATTTTTCCATAGGAATTTTCAAATCCAGTGTTAAAAAGAACAGTCAGTTATGCTACCAATCCCCACAATAATATGCCTACCAGGGTTTATTGTATATCCTTGTAGATTTTGGGGAGATGGTAATAAAATGGTACACAAGGTTGGTAAGGAGTTAAGTATATTTTCTCATCTTATTCCCTCTCTTTTCCGATTAAAACCAATAACTTTTTAAAAAAGTCTCTGTAGGATCTTTTCACAATAGTTGATAGTATTCAGTATCCTTTAAAATTCTGTCAGCTGGTCGCTCAGTGCGACCAGTAAGATGCCCGCCGGCCTGAAGTCCCTCCATAAATTATTATTTTACAAGGCATTCTCTATTAATCACATTTATTGTTTTGACATTATTGCCATTTTTATATAGATTTATTAAGGGTTGCACATTATCATCTAGTGAATATACACTTTTCACAAAATTAGGGGAGAATAGATCTATGTACAGATAAAAATGTATACATTTTGGCAACAGGGGTTGAGCTATTGGTTAGCAGTAACTTACATTTAGGGCTAGATTTATACGCGCCCCTGTACACCTCAGCTCGCCTGTGGCGGGGCGAAATTACCCGCAGGTCATTAACATTGCACACGAGCGCAATTTTGCGCTCGCGTGCAATCCCGCCCCCTGCCCGCGCACGGCCAATCACGCGCGGGCAGGAGCTGTCAATCTCCTCGGTCGGACTCGACCGAGGAGATTTCATTTCGCCACAATAGAGGTGGCGAAGATGTTAGGGAAGCAGCGGTCTGGTGACCGCTGCTTGATAAATCGCGGCGAGCAAGTTCTTGTGAGAACTTGCTGCCGCAAGGGCTTGATAAATCTAGCCCTTAATATTCCCCTAGTGGTGATGTAATGTGGGAGTGTTAAGAGTGACACCATAATAGTCACATGGCCGCACCAACCGGACTGATGGTAAGTCTGAATGAGAGTGTCATCACACTGAGGGAAGTTTCCATAGCATAAGCACAATTGGGTTCATTTAAAGGATGGGATGATCACGGTTATAGGCATTTTCAACACATTCAACACTTTTATTACTTCCTCAATCGGCCCCCAGACTGGAGATTGCAGGGGGCCGATTGAGGAAAGTCTGTAGCTTGGTTATTCAATCTCACCTCTGTGTGCTCTTCGTACCCCTTGGCTACCGCAACCTCTGCCAAGGCCATTCTCAATGTTGTCGGGCTACTTGATAACATGGGGAGCCTGCAATAGCCTGTAACTGCTCCACACTCTAGCGCTTGTATGATAAGGTAGGTCTCTGGCCATGCATTCATTTCCAGGTTTAGTAGCTCCACATGATAGCATCTACTTAGCGTGCTCAGCATTTTCTTCTATATGTCCCAGCTCAATCAAGTGGGGCCAATTGTCCGGTTCTTTCCATTGTTTCATAGGACTATTAATGTCTGTAACTAGCCTATGTGGGGATCGCTGCAGTAATGCCGCATCTTCAGGCATGTACGGTGCAGGTTCTTTGGCTGTGGCCTTAACGGCATGCTGTTTTATCACAAAGTTTGGGTCAGGGGTAGGGTTGCAATCGATATTACGGATTTTTGGGCCTATAGGCCTCTATTTAACAAGGTCTGGTGGACCTGATCCGACAGTTTGGATCAGGTCCACCAGACCTCGCTGAATACGGAGAGCAATACGCTCTCCATATTCAGCATTGCACCAGCAGCTCACAAGAGCTGCTGGTGCAACGCCGCCCCCTGCAGACTTGCAGCCATTAGGCCGCCAGCAGGGGGTGTCAATCAACCCGATCGTACTCAATCGGGTTGATTTCTGACGATGTCTGTCCACCTGCTCAGAGCAGGCGGACAGGTTTTTGAGCAGCGGTCTTTGTGACCGCTGCTTCATAACTGCTGTTTCTGGCGAGTCTGAAGACTCGCCAGAAACACGGGCCGTCAAGCTCCATTCGGAGCTTGATAGATAGGCCTATTAGTCTGCTCTGTTTCTACTTTAGCTTCCCTATAGAAGGGCTGGATGAATTTGCTGCCTGTGGCTGCTCCACTACTTTCTTACATTGGCGAAGCTCAGAATGGAATGCCCGTTTTATAGCATTGCAGAGTTGGATTCTGTGTTCTTCCAGAATTAATATCAGCTCAGTCATACAAATCTGAGTGTTCTCCATTGCTTAGTGAAAGCTGCGCACTCAAGGCAAAGATAGTTGTGGGGACGGTGTTAAGGCTTCTGTTATAGGGGAAGGCCCCAAAATGAATAGTCCGGTACTGAGGGCAATTATGCTGCGCCGCAATCCAAGACCCTAATTCTCAGATTGGGTCACCAACAGACAAGTCTCTCCACTACTTTAAGTAAAATATTACCAGATCTGCTTCATAGAATTGATAGATTGTGGAGAAATCTTGAGGAGCTGGAGCTCAGTGCGACCAGTAAGATGCCCGCCGGCCTGAAGTCCCTCAATAAATTATTATTTTACAAGGCATTCACTATTAATCACATTTATTGTTTTGGCATTATTGCCGTTTTTATATAAATTTATTAAGGGTTGCACATTATCATCTAGTGAATATACACTTTTCACAAAAATAGGGTAGAATAGATCTATGTACAGATAAAAATGTATACATTTTGGCAACAGGGGTTGAGCTATTGGTTAGCAGTAACTTACATTTAATATTCCCCTAGTGGTGATGTAATGTGGGAGTGTTAAGAGTGACACCATAGTAGTCACATGGCCGCACCAACCGGACTGATGTTAAGTCTGAATAAGAGTGTCATCACACTGAGGGAAGTTTCCATAGCATAAGCACAATTGGGTTCATTTAAAGGATGGGATGATCACGGTATAGGCATTTTCAACACTTTTATGTTTGTGTTAATAGTATTTACACACTTCATCAAATGTTTATTTATGTAATATATTGGTAGATAGGGGTTTCATTTTGAATGAATTCAGACTAGACATATTTGGATATTTTGGTATATATGTGATCGGTCATTGATATTATTATACCTGCGACTCTCCTCTACTTTTGATGTATGAATTTTTTATATTATGTGCTGGATGATAATAGAGGTGTATAAGGAATTCAATCTTTTTTTTTTTGTATAATATAATTGAGTGTTAGAGTTGACAGATTATGTGGTCTAGTGTAATCTAGATAGATTATTATGGACTGGTGTTGGGATAAAGGTGGCTCTGTGATCTGATTGGTTACTTAACACTTTCATAAGAATACGTTTTATATTAGCAATGCACACCTGATGAAACAGCTTTACAGCTGAGAATTGCATTGGAGTTTTGCTACATTGTTTGAAGCTACTTTGTTATTACCTCAGTTATACAATGTATTTATGTTTTTAATTTAAAAAAATTAAACATTGCACACTGGGACACTGAGATCTCCCAGCCTGCGTCTATCAGCATGAGGGAGAACTGCTCCACTTGTGAGTATGACAACTTACACTATGGGGTAGATTTATTAAGCAGCAGATGTTGCTATCTAAACCTATAGTTTATGGCTCGTCTGAAATAAAAGTTAAGAAGCAGCGGTTGTCGGACTGCTGCTCATTAAAGGGACATGAAACCCAAAACTTTTCTTTCATGATTTAGACAGAGCATACAATTTAAAACAACTTTCAAATTTCCTTTTATTGTTTAATTTGCTTCCTTCTCTTGTTATCATTTGCTGAAACGTTTATCTAGGTAAGCTCAGGAGCAGCAAAGAACCTAGGTTCTAGTTGCTGATTGGTGGCTGCAAATAAATACCGATTGTCATTGGCTCACCCATGTGTTCAGTTAGAATATAGTAGTGCATTGTTGCTTCTTCAACAAATGATACCAAGAGAATGAAACACATTAGATAATAGAAGTAAACTGGAAAGTTGTTTAAAATTGTATTCTCTATCTAAATCATGAAAGAAGATTCTTGGGTTTAATGGCCCTTTAACTTCTCCTTCAGATAGGATCGGGATGATTGACACCCCCTGCTAGTGGCTGATTGGCCGCCGGTGAGCAGGGGACAGCATTGCACAAGCATTTCACTATAAATGCTTGTGCAATGTTAAATGCCGACAACGTATGCTGTCGGCATTTAGCGAGGTTGAGCGGTCATAATTTACTACAGCGAATCATGTCCGCTCAACCAATGTTAAATCTACCCCTATGTTTCATGGAGAACTTTGATTGAACAACAGATCTGCACTTTTTTTTTTTTTGGGGGGGGGGGGTGTATTACAGAGTACAGTGCCTATGACAATGAGATGTTTAATGCATTGGCTCTTAACAAGCAAACTAAGACAAATGTTTTACTCCCCATAAATGCACACATCTTAAAAATTATTTTTATCTAATCTTTGTCCTTTTATGGTGATATGAATAGGAAGGACTGTACTTTTACACCTGAGTTATAATCTATATTCTATGACAAGTGCTACACCCCTCCTTTCTGGAACAATGCTGAGCAATCTGGTCATCTTAGCATTATATGACTTCACAATATTCCTACTCTTTTCCTTAAAAAAAAATAAAGGAAAAAAAAGAAAACCTGACAATAATGCTCTAATTTCAAGGGTTGAGCATCACTTTGGTAATGTATAGTTCATATTCCTTGAATCCTTTATTGTACAGATGCTATCTCCCAAAAAATCTATTAATGAAAATTGTTCTATCATAATGCAGAGTTCTGAGGTAATGTGATAAATATATTTATCCAGCAGAATATGGTCAAAGATAGTCCAAAATACCAGCCAGCATTCAGAAACAATAATAAAAACTATTACAAAAATATAGATTTACTTCCCTTAATATACAACTCTAGGTGAGCACAGTCTTACAACACGCCAGTTTGTTTTTAATAAAATATAAATTCAGGAGACTGTCATTCAGCCTGTAAGTTGATTTGGTTGTTTGAATACTGAAAGTTCAAAAACTGAAGCTTTTATAAATGACCAGAATTGTATAAAATTATGTCATCTTTTCCTAAATTAAAATGGTCAGATTATTTAGAAATTACTTTTGTTAAATTTGTAAATGTATATTATATATATTTAAATAATTGTTAAATAGTTTTAAAAATTATAATTTCTCAATAGATATGTGCCAGGTAATATTACATCTCCGTATTTCTTTAGATCACATTTTTTTAGATTGTTCAGTAAAAAGGAGTAGCCATCTCAACATTCCAGATCCTATTGTAATAGAGATGTTTTGATTTTTAATCAATATTTTTAAGGATACGTTGAGTTTTTAGCAACTTGTATAAATGTTTCAAATATATGTTATGCTGTCTCTTCCTACTCTGTAGCAACATATGAAGATGCCCATCACACTACTTCACTTTATGATTATTATTATTATTATTATTATTATTATTATTATTAATAATAATAATAATAAAAAAAACAACAAATATAAATAATATGCTTTTTATATTGGTTTGTTTTTTGTTCCCCTTTCACTAAATGTGTGCCTTTCATTGCTATATGAATTTCCGCTGTACCATTTCAATTTGTTCACAGGTGGTTGATATAGATGCAGCACAGTTTTAGATATTTTCATTCACTAGAAGATTTTCTCCACTTTTTGATCTTCAGTATTAGCATTATAGTTCAGAGTTTATATTACATCACTCATCTTTCTCTACTTATTCTCAGCCCTAGCCATATATTTACCTGTGTCTGTAATGAAGATTAAAAGATTTCTCTTTGGGAGAGCACAGTATGGTTCATGTACATAATTTATAAGGTATATATTCTGTGACCTACTTTTATCATGTGTGACTTAGAAAACTTTTAATGTTTTATCTATTTATATTTAAGACTGATAAAAGAAGGGGGATATATTTTCAGATAAGAAAGCTTCTATTATTTACAAGAACACCTACAATACCGCATCCGTTCCTTCTTTAGATGCCTTATTTATGCGAGTCTTGCTCTTTATGGTAAGCAAAATATAAATGATGAACTGGGTGGATAACCTAAATGATGCAATCCTAATAATAATATTAGAATGTTATATCAAAAGAGTGGACTTCATGTTATATAGATTATCTGGAAATTGAGAAGTCAAAGTAACTTAGTTTTTATTATTTGAGATTGGTATCATCACATGTTTAAGATGCCACTTTATATCTAGCAAAGTATCCTTGCATAATTCTGATCATCTTAAACAGTGCCATCCCTATTTCACACTCTACTGTAAAGGTAGCAGAATATTAATTAGAATTAAAGATGACAGCCAGTGAATACAGATATGGACTGCTAATTTACCAAAGGGTAACCCATGGGAAAATGTTCTTTCTTCAGAAAGATGCTTATTTTTGGTCTGGAGAGCATATGTTATTGTAAGGTTTATATGAAGCAATGCTCCTGGCATTGTTGACGATTTAAAAGAAACACAGAGCAATGAAGGAACTAGAACTAGGACCAATAGGAGCAGGTCTTCCTAACAACCCTGAGGCTTCTCCATGCAGCCGAAAAAGATAAACACCATTCAAGGAACTCTGCTTAGGGATGTCCCTTCAGCACCAGTAGGCGCCACAATGACTCTCTATGAAAATAACTTTTATTGGATATGAAATAGAAAAGCTAAGAAGGCAAAGCTGTCAAGACCATACAATTCCCAAAAGTTATTTGAAGACAAAAAGCCTAAGGTGGAATTTTTTTCATATTTATGTCCCTTATGCCTTGAAGGAGATTTTTTAACTCCAGTTGAAATACAAATAGATGTAATATTGTTTAATACAGACAACTCAATTTCTACTGATACAAAGGGGGGTCTAAAAATATCAAAATAAAAAATGATATTGTGAGTAAGAACTCATAATGTCTATTATTCTGTCAAGTTTACATTTCAGTCTATCATTTGAAGATTGTAGATTGATTCCAAACACCAGATTTCTAAATATTTTGTTATGTCAAAATCTTTAAAAGCATTGTTAAGCTGTTTGGTGTAGTTAAAAGGAAAATGTACTTACTGCAACATTGGAGGATCAAATGGAGGTATCAGCTTTTGATAGCAGAACAAGCCCTAGATGCACAGACTTGGGTCATAAACTTTGGGCAAGCTCTTTGAAAGGATGTGAACAAGGTGTAAACAACTTAGGTAACTGGTTTTATTTGTTTGGAAAAAAGAACAGCACAACCCTCATACTCACACAAACACTCGTTCCATCAAATGCGCACAGTTTGCAGGTACCTTTCTTTTCTGCTTAGTTTTCTGACTGCATGTTACTATATTTGTGACCTGCTACTATTTTGTTTACATTTTTTGGGCTAGAAGTGGAACGCTAATTTATTGCATGCCCGCAAACTGGTAAATTCGCCCGTTTACGGGTGTGCGATAAATAACCAGCCATTACAAATTACATTTGCGGCCAATCAGCCGCTAGCAGGGGGTGTCAATCATCCTGATCGTATCTGATCGGGAAATTTGCAGTCCGCCACCTCAGAGGTGGTGGATGAGTTAAGGAGCAATGGTCTTAAAACCTCTGCTTCTTAACTTATGTTTCCAGCAAGCCTGAAGGCTTGCGCAGAAACAGCTACATTCGCAGCTACATAAATCGGCCCTTATGGGTCTTTGTGTTCCCAGTTAATATATATGTATATGCTTATATACAACAGAGGTGTGTGCGCTACAGCGCACAGTTACACAAAAGTGGCAAGGTAATTAAAAATGTAACATTATATCAGGAGTAGGCGTTTCGTCCCTCCACATCGAAAAGACCCACCGTCAGACTCAGTGGTCTCCTCCAACTCACAGGTGCGTATAGGCAGTGGTATAGATAAGAAAATAGAATGAAATCTAATAAAAGGTACAATCAATATTTGCAGAAGAATACCATGCACAGCCTTAATGTGAAAGGTAAAAGGTAAAACATTTATTGGTATGCATTTAAAAGAGCAACTCACGGAGTAGCAGTAAAGCTGATGACGTCATCTGATGCTTTTCGCACGAATCTCGCGCTTTCTCAAAGATAGATTGGGACAGGTATTCCCTACCTTAAGTAGCCACAACAGTCTGTCTCCAATCATGACATATATTCTTTAGGGCGTAAGTGCAATCCAGACTGCCCATTCAGAGCTTGTAGATGTAAATTAACTATTTCGTCTGGTCTGGTGTGCACAAACGTTAGAAAGATTTTAGCGTCACAGTACAAAGAAAGAAAATAGACAAAACATAAATAAAACAGACATGAGTTAAAAAACACTTAATGTACATCACTCCAAGTGATCGCGTTGTTTTTGTAACCTTTGCATTGCATCGATAACAGCGCTACTTCATATTTGTAATGATTCAAATGGATAGAGGCATAAAATGAAAAAGTGAACCACAATTACTTTGATTTGATATGCATAAATATAGGCATAATCAATCTACTCTACTACACTTACAAGATGTCATATGGGTATTTGTATTTAGCTGTACATCCAGAGGGTACTATAATTCATGAATCTGAAACATATTTATCTAAAGATTTGCATTTGTTACTTATGTTTCCAAATGGAGCTATAATATATACTGAATAGTATTGATGCATATTTGAATTGGGATGAATATTTGGAAAAAATACATTGTTAGGGCAGCAACACATTGTTGGGTATATACTTAAACATTTACAAAGAACAGCCCCTACACAGCATATACATATACCAAAATCAGTCCATGTAATTGATCTATATATACTGTATGTTTGCAAACATTTATTCAATAGGTGTAACTAATAATAAACCTAGGGTAAGTGCATCTAAATGCATGTGTTTAATTATTATTGTTTGTGTTCCTATATATAGGCAACAAAAGAGGGAGATGGAGTTATTTAAAGACCCTGATATAGATCTATATCCCATCTAGAGTTTATACCATTGGGTTATTGTTTCCAAATTTGAAGATCCATTGAACTTCTCTATCTAGAAGCTGTCTATATCTATCTCCCCCTCTCTTATTGGCTGGGATAAAATCAATAGCCTGAAAGAGAAGTGTTTTTTTCTTTTCCTTGTGATATAAAAAGTGTTTGCCAACAGGGTTTTTTGGCGGATCTCTGTCAATGGAGGTGATATGTTAACGAATCCTATCCTTCAGGTTACGACTGGTGGAACCTATGTACTGCTTGCCACAACAACAACAACAGTCCAACCTGTATTTGTTGATGATGAATTAGCCTCAGAACCAGTGATGCAATGAGAGCAAACATTACAATGCCTTCCACATCTAAAAAATCCTTTTTCTTGTTAACCAGTTTTCACTGCATCAAATTTCATTATTATATACATATTTGATATCTTTAATCTCAATAGAAGGTGTTTTTCTTGAAGCAAATTTTATACCTTCCTTTAAAATTAATTTACATTGGGGGTCTAGTGATAGGATGCCAAGATTTTTTTCTTATAATATTCTGGATTTCTCCAAACTGACTACTATATTGGTCTATAAAATATATGTTAGATTCTTTGTATGTATTACAAAACCTTTTATGTTTTTTGTTTTTCTGTTGTTGTTTTCAAAGGGAATCCCTGTTTATTGTAGCAACAGTTTTTCTCGTATTCATTAGATTTATCTTGTTATAACCTTATAACCTCTTTGCGTGAGTCTCCCTACAAGCTCCATAGAGTGTTTGTTGTAAGTTTCAAGATCAGTACATACTCTTACTTATTCTAATGAATTGTCCTTTTTGGATACCCTTTTTGAGGTACTGTGGATGGCACGAATCTGCCCTAAGAATGGTATTTCCTGCTATTTTGTTTTCTGTATAGCTCTGCATGTATCTACAAAATGTTTGCCTGTATTTCTGTACCTCTCGATATTATTATAAGATCATCTATGTACCTGGCGTAAACTTGTATAAATTCAGAAAAAAAGATTTAATTCGCCATAGATTAATGTTGATTCAAACCAGCCAAGGAACAAATTTGCATAGGAGAGGGCAAATTTTGCCCCCATCGCTATGCCACAGGTTTGTAAATAATAAATGGAGTTGAAAAGAAAAAAAATTGTGTGTTAAAAGGAACCTAAGTACCTCCAAAATAAATTCAATTAGATCTGGACTGTAGTTACTTTTTAATAGTAAATAGTATTCCACAATTATCATTGCACAAGCATTTTGTGTGAAATGCTTGTGCAATGCTGCCCCCTGCACATTCGCGGCCAATCGTATCTGATGGGGATAATTGCAATCCGCCAAGACCGCTTAACTTATGTTTCCAGCAAGCCTGAAGGCTCGCGCAGAAACAGCTGCATTTGCAGCTGCATAAATCGGCCCCTATGGGTCTTTGTATTCCCAGTTAATATATATGTATATGCTTTTTATATATATATATATATATATATATTTATATTTATGTGTTAATATGTGTATATACAGATATAAATATATATGTATATATTCATATCCATATATATTTGCTGCCCATCGCTGAAAGACCTACACCCATTCGCATTGCACCTCACTTGTAATACTAGCACACATTTGCTTGCGCTGGTATTACTAAGTTGAGCGCAAATATCTCTTTCTCTGAACCAATATTTTGCACTCAACTTGTAATCTAGCCCTTTGTATTTTTGCCTGATTTTACTTTGTAGAACACATTTACCTTTTTTGTTTTAACTATTTAAATAAAAGAAAATACCTCAGCAACCAACTTCTTAATTTGCAAAATGAGCAGATTCTACAACCTGAAAAATAATTTTGAGCTTAGTTAGTCATGTCTGCATATATGTAGACCATTTTGCCCACCTGTCTTATGCCAGGATATTCTAAATATATGTATTGGACTGGCAAGTTTTACTGAGGGCTGTAGAAGAATATTAAACTTAGGGTGTCTATAAATATACAGAATAAAAAAAAAACTGCTAGAATATGTGAATAGTACAACCTACAATCTGGGGCCATACTTGTATACCCCGGTGTCTCAATTAACTGTATATTATTTAATTGTGCTTATGTGCAGTACATTTTTTTGTGAGGTTATGATAACACATTTGGCTGTGATTACAAATTGGTGTCCTACTACACATAGCTATTACTAATTGGAAGATAAATTGTTTATGTTTTTCAGCTTGTATCTATGGCCCCTATTTAAGAAAGGTCTTGCGGACCTGATCTGACACTGCGGATCAGGTCCACAAGATCTTGCTGAATGCGGAGAGCAATACAAGAGCTGCTGGTGCAACGCCGCCCCCCTGCAGACTCGCGGCCAATCAGCCGCCAGCAGGGAGGTGTCAATCAACTCGATTGTACTCGATCAGGTTGATTTCTGGCGATTCCTGTCCACCTGCTCAGAGCAGATGGACAGGGTTATGGAGCAGCGGTCTTTAGACCGCTGCTTCATAACTGCTGTTTCTGGCGAGTCTTCAGACTCGCCAAAAGCACGGGCCAACAAGCTCCCTATGGAGCTTGTTAAATGGGCCCCTATATGTCAGTGCCGTGTGGTAATAGGAGGCAGGGGAGGCAGTGCCTCCCCTGTCAAATCAGAGAAAAAAAAAGTTTTTAAATCTTATTAATAAAATCTTTGTTTTATTTTTTCAGTTAAATGTATTTTTTATTTTATTCAGGGTTTTTTGGGGGGGGGCACACCCCCCTTAGGTACCCCCCCACCAACGCTACCCAATACACATATTTTATAGGCAATGGCATCCATCCAAAAAAATTCAGCATCCATTGTTGCGCAATAAGGAGGCAGTGAGCCTTTCCGCTGCCCTCCATTTATTGCGCAACCTGGATGCTGAACAGTGTTCTTCGCTCAGTATGATCTAGTGCCACCTAGTGGTGGCTTACCGGGCCCCATACACACTCCAATAGAGGCGGTTCTCAAAACCGCCTCTATGATGGAGCAGCAGCTCCACAGCCAATCAGAAGCATCAGGAGGCGTGCCTTCTGGTCTTGGCTGACGTCGTATTGGCAGGAACAAAACTTTGGAAGAAACTGACAGCAGGAGTGAGCTGCTGCGCCGTACACGAGCCAGAGCCGCCCGGGACTCGGGAGCCACATGTGAGACTTAGTCTTACAGTCCTCACTTACTCACTCGAGTGAGTCTACTAGTACAGTACTTTTTTCCTTCCTTCTCGTTGTCTCACATGTATTGATTCCAATGCTGGTAAAGAGTCCCCTTTTACAGTTGCAACAAGCCCGTATTGAAGAAATGACTGTCGGAGGCCAAACCCACAGCGATGTATTTACTGTGCCTCTGGACAGTACACTGGATGGGCATTTTAGCCGGCTCATATGAACGTTTTATTCCGGCGAGTCAGTCATTTTTTCAATGCGGGCCTGTTGCATCTGTAAAAGGTGACTCTTTACCAGCATTGGAATCAATAAAAAGCGTTAAAAAGTTACTTTCAATGATGTTAGTGTTCACATACACCCCTTGTTATCTGGCCCATAATCAAGCGTCCAGGGGCAGGGGGATGTTTAACAATTCTGTGTAACTTAGGTAACCAATAAAAATCTAAATATATCAGTTACACAAATAAATGTGTTTATATAAAGTTGATCATTTTGACTAATTCAACTAAATGCATGCATCTCTTGCAGGACGCTGAGCACATGAAGCAGTGCATGAAGAATGATAATTACTTTAGTTTTTTGGGTTTTTTTACAAAAAACTAGCACCTGAACTTTCTCACAAACTAAAAAACAAGCTGACTATACTGAACAGATATCTAAATATTGTCATAAAAAGATGTTACAGCACTTTTATTAGGGATTGTTACCTTAGATAAATTATAATTATTGCTAGTCAGAAATACCCTATTTTAATTATGCTTTAGACTGATGGTCTTATGATGGACCATTTTAAAATGCTGGGGGGTTTTGTATTTTAAAAAAGAATCACCTCTTTTTGACTGCTATTTGTGATGTTCTTATTATTATGGCTCTGGTTGTTAGACTCTTTATGATATTGATTCACATCCATCCTCTTGTTTACAGTGACCCGCAGCAATATGTGGTGACATCTGGTGCTAGTCTCTTTCTTCTTGAGCTTGTTGTTTTCTTGTTAAACGACTGATTGGATTGTCATTGTATATAAAGTAGTGTCAGTAGCACTTACATGGAAGAAGTGGGATTACTGCTCTAACTTGTTTAGCACATCGGAGACCTGGTTCGCTAACATGGGGTTGGATAGCGAGCCAAGGATAGTCAGACACACTATTGCCAAACCAAATCTGAGAATGGAGACCACGCTTGACCATTGGCATTCTGTGTGTATCTATCTCTGACTGGTCAGTACAGAGCAGACAGTGATTACTGCTACTGTGCTCACTGCAGTGTCAACTCCACAAAGCAGAAATCTACCAGTCTGCCTTGTAGTACAGTACAGTGTCAGACTGGTAGATTTCTGCTTTGTGGAGTTGACACTGCAGTGAGCACAGTAGCAGTAATCACTGTCTGCTCTGTACTGACCAGTCAGAGATAGATACGCACAGAATGCCAAAAGTCAAGCAAATTCAGGTCCAATTAGTCACAGACATACTTCACAGTCCACACTAGGTACACAACATTACTGAAATAGTGTATTGATTTTGAAGGTGTGCAGCCCCGGTATAGAAAGGTGTTTAATATCAGCAAACACTGAATTATGTGCTAACACAACAACATGCAGTGCAATGACACTTCTGATGCACATAATGCACTGCAGAGAGAGGCAGACACTTCTGCAGATATCTGCAGTGCAGCAAAAGCAGGGAAAGAACTGCTCTGCAAGAAATAGAGATACATACAACAAGAAAAAAAGAATATGCCACACATAAATTCAATAATACAAGAGACAGAATATTGACAGAATGGTTCCACACAAACTGACACAGACCTACTGAGTTAGTATTAACCCACAGAGAGTTTCATTCATAGGTAGTGCAATCTAATGATCCTTTACTTTGAACAAGCAAACAGTTCACAGTTCCGATGCAAGGAAAGGCAGGGAGAGATATCGATAATTAAAATAATATATATTTATTTATACTTGCATTAAAAATGTTGACAAGGCACAGCAAACAAACAGACTTCGTCTGACGCGTTTCCTGCCTTATTGGCAGTTCATCAGAGCACAAAATTCAGTGTTACCAGCAGGTGTTTAATCAGGTAGGGGTCTAAACCTCAACCAATCATAGTAAGTAGATTCAGTACAAAAATTAACCCTTTAATTACTCCGGTCGGAAATACATAATGTTAAAATAAACACCTGAGTTAATTTTCTTACTTTTGCGGTTAACACTCTAAAAATATCACAAACGACATTTCCTAAAACTAAAAACAAATATACCTATAGAATACTACATCGATTTGGAAACATTGCAAAATACGATCTCAAAAATTACACACTCTAAATAAGATCCAGGTAGAGCACATGACAGCAATCGCAACAATGTGGCCATCAAAATATACAAAGTCAAATGCAACTTAATGTGAAATGAGCAAGTGCGTATGTTGTCTAATGTGTTCTAATCCTGGAAATATCGAGTGAGGACACAGAATTCAAAAGAATTGTTCATTAGTGGGACATTTGTTGAAGAGCAGAAATAGATAATACTGATAAATCATCATGATATCAAAAAATACATATATTCATATAGACCTTACTTAATTCAACAGTTAGTAATCTCATCTTGAAAATATCACAATGACATACAATATCAAATTAAATTAATCTGCAGGCCAACCACATTACACCTCAATAAGTTACATAAAAGGTATAGACCGACCTACTAAATGATTACCTATCAATATATAATTTGATATCACTGATTTTATTTATCCCCATAGGGCTACCAGTTTTGAGCGTGTAGATCCAATAAACCTCCCTCTTACCGAGAGCTTTATATCTATCCCCACCTCTCATACCTAGCTTAACCTGTTCAATACCTTGGAACCTAAACACACTGAACTTATCACTGTGTGAAAAAAAGTGCTTTGCAACAGGAGTTTTAGGTTCCTCAGCCTCTAGGGACAAAAGATGATCCCGTATTCTATCTTTGAGGCCCCTAGAGGTGAGTCCCACAAATTGAAAATTACATTGTGTGCACGTAATGAGATATATTACAAAAGTTGAGCTGCAGTTTATTCTCTCATGTATTTTGTAAGTTAGGCTTGTGGTGCTAGAGGAAAAAGTATCCCCAATTAATGCGTAATCACAGCTTTTGCATGGTTTAACTCCACACCTATAGAAACCTACCCTACCAGGTAGCCAACTGTCCACTCTACTACTGATACTGCTCTTTGAACTGAAATTCTTAGCAACCATATCACCAATTGTTTCTGATCTACTAGAAATAAAGTTACAATGTTTACTAACTGTTTTAAGATCCTCATCCCTCTCTAGTAGGGGTAACCTTTTTCTGATGATATTGCAGATATCATTATATTGTCTGCTGTATTTTGTTATAAAATTGATGCCACGCTGATTAGACATTCTATTATTCCTGTTTTTGTTCTTATCATTTAGCAGGCTCGCCCTATCCATATCTGCAATCTTAATGGACATATCACTTAAATTTTTCTGATCATAACCCCTATCAACCAGACGCAGTGTTAGATCATTAGCATGTCTCCAATAGTCCTCCAGGCTAGTACAATTACGTCATAACCTTATATACTGACCTTTAGGTATACCCCTTTTTAAGTGATTAGGGTGTAGAGAATCAGCTCGCAAGATGGTATTCCCTGATACTTTTTTTCTAAAAACCTCAGTAGTTATAGCAAGATCAGTATGACCTATGAGTACATCCAGATAGGGTATATTGTCTGAGGAGGCACTGTGGGTAAATCCAAGATTGCTAACGTTATCATTTAGATATCCAACAAAATTAGTTAACTCATCATCAGTGCCTCCCCACACAATCAGAATGTCATCTATATATCTAGTATATAGTTTAATGCTGTTTCTATAGACATTCCCTTCACCAAAGATTTTCCAAATCTCAAAATCAGCAAGAAATAAGTTCGCATACGAGGGGGCAAATTTTGCCCCCATCGCTGTTCCTCTTAACTGCAAGAAAAACTCACCATTGAAAACAAAGTAATTATGGTTAAGCAAAAACGTTATGGCCTGCAAGATAAATTCCATCAGTTTGTTGTCATATCCAGAGTATCTTTCTAACATTCTCTTAATAGAGCAAATGCCAAGCTCATGAGGGATACAAGAATACAACGATATTGCATCAATCGTTGCAAATTTGTAACCCTCTTTCCACTGAAAATCCTGTATCTGTCTAAGTAGATGTTTAGTATCTCTGAGGAAGCCTGGCAGAGACTGCACTATGGGCTGCAGTTGAGCATCAACCCATTCACCCAACCTTTCCCCCAGGGAGCCAATAGCTGAAATAATTGGTCTCCCTGGGGGGTTGGTAAGGGACTTGTGCACTTTTGGCAAATATTTGAATATCGCTACCCTAGGATGCTCAACATAAATATATTCCATTACTTTATCAGTAAGTACCACATTTTCCAAAGCTAGATCTAATAAATGTCTCAGCTCCCTTTGGAATTTGAGTGTAGGATTGAATGTAAGCTTCCTATAGGTTAATTTGTCATCCAATTGTCTATAGGCCTCACTAATATAGTCTGCCTTATCTAAGATAACGATAGAGCCTCCCTTGTCAGAGCTGACTATCACTAAATCTGGATTTCTTGTGAGTTTTTCCAGAGCACAGATTTCATTCTTATTAAGATTTCTATGCTTCACATTACCATTGACCTTACTATTCTCTGTTTTTTTCCGATAGCTCAATCAGGTCTTGTTCCAAAATCAAATGAAATAATTCTATAACATCATTTCTTGCATGTATTGGATAAAAATTGCTAGGTGCAGTTTTCCTTATAGATTGTTGTTTATCACATAAACCTGTTTGATTACTTCCATCCTGCAATGCACAGAGGGACACAATATCACATAGTTCTCCAAAATTACATGTGTCACTTAAAACTTGTGTGTCCAAAGGTGCAGTAACAGGTTGGAAAGTTTCTACAGAGCCTCTGAAATGTTTACTCAGAGTAATTTTACGAATAAATTTATTAATATCTAATATCGTATCAAACAAATTGAAATCCCTAGTGGGAGAAAAACCCAGTCCTTTAGATAATACAGCAATTTCATTAGAGTCCAATACAGCAGTTGATAAATTGATTATTTGTCGTCTTTGTGACAACCGCAAAAGTAAGAAAATTAACTCAGGTGTTTATTTTAACATTATGTATTTCCGACCAGAGTAATTAAAGGGTTAATTTTTGTACTGAATCTACTTACTATGATTGGTTGAGGTTTAGACCCCTACCTGATTAAACACCTGCTGGTAACACTGAATTTTGTGCTCTGATGAACTGCCAATAAGGCAGGAAACGCGTCAGCCGAAGTCTGTTTGTTTGCTGTGCCTTGTCAACATTTTTAATGCAAGTATAAATAAATATATATTATTTTAATTATCGATATCTCTCCCTGCTTTTCCTTGCATCGGAACTGTGAACTGTTTGCTTGTTTGATAATTTAATTTGAATCTTACGGGTTCTGGAGAGCCCTAGCAGCGCCGGAGCTTGTAGCAGTCTCACACCTTACACTAAACAGGTGTGTTACAGAGGCGGCACGGTGAAGTCCACTACACACTGAGAATTGCTTCGCAGACTATATGCTATTTGCAAGAATTTGAATTTGGACTGTGAGCATTGGTATTTATACCTTTACGGTGGGCTTCAGAGGAGTGTGGTGACTCCTTTGTCCTTTCATAATTGGATGTTACACGTAATTTCATGTTTAATTGGTGTTATCCGCAACTGTGGGGTTCCTGTTTGGAATTGTTTACACCAATAGACAACTAACTATACTGCTATTTATGGATACTGTTAACAAACGAACTTTCCACAAATTCTTGTTGATGTTTCTTGATCCTTTACTTTGTATGTACAGTACAGCTGATTATAGCTAGTTAAATGGATAGGAAAGTCAAAATTAAACTTTCAGGATTCAGATAGAGTATGTAATTTTAAGACACTTTTAAATTAAATTCTATTTTTCAATGTGCTTTGTTCTCTTGGTATCCCATGTTGAAAAAGAATACACACATATCATACACTAGTGGGAGCTAGCTGCTGATTGGTGCCTGCACACATTTGTCTCTTGTGATTAGCTAACTATATGTGTTTAGCTATCTCCTGCAGTGCAATGCTTTTCGTTCAGCAAAGGAGAACAAGAGAATGATGCTAATTTGATAATAGAAGTAAATTGGAAAGTTGTTTAAAATTGTATGGTCTATCCAAATCATGAAAGAACATTTGGGGTTTCCTGACCCTTTAAGCACATAGATAATGACCAGCTTGGGAGCCAGAGTATTGCAGATCCTGGGCAGGATGTGGTGGATGAGCCAATCCCTAGTGTTAGTCTGCTCAGGAACTGAAACAATGGGACTCTACTATATCTAAGTAGTGTGTCCAGAAATAAGGTGCGCCTAATTTATGCTATTTCAAAAAAGTGATAATATGGATAGATCCTAAGTTTTATATCTTACAAAAAATAAACAATATGAACTGTATAATTATAAATACAAATACATAACAATAGTCACCACAGTCATATGGTTAGGAAATATACATCCATAGATGCAAGTGAAAGTCCCAATATAGAGTGATGTCCAATCTGGAAATGATGTCCCAAACGATAGCTGCTCTCTCCAAAGATGTTGAAAAAGAGATGACTGCGTTCTGTATAGAAACAAAAAAAGAAGAGGCGCTCTGGTGCAGATGATCCTTGGCTACAAATGATTCTAAACTAACAGTTCAGAGTAATACTCACAAAGATGTTTGCACATGCAGTGCAATAACAGGTGAGCCGAAGCTTCAGAGCCGCTCGGCTGACTCGCTAGAGGGTGAAATCAGCTGTTCACTGGGTAATCACTTCACCAACGATGTGGGGAAAAAAGATACCTATGACATAAAATATAGATACCGCCCTTGGTGCAGATTATCCCAGGCACAGAATACACATACAACAGATGTCGAGAAGTTATACTCACAAACGGAGTTGCACAAGCAGTGCAATATCAGGCGTGCCGAATCTTAAAGAGCCGTTCGGCCTGATAGCCGAGAAACGCGTTGCTAAGTTATTTTTATATTTTTAATAAATACTTTTATTTTGTCTACCTTGCTGGTGAATTGTTCTATTTGCCTTATTGATCCCTTGCTTGGATTAACCTCTATCGGCATATCCACCTTTATTTTCCACCACTCCTCCAACGATCCAGGAGCAGCTGTACAGGCCTCAGGGAGTCAGCCGAACGGCTCTTTAAGATTCGGCACGCCTGATATTGCACTGCTTGTGCAACTCCGTTTGTGAGTATAACTTCTCGACATCTGTTGTATGTGTATTCTGTGCCTGGGATAATCTGCACCAAGGGCGGTATCTATATTTTATGTCATAGGTATCTTTTTTCCCCACATCGTTGGTGAAGTGATTACCCAGTGAACAGCTGATTTCACCCTCTAGCGAGTCAGCCGAGCGGCTCTGAAGCTTCGGCTCACCTGTTATTGCACTGCATGTGCAAACATCTTTGTGAGTATTACTCTGAACTGTTAGTTTAGAATCATTTGTAGCCAAGGATCATCTGCACCAGAGCGCCTCTTCTTTTTTTGTTTCTATACAGAACGCAGTCTGCTCAGGAACTGCAATGCTTCTGGCACTGGCTCTTGAGTGGACCTTGCATATGTGTTTAACCCCCTTTGCTGTAATACAAAAATGTAATGCTCTAATTATTTAGCACATGTACTTTTTTGGAATAGAATGTTACTTTTGTAGTTAGGTTCAGCTTTTCAAAGTACATTGGTGTAGGGTCTGGCTCTGCGGGATGGAAGCTATACTGTGAGGTTGAAATGTGACAGAGTGTGTGTGGTAGGATCTGATTTTGCAAGAATTAAATTATGTGAACTAGCCACATGATACCATGACAGGCTGTATGATGTGAAATATTATAAAAGTAAAATGCTGGATCTTTTATACAAGAAGAGGTGGTGACATTGGCTGGAGAGATGTGTATGATGATCATGTGATGTTTTTGTGTAATGCTATATAATGCAGTTAAAAGTCATATATATATATATATATATATATATATATATATATATATATATATATATATATACAGGGAGTACAGAATTATTAGGCAAATGAGTATTTTGACCACATCATCCTCTTTATGCATGTTGTCTTACTCCAAGCTGTATAGACTCGAAAGCCTACTACCAATTAAGCATATTAGATGATGTGCATCTCTGTAATGAGAATAGGTGTGGTCTAATGACATCAACACCCTATATCAGGTGTGCATAATTATTAGGCAACTTCCTTTCCTTTGGCAAAATGGGTCAAAAGAAGGACTTGACAGGCTCAGAAAAGTAAAACATAGTGAGATATCTTGCAGAGAGATCCAGCACTCTTAAAATTGCAAAGCTTCTGAAGCGTGATCATCGAACAATCAAGCGTTTCATTCAAAATAGTCAACAGGGTCGCAAGAAGCGTGTGGAAAAACCAAGGCGCAAAATAACTGCCCATGAACTGAGAAAAGTCAAGCGTGCAGCTGCCAAGATGCCACTTGCCACCAGTTTGGCCATATTTCAGAGCTGCAACATCACTGGAGTGCCCAAAAGCACAAGGTGTGCAATACTCAGAGACATGGCCAAGGTAAGAAAGGCTGAAAGACGACCACCACTGAACAAGACACACAAGCTGAAACGTCAAGACTGGGCCAAGAAATATCTCAAGACTGATTTTTCTAAGGTTTTATGGACTGATGAAATGAGAGTTAGTCTTGATGGGCCAGATGGATGGGCCCGTGGCTGGATTGGTAAAGGGCAAAGAGCTCCAGTCCGACTCAGACGCCAGCAAGGTGGAGGTGGAGTACTGGTTTGGGCTGGTATCATCAAAGATGAGCTTGTGGGGCCTTTTCGGGTTGAGGATGGAGTCAAGCTCAACTCCCAGTCCTACTGCCAGTTTCTGGAAGACACCTTCTTCAAGCAGTGGTACAGGAAGAAGTCTGCATCCTTCAAGAAAAACATGATTTTCATGCAGGACAATGCTCCATCACACGCGTCCAAGTACTCCACAGCGTGGCTGGCAAGAAAGGGTATAAAAGAAGAAAATCTAATGACATGGCCTCCTTGTTCACCTGATCTGAACCCCATTGAGAACCTGTGGTCCATCATCAAATGTGAGATTTACAAGGAGGGAAAACAGTACACCTCTCTGAACAGTGTCTGGGAGGCTGTGGTTGCTGCTGCACGCAATGTTGATGGTGAACAGATCAAAACACTAACAGAATCCATGGATGGCAGGCTTTTGAGTGTCCTTGCAAAGAAAGGTGGCTATATTGGTCACTGATTTGTTTTTGTTTTGTTTTTGAATGTCAGAAATGTATATTTGTGAATGTTGAGATGTTATATTGGTTTCACTGGTAAAAATAAATAATTGAAATGGGTATATATTTGTTTTTTGTTAAGTTGCCTAATAATTATGCACAGTAATAGTCACCTGCACACACAGATATCCCCCTAAAATAGCTATAACTAAAAACAAACTAAAAACTACTTCCAAAACTATTCAGCTTTGATATTAATGAGTTTTTTGGGTTTGACAGGGCTGTTAGAGGAAGGGACTGTTGCTGCCCCTAAACATCACAAACTGCATTAAAATAATGGGAGCTGCCATGTTGTAACTTAGGTTACCTTCTAGGTCACTAGAGTGTGCAGCCAATGACTATGTGGAATATAACAGTGTTCTGCACTTCAATTTTTAACAGGAACTGAAATGCTCACAATTTCAGAATGGAATTACAGGAAAAAGGGGACAGAATAAAAAACAAAAGTATATTACAGAGTTTTTTTATAAAAATGGTTTATCATTTTATTTTACCATCTCCAAGTGTTTAATGTCCCTGTAACATGTAAGCCTATAAGTCAAGCTGTTTTGCATAAGAGATGACTACAACAGAGGAAGGGACTGTTGCTGTCCCGAAACGTCACAAACTGCATTAAAATAATTTGTCACATTTTGAAGAAAATTCAGTGAGTGCTTTCTTTTTGCATCTATATATATATATATATATATATATATATATATATATATATATATATATATATATATATGTGTGTGTGTGTGTGTGTTGTTTAGGTCTGTGATGTGATGTAACACCCTATGTTTTAGAAAATCTGAAGTGTGAGCATTGTACAGTAGAATATAAGGTGTTAAAAAATATTTACCTTAATGCAATATTGCAATATTATGAAGAACATATTTTAAAGGTTCATCTTTACATGTGTTTTTCAATACAAGGAAGTGATCAGTTTTTGGCTTGGGGACCATAGCAGGGGTCATATATGTGTTTCTCAGGCGTATCAAAACCAGTGCCTCACCAGCCTCTGACCTCACCACACGTCACTGCTATATGTCACTTTGTCAACCTTATACAAGTATAAGCAAAGCCATACATTTTGCTAAAATATTATTTGACATTTGTTTGTAATTATTTTTATTTCTCAAGTATTTATAAAATGTGTTTGCCTTATCTTCAAGTAGAAAAAAGTGACACCTTATTTCACAAAATTGAGTACAACGTAAGGTATGAAACGGTGTGAAACATTTTACAGAAACCAAAAAAACAAGTTATTGTTGTGACTAACTGGCACCAGGAATAACCTGATGGGAAGTAGGATTTTTTAGCTATCTTCCAGAAATAGATTTATTGGTCATACTTAAAATGTGTTTTTTTTTCTTTACGCATGAATAGAGAATTGCCATGTAGACATTTCTATGAAACAAAAGCGCACATTTGTAATCTGTAAATCTATGTCTCATTTGGATTTCAACAACATATTATTTTCATGCTTTTTGCACTTTTTTCCCATTTGTCCAATTCTCATATTACAAACATTTTTGGCTAAATTACAACTTAGGTGCGTTTTATAAGTTAAAAGTAAAGACGAAAGAACAAGCGCAATCTAAATTTGCACTTGTCGGGTTATCACTACTGAAATCTTTGTGCAAACATAAATACAATAAACTAAATAGTCACACTAATATATACACTATCTAATACAATTATTCATATAAATATTAAATATATTACATAATTCGAATATGGTATATATATATATATACCCATTAAAGGAACATTAAACACCAAATAAATGCTAGATAGAATGATGCATTCAAAGAAAAGATTAGTCTGAGAATAACATGAAGATGTATTTTTTAAAGTTTAATTATCTGTTTAAATAGTGACAAAATAAGTGTAAAGTTTTAGTGTGTAGAAAACAATGGGAGCTGCCATGTTGTAACTTAGGTTACCTTCTAGGTCACTAGAGTGTGCAGCCAATGACTATGTGGAATATAACAGTGTTCTGCACTTCAATTTCTAACAGGAACTGAAATGCTCACAATTTCAGAATGGAATTACAGGAAAAAGGGGACAGAATAAAAAACAAAAATATATTACAGTTTTTTTATAAAAATGGTTTATCATTTTATTTTACCATCTCCAAGTGTTTAATGTCCCTGTAACATGTAAGCCTATAAGTCAAGCTGTTTTGCATAAGAGATGACTACAACAATGCAACTCTTGGCAGGGCCCTCTACCCATTTGATACCTATAAATGTTACCTTGTATACCACCTATGTTTATAGGAGTTTGTTGGTGCTCTACAAATAACTGTTTATATATATATATATATATATATATATATTTATATATAGGTATATATATATATATATATATATATATATATATATATATATACACACGTATATATATAGTAATATCTATATGAAAATACATTGAACATATTCCCCCTTGTGAAGAACATTGAATGTGAAATATTTACAGTAAATACATAGTTAAACATTTTATTGAATATGAATATTGCATAAACATGCTTTACAAGTTTTCATCTACTTGACTAGAAAGGGCTCCAATGCACTTATATATGTGTGTACATATGTATTTATGTGTTTATATGTGTATATAAGTCTGTAAATACATATACACATATATAAATATATAAATACATATGTACACATATATAGACATATCTATATACATACATATATATCTTTAGACATGTATATGTGGCACATAAAATATATGTGCACAATTGTATAATGTTTTATGCAATTTTCATGTTTCATATTGAAAGACGTTTGTTTAATTGTATTTGTTTTATATGGTGCTTGTAATAATTTTCTATGAAAATGCAACTCTCTGTTGTGAGAGCATGGGACTCTTATTTTGACATGGACTTATGATCCTGAAGGATTGTGGGAGATCATGGGTGGAGCAATGAGACCCATGTCAAAATAAGACATGGGTTGTTTTACCTCTGTGAAGTACACACCCATTCTCATTATTATTTCCTGTTTTAACAGGTAACATTTAATCTGCTTACTGGCCTCCTGAATGTGGGGTCTGTAACGGCGCTTGATTGGTTGCAGAATGCCGGTTCACAAAATTATGATCTTCGGGAACAACAAAGTATGAATGCAGTGGCTGTATTCAAGAAAAATTGTTTGTGAAAGGAGTGGCCTGGCTGACTGGCTGGTGACAGTGACATGAGGGATTGTGAGAAGGGTCGTTATGTCAGATAAAGTATGGAAGAGTCTGGTGTGGGACATCAGAAAGAAACTTCTCACCTTTTCTGCTGATGAACTGTTTCAGATCACCCAGAGCATATGTCCAGTACCGTACAGGGACATTTCAGAAATAGATGCTGGAGACCAAAAGGGCTGTTTTTAATACATTAATGCCTTCATGTATAGTAAAGACTTATTAGAATCAGAGGACAGAGGTATGGCTAAACTGTTGATTTTGGGAGACATTGTTGACTCTGTTGAACATGTTCGTTCTATGGCTGCACCTGTTCATGAACAGAATGATGGTAATGAGAGTAATGTTGGTGTACAAATTTCAAGCACAGCACATACATCCATTACTACTGATCATATCTTTACTACAGACACTGTTCATGCAACATCATCTGCAGCTATAGCTGACAAAGGGGTTATTGTAGTAAATGTAAACCCAGATACTAAACATAATGTAACCCATCATTATCTTGCAGCATCATTACAAAACCCCACATTGACACAATGTAACGCAATATATATCCAGTCAGTTTAAATGTTTATATTTTAATTCTGTACTTGATATATTTTAGGATATAACAGAAGTATCCTGTAATATGTTTTGTTACACCTTTCCTTTGTTAAAACTATTTGGAAGTAATAACTAATTTAGAGAGGTGTTTTTATAGATAAAGTATCCAGCAAGGCAATTAAGCAAATCTCTTATGGAGAGAAATGCTGTAGTGAGTGAGTAAAAGTACGTCCGGAGACTGACAGTATAACTGGAGCGTATTCTTAAGGAAGGTTCACAGAATAAGGTTATTTCAGAATTATAATAATTGACTCTGTAAGAATTTCTTCAATCAGGTATACCATAAGAAGATTAAAGGTTACCTAGTGTCCGGTAAGTACGAGTCCTCCTGTTGGTATAGCGAGTTGCAACCGCAGATCGGTTGTAATGAGAGTTGCGCCTTGCTTCAGTGGCGTCTGACGTCAGAGAAGGAGAGACGGCGGAATGCCGTGAAGCAGACTAGCTATGCGGAGGAGAGATGGAGAGAAGAAATTACCTTCAATTTCAGTACAAGTCACAACTCACAAACTTTGGGAGGATTATCCAGTAGCAGGTTTTGTATAGTTGCGGAAGAAGTTAGTTGAACTGGGTCAGCCACAGACACAGAGAGACGATCCGGTATTGAGCAGGTAAGAGGTGATAGGAAGGCGGCAGGAATTAAATATCCAGTGAGGAACAGAACGGTACTCTGTAAAAGCTGGTAGAAAGTTGTTCTTAGTCACAGTAGATAGGGATAAATCACGGAGTATAGGAGCTTAGTTAGAAGTAACTACAAAGGAGTCAGACAAAATACTAAGCACTGAATGAAAAGTGTGCAGGTGTTTTGTAAGGGGCGTATGCGTTTGATTGGTCAAAATCCTTAAAGGAGCATACTGCATAACAATATCCTGACAGGACCCCCTCTTCGGGCAAGCTGTCCCACAGCTTGTGGTCGCGGACGATCGGGAAATCTCCGATGAAACTGAGCCACCAACCGAGGAGCGTTGAGGTTAGATGATGGTTCCCAACTGTCCTCTTCCACAGAACAGTTTTTCCACCGGACTAAGTATTGTAAAACACCCCTGCAGTATCTGGAATCTAAAAGAGTCTGGACCTCATAAACATCAGGATCTTGAATGTCCATAACCGGAGGTAATACTGGTGTAGTATACCTAGTTTGAAGATAAGGTTTAATCAATGACACAGGAAACGTCGGGTGTATTTTTAAATTAGGAGGTAATTGAAGGGTAACAGCATTGTCATTCACAATTCTTTGAATAGGGAAAGGACCACAGAATTTCTGAGTTAACTTCCTAGATGGGACTTGGATCCTCAAGTTCTTGGTTGACAACCATACCCTGTCTCCTATTTTGTAGGGAGGAGGTTTCCTTCGTCGTAGGTCGTAGTAGTATTTTTGTGTTCTTTGTGCCTTTTCTATGTTTTCCTTAATGAATCTGAAATTATCCAATATTTTATTGCATAAGTCGTCTACTATAGGTGAACTAGAGGGAGTGGAGGACACAGAATCAAAACTGGGATGGAATCCATAGTTGGCATAAAATGGAGTGAATTTAGTCAAAGAGTTAGTTAAATTATTGTATGCAAACTCCGCTGTAGACAGATAAGAAGACCAATTATTTTGCTGGTAAGAACAGAAGCAACGGAGGTATTCATCTAACCATTGATTAAGTCTTTCAGCCTGACCATTAGCTTGTGGGTGGTATGAAGTTGTATAATGGTGGTCAATGTTAAGTGAAGTGCATAAACTTTTCCAGAAGTGTGAAGTGAATTGTGATCCTCTGTCTGATATTATCGTCTTGGGTACTCCATGAAGCTTGACGATATTGTCCAATATCAATGTGGCTGTCTCCGAAGAAGTGGGCAATTTATTAAATGGTAAAAAATGAGCCATTTTGGTAAATGTGTCGATAACGACTAGAATAGTAGTGTAAGTCTTGGATGGTGGAAGTTCAACAATAAAGTCCAGAGCAATTTGTTGCCAAGGTTTTGTAGAAATGGGTAAAGGCATAAGCAATCCGTAAGGAGCTTTCCTGTCTGTTTTAGAGATTTGGCAGATAGCACAAGAGTTTATGTAATCGTGAACAGTTTGCATCATATTTGGCCACCAGTACTTTCTTCTGAGTAAGTCTACAGTACGTTTTACACCTGGATGTCCAGCCATAGGTGAATCATGATTTTGTTCTAGTAATTGAATCCTGAGTTCTTCGGGAATGTAGAGTGTATCCTTATAATGATATAACCCATCTTTGCATATGAGGTCTTTATACAAGCTTGGGGGTGATAAATCAGTATATCTTTGGACCTCCTTCAGAAACATGGTGGTGAACCCTATGAACCGTTCAATAGGTATAATGCTTGCCGGTTTTTGAGATTCACATTGAGGTGTGACTTGTCGTGAAAGGGCATCTGCTTTTCCATTCTTGTAAGCCGGTCTGTAAATTATTTGGAAATCAAACCTGGAGAAATACAAACTCCAACGTACCTGTCTGCTTGACAGGGTTTTGTTGTTTTGCAAGTATTGTAAATTTTTATGATCTGTGTAGATCAAAATCGGATGGGATGCTCCTTCTAAGAGATGTCTCCAGAATTCAAGCGACTTACGAATAGCAAGCAACTCCTTGTCTCCTATAGCATAGTTCATCTCAGCAGTAGACATTGTTTTGGAGAAGAATGATATGGGATGTAACGGGGCTGTAGGTGAATCCTGTTGGGAAAGAACTGCTCCTATGGAATGATCAGAAGAATCAACCTCTAGTACGTATTGTAGGTTTACATTGGAAACCTGAGAATCGGAGCAGTAGTGAATAATGTCTTTAATAACTGGAAAACGCTGGTATGCGTTGAAGTCCACTTAAAAGGAACAGTAGAACCAGTAAGCTGAGTGAGTGGATGAACAACCTTAGAAAAGTCTTTTATAAATTTTCGATAATAATTCGAGAACCCCAGGAATCTCTGTAGTTCTTTTCTGTTTGTGGGAGTAGGCCAATCCTTTACTGCCTCTACTTTTTCAGTCTGCATTTGTATACCTGATGGTGAGATGGTATATCCCAGAAAAGATATTGTAGTATTATGGAAAGAGCATTTTTCCGGTTTGGCATACAATTTATGTACTCTTAAACGTGCTAGGACCCATCTGACATGTTTGATATGCTCTTCTAGATTGGCAGAGTATATTAGTATATCATCTAGATAGACCACCATGCACACGTCCAGCAAATCACGGAAGATGTCATTAATGAAATGCTGGAACGTGGCAGGGGCATTACATAGCCCGAATGGCATCACCAGGTATTCAAAAAGTCCGTAACGGGTCCTGAATGCAGTGAGCCATTCGTCGCCCTCTCGTATCCGTATCAAATTGTATGCTCCGCGGAGGTCAAGTTTTGAAAAGATGGTAGCATCAGTCAGTCTTTCTATCAACTCAGGTATGAGAGGTAAAGGATAGCGATTTTTCACTGTACATTTATTTAGTTCTCTGTAGTCTATGATGGGTCTTAACGTCTTGTCCTTGTTAGTAACAAAAAAGATACCAGCGGCTGTTGGAGAGGTGGAGGGTCTTATAAAACCCTTACGGATATTTTCTTGTAAATATTCTTTGAGATGTGTAAGTTCGGGTTGGCTCAATGGGTACAAGTGTCCAACTGGTAGAACCGATCCTGGAATTAATTCAATTGGACAATCGTAGACGCGGTGTGGTGGTAAGGTCTCAGCTTCGACCTTACTAAAGACATCTTCGAAATCATTGTAGTAGGAGGGCAAATTTAATGCATCAGTAGAAGTATGTAGTATTTTTTGGTGAGGGAAACATGTATTTTTACAGTAAGATGAAATAAATGAAGGTTCTAAAGTTTTCCAATTGATAGTAGGATTATGCAGCTGTAACCATTGGAGACCTAAAACAACAGGAAAATGAGGTGATGGAATTATATCAAATGTCAAAATTTCAGTATGACCTGATGGAGTTGTAGTAAAAAGAGGAACTGTGTGATGAGTGATGGGACCAGTGACCAGTGTGGAACCATCAATAACTCTGAGAGAAACAGGCATATTCTTTTTAACAACAGGAATTTTATTGTTAGCAACATAAGTGGAATCTATAAAGTTTCCAAAGGCTCCGGAATCAATAATAGCGTTGGTCATCAGTCTGTTAAGGTCCCACTGTAGTGAAAGAGACAGATTGCAGTAAGTTTGGGTTAAATCAGAATTGTGTGACTTATACAAATACGTAGACTTACTCTTTTTATTCTTGCGGAGAGTCGGGCAGTCACTAACTGTATGGTTGGGGTTGGCACAATACATGCATAATCTCTGCGATCTACGTCGTGATCTTTCTTCTGCCGATAGCGGTCCTCTCAACACGCCAATTTCCATTGGGGTGCTTCGGTCAGTGGTAGTACTGGGTTCTGAGGATCTAGGAAAGAATTGTGTTTTCTGCTGTACCTCAGTGTGATGCTGCTCAGCCTTCCTTTCACGCAACCTGCGATCAATTTGTGTAGCTAATTTCATTAACCCCTCTAAAGTGTCTGGCATTTCTGTGCGAGCAAGTTCATCTTTTAGATTGTCTGAAAGTCCAAGTCTAAATTGGTTCCTAAGAGAAATTAAACTCCAGGAAGAATCTGTCGCATACAGTTTGAACTCACTTATATAGTCTTCAACTGGTTTCTTTCCCTGTTTCAATTGCCTCATCTTTGTCTCTGCTGATAACTGAATATCAATGTCAGAATAAAGCTCATCCATTGCATGAAAAAAATCAGTAAGTGTATTCAATACAGGTGAATTTAATTCACAGAGCTGATCTGCCCATATTCTAGGTTCAGCCTTTAAGTAAGAGATAGTAGTTAAGACTTTCACACGGTCAGTGGGATATGTTTTAGGTTTTAAACTGTACAAAAGACCACAGGCATTTTTAAATTGTCTGTAATGTTTTCTATCACCAGTAAATATTTCTGGTAAGCAGACTTGTGGTTCAGGAGATGTGCTGTGCTGCTCTTTAGAGTCCTTAAGTAATTCTCTTAACACTTGATTTTCTATTTGCAGATCTAAGATGGCTTGTCCCATCTGGTCCACCTTTTGGGACAAATTATGCACAACCTGGGGAAGGTTTGGTTGTTCCATGTTGTGTATAAACACTCTTTATGGCTTAGTATTATGTAACGCAATATATATCCAGTCAGTTTAAATGTTTATATTTTAATTCTGTACTTGATATATTTTAGGATATAACAGAAGTATCCTGTAATATGTTTTGTTACACCTTTCCTTTGTTAAAACTATTTGGAAGTAATAACTAATTTAGAGAGGTGTTTTTATAGATAAAGTATCCAGCAAGGCAATTAAGCAAATCTCTTATGGAGAGAAATGCTGTAGTGAGTGAGCAAAAGTACGTCCGGAGACTGACAGTATAACTGGAGCGTATTCTTAAGGAAGGTTCACAGAATAAGGTTATTTCAGAATTATAATAATTGACTCTGTAAGAATTTCTTCAATCAGGTATACCATAAGAAGATTAAAGGTTACCTAGTGTCCGGTAAGTACGAGTCCTCCTGTTGGTATAGCGAGTTGCAACCGCAGATCGGTTGTAATGAGAGTTGCGCCTTGCTTCAGTGGCGTCTGACGTCAGAGAAGGAGAGACGGCGGAATGCCGTGAAGCAGACTAGCTATGCGGAGGAGAGATGGAGAGAAGAAATTACCTTCAATTTCATTACAAGTCACAACTCACAAACTTTGGGAGGATTATCCAGTAGCAGGTTTTGTATAGTTGCGGAAGAAGTTAGTTGAACTGGGTCAGCCACAGACACAGAGAGACGATCCGGTATTGAGCAGGTAAGAGGTGATAGGAAGGCGGCAGGAATTAAATATCCAGTGAGGAACAGAACGGTACTCTGTAAAAGCTGGTAGAAAGTTGTTCTTAGTCACAGTAGATAGGGATAAATCACGGAGTATAGGAGCTTAGTTAGAAGTAACTACAAAGGAGTCAGACAAAATACTAAGCACTGAATGAAAAGTGTGCAGGTGTTTTGTAAGGGGCGTATGCGTTTGATTGGTCAAAATCCTTAAAGGAGCATACTGCATAACAATATCCTGACACACAACCCTTGACAACAATATCACAACAAATTCACAACCATAATAACACACTGTTTAGCAACCATCCTAAATGGTCCATGCAGTTGCCATCAGAGAAGGTAGTCTCCCTAAGGGACCTCTCCTATCTCCAACGTCGCAAGTTTAAAATACAAGGAGGACAAATTGGCGACTACACATCTGACATCACATACACTAGTTATGCAGGCAAATTGAAGATGGAATCAAATTTTTTTTTAGTGATACTGAATTAGTCAGGGGGACTCTACGGATAATTAAAGCAGGCAGTTTCAAGGACATGTTGATGAATAAGGAAGATGTGACAGTTGAGGAACTCAAAGGGTTTCTTAGGTCACATCTAGGAGACAAACATAGCACAGAGTTATTCCAGGAATTAATGTGTGCAAAACAAAATGAGAATGAAACGCCTCAGCAGTTCTTGTATCAAGTAGTACTGTAGGTCTCAAATAGAAAATCATCTATAATGCAAAACAGGCTGACACTGAAGTGAGATACAGCTCAGCAACTTTTCAGGATGTTTTCCTTCACAACGTTTACCAGGGCCTAGGACACAAATATAAAGACATGAGTTAAAACCCCTACTCTCCAACCACAACATCACAGGTGAAATACTGAGAAATGTAACAAAAATCACCAGCGATGAGAATGAGAGGGTCCAAAGGCTGGGTCCTGTAACTCGTACTAAGCCAAACATTGCAAGTTGTACCCAGCTTAAAAGTGAACCTGTGGGAGATGTGAAAGAAACCCATGAGCAAGAAAACAAGAATGATCCAATCAAACAACTAACAGCTCAAATTGATGCACTTACCAGTATGGTAGATTCCATGACAAATTCATCACAACAAGCACAGCTTGAGCATACCTGTCAGGGTGGCGTGAGCCGGACACCTCTACAGAAAGGGACAAAACCCTGTGGTTGCTTAAAGTGTGTTGAAACTGGTCTGCAAAACTGTACTCACCGCTTTCAGTGTGGTGAAGATGGGCACCTGGCTAGGGGATGCCTCCAGAAACGCAACCTGCAGGGAAACGGGATATGGTCACTGCAACGGGACGACCAGTGACCCAGCCCTTCTTGTCCCAAAGTTCAAATGATGAAAGTCCAGAGTTTTAATCTGGGCCTGTGAAAAGCAAAAACACAAAAACATTTCATTGTACGACATTCAAAACTTCCAATGACAAGAAAGAAAATTATCAGACCATTCTCTCTGACCCTAGGACAAAGAATGAGGCTATTGTCAACCTAATAGGAAAGAAGGCTTTGACTCAGTGTAACCTCAAAGGTCTTGCAGTAAGTGCTCTGCTTGACACTGGAGCTCAAGTCAGTATCATTGATCGTGCTTGGAAAGATAAATATTTACCGGCTGTCGACATAAGACCTCTTTCTGAACTCATGGGAAGTTGGAAGTGTATGCTGTAAATGGGGATCTCATTCCATTTGATGGATGTGCTGTTATCACTGTTAATTTACAATGAAACGATGACCCTAATCTCTCTATCAATGTTCCCTCCTTAATAAGTCATCTGCCAATTGAAAGACCACTGCTTGGGTTCAACGTAGTGGAAGAATTAATTCAGGGGCAACCCGAGCACCTTGTACCGACTCTAGGCTCCCTGCTATCTGGAGCCATATCTGTGTCAAATGAGAAAGCTCAAACACTTGTAAACTTTGTCCAAACTCCTGAGCTTAACAAACAGCGGGGACGTTTGAAAGTAAAGAGAGGCATTGTCATTCCAGCAGGCCGAGTAATATGGGTAAAGTGTAAAATACCAACCACCATGGATCAACCTGCCTCAGTCGCACTGTTTGAACAAGAACAAAACAATGTATATTTGGAAAAGCTGGATATAGGGGAGGGGCTCCTAGAAGTCCAGAACCAGCTAAGCCCTTATGTTTCTGTCCCAATCGGAAACAACTCCACATGTGATGTAACATTGCCTGGTAATACAATTCTCGGTTATATTCAGCCAATTGAAAAAGTACTGGAGGCAGAGCAACCAGAATACATGAAGTCTGGTGTAAGGGCCCAGGTTGTGACTACTTTAGTTACTCAGGAAACCTTGACACTGTGGCACCCACAGTGGGAAACAGCAGGAGGTAGTAAGAAAGATGCTGTATGAAGAGTCAATGGCCTTTTCTCATGATAAGAGTGACCTTGTTTGCATCCCGAGCTTACAAATGTCAATTAATCTTAAAGATGACATACCAGTGCAGCGGTCATGCTCTTCGGGATCTAAGCCTTTGTTCCAAGAAGTCAAGAACTATATTCAAGATCTCCTGGCAAAAGGGTGGATTGTGAAGTCCAAGTTCTCTTATTCTGCACCAGTAGTCTGTGTCCGAAAGAAGGATGATTCGCTCCGCCTGTGTATAGATTATCGTCTCCTCAATAAAAAGACTGTACCAGATAGGCACCCTCTGCTGATAATCCAAGTCTGGCAGTACAGCAGCTGAGCGTCTTTTCAATGACTACATCCCCAGGTTTGGCTACCCTGGAAAGCTACATCATGACCAAGGCAGGGAATTTGAGCATGAGCTTTTCCAGAATCTTCGGCAATTTGCTGGAGTACGCCATTCGAGAACATCTCCTTATCACCCTCAAAGTAACCCAGCTGAGAGATTCAACCAGACTCTCCTCCAAATGCTTTGGACACTGGCTGACATAGAAAAGGCAAGATGAAAAGATCACCTTCCTCAGATCATACATACATATAACTGCACACACCATGAGTCCACTGGGTACTCCTCATTCTATTTACGGTTTGGACGCCATCCTCGCCTCCCTGTTGACCTGATATTTGGGGTGATTGAAGAGGACGAGGGGGTGACTCACAAAGGATTTGCAGACCATTGGGCTGGAAAGATGGCCGAGGTGTATCAAATAGCAAGTGAAAACAGCACGCAAGCAAGTTCACGACGCAAAGATCAGTATGACCTAATAGTCAAAGGTGTGATTCTAAAGCCTGGAGACAAAGTCCTTGTTAGAAACTTGTGTGAGCGAGGAGGCCCAGGAAAACTCAGGCCGTATTGGGAGAAGATCATTTATGTGGTGAAAGAGCAGGTAGCAGACAATCCTGAATATGTGGTGAGTCCTGAGAATGGGAACAAAAGAGGGACCAGAACCCTACACCGAAACTTACTGTTATTAGTGAACGACTTGCCTGTGGAGACACCACCACATCCACTGAAACCTGCAAAACAGAGACAAGGCCACAGTGACATGACCTCTTCAGATGAGGACAGTTCTGCAAGATACTGGTTGAGAATCCCTGAGAGTTGGACAGAGCCTAGAAGAGAAAATACTTATCGGCAAGGTTCAGAACTGGGTCAGGGGAATCCTCTTGTCAAAACAGCATCATCAGCACCTGAGAGAAAAGAAAAAGAAAGAGATCAAATACAAGTCCCACTAAGGGAGAGAAACAGTTTGACAGAGAACCAATTGCTAGATGAACTGATCCTGAATCCAACATTTCCACCCCGGGCTAGTGTAGATAGTGAAAGTGAAGGTGCCCAGCCTGATGAAGTGGAAAGTCTGGCAATAGAAAACAATATCGAACCAAGACGATCTGTAAGAGAGAGAAAGTCAAAGCAAATGTTTACATATGAAACACTGGGTCAGCCATCACTACAACCACAGACCATGCTTCACAGTGTAGCAGCATATACCTTTCCTCACTTACCTGTATGGGCTACACAATATTATATGCCACCACTCTCATATCATACACCTCACAACTCATACAATGTGGCACCATACATTCCAACAGTGACAGTATATTAAGTTAAGAAAGTTGTGTTTCAGGGTAATAAAACTGTGACTGAGTGTATATATGTTTTAGTAGCTGGAGCCATTTTATTTTGTCAGGGAGAATGTGACACATAAAATATATGTGCACAATTGTATAATGTTTTATGCAATTTTCATGTTTCATATTAAAAGATGTTTGTTTATTTGTATTTGTTTTATATGGTGCTTGTAATAATTTTCTATGAAAATGCAAATCTCTGTTGTGAGAGCATAGGACTTCTATTTTGTAATAATTTACTATGAGAATGCAACTCTCTGTTGTGAGAGCATGGGACTCTTATTTTGACATGGACTTATGATCCTGAAGGATTGTGGAAGATCATGGGTGGAGCAAAGAGACTGTTTTTGTTTTACCTCATAACCATTGAGGATTCTGTGAAGTACACACCCATTCTCCTTATTATTTCCTGTTTTAACAGGTAACATTTAATATGCTTACTGACCTCCTGAATGGGGTCTGTAACATATATGTATGTATCAATGTTGAAGCCGCTTTGCAGGCCTTTTTTTTCTAACATCTGAGCCTTATAACTTTTTTATGCAATTTTTTTTAATATGTTTTATTAGATAGTGATATTATCATTGTAACTGTACCTTAAAATCTATTTGTGATTGTTTTGTTCAACTTTTTTGTTTCGTGTAACAGTTAACCAGAGCTTTGAGGTTGTGCTAACCCAAAATGCATTAAATTCAATTTCTTTCAAGCGAACACGTCTATTTTCAACTCGTAATACCGGGATACTTCTGACACGTGCAAAGAGCCGCGATAAACCCTTTTTTACTTGTGCGCAATGGTTAGTGCACCACTCGTAGTCTAGCACAATGTGTTTTACTGTGCGTGTACTGTAAATATTTTATATTCCAATGTTCTTCACATAGGGGGAAATGTTCTATGTGTTTTTTAAATAGATATTCCTATATATATATACAGTATATATATCTGTATATACCTATACCTATATATCCATATAAATATATAGGAATAGATTTTTTAATTAATCTGAAAAGATATATTTAGAAATCAATAGAACATTTTCTTCTATGTGAAGAACATTGGAATGTAAAACATGAATAACTACCGTTGGGTTAGTGCAGTTGGTCTCATGTGGTGTGGGGTTAGAGCCCAAGCAACAAGTGTTAGATTTCTTTTCAGTCTGCATGCTCCATTGAAGTCAATGGGAAGAAGAAGTTAGCGTGGTTGAGATAGCCAAAGTTCTGAAGTTAGCGCGCATCGGCTTTCGCTCACGCAAACAGAATTTGCACCAAAAGATGATAATGAAGTACCCTCAGGCCGATACTACTTCAAGTAATCTATATTACATATTTGAGGACTGGTAGATATTCAGTTCTTTATAAGGTTCTCTGCCAAATATGGGCTAGATTACGAGTGGCACACTAACTGTTGCATACAAGCTTAAGGGGTTTATTTCGGGTGTTTGCTCGTGTCGGAAGTAGCTAGCGTATTACAAGTTGAAAGTAATTGCTCAAGCACAATTGAATTTAACGTGCGGCGGTAAAGCTCAACTTTAGAGCTCTGGTTAACTGTTACACTCAAATAAAAATTTGCACAAAACACATCAAACATACATTTAAAATTACAGCTACACTTATAATTACACTGTCTAATAAAAATTATTTTTAAAAAAATTGCAGTAAAAAGTTATAAGATATGAGGTCTTAGATATTATAAAACAAAAGGCAGGCAAAGGGCTTTAACATCGATATATATATATGCACATGTCTGAAGGCTAGATTACAATTGGAGCGTTAAACATCGCTTGCACGCAAGTGATATTAGCGCTCCACTAAGTAATACCAATGCAGGCTAATGTGCTAGGATGCATTGCGCTCACAAGACCGCGCTTCCATAGGCTCCAATGAAAGCATTGTTCTGATGCAGGGACGGCATCAAACCTAAGCACAGCGAAGGGGGTAAGTAGCACAATTTCATGAGTAAGGAACAGCTCTGCCTACACTGAACAGTCCATCTGTATTTAAAGGGATACTAATATAATTCTTACTATAAATAGGTGGTTTTCTTCCTTATATACAGTACAAATTATTTGATTCAAATAACTCTAGTACTAGAAGCAGAGGGATATACTAAGTGAGGTATTTACCCGTTTTCTCTGTTAATCTGTGATTATATAAAGTAATAAAAATTGAAATTATATACTAATAAAAGTTATTAGTTTAAATATTAAGTACTAGTGCCAAAAGGGCAGTTAAAGGCATATAAATAGGTTTATAGTGCAATATACTAAAATATCATTATAGTCAATCCTTCATATGGAAGGAGGTGCAAATCCTTAAACTTAATGTATAGAAATTAAGAGAATAAAGAAATCAAAAGCTGATACTGCTATGATTTCAAAAGAGAGACAGGGATTATAGCACACTTTAAATATCATAAGCCAAGGCCAGGTTTAGAGAAAGTAGGCATAGTGCACACAGATACATAGACATGTACATATCAAAAATACATTTAATATTATTAAAAAGTTATAACAACATAAGAGAACCTCTCAAAGAACAACTCTATTCTGTACTGGATGTCTAAAAATAGGGGCCAGTCTTTGGTTATGTTCCGACCAAAGTTAGGAAGTTGTAAGTTCATGCATGAAACTGTAAAGCATAAGCACTGCAGTGTTAGAAGATTAATTCATAAACCAGTTATTGGATCCACAGTCCATATATTTAATCATCACTGATTTTAAATGTCATTCAGACAATACAAAGGTACAGCATAGCAGTTTCAAAAGGTATTTTCACCCTGGGTCAAGTTAATTATTTCAAACGACATCCAGAGGTAATTATGGGTTAGAGGTTTTACCTTTTTATTAGTGCTCCAATCGGAAAATCCACCAACTGGCACCATTTACACCACATACCTCCACATCGACAGGATTTTAGCAGATTCTGCTTTTTCCGTTCTTAGGATCTGTGCTCTCATCCAAGCAACTACGGCTCCTACCGTGTCACCAAACTATTACCGTGATCCCAAGATTACTTAAACCTGCTTCAAGCTTTCCCCAGCATCTCCACTTTCCAGCAGTATCCACCAATATCGGCGCAGCATCCGCTGCTCTCCAGGCAATTTGTGAAGCACTGAAGCGTCCTGTAAAAGTACTCAAAGAGAGGGAGCTCTTAATGGAATTACAAATATTTGCCAACGCGCGTTTCACCCATCATGATTTGCGTAAGATTGGGCTTTGTCAGGGCTACTGATCCTTCCATTATACTGCAGTGTATATAAAAGCAAATGTGTTTTCTTTCAACTTGTAATACACTCAATATTTCTGGTTCGTAAATAGTAATGAAATACCCCTTATCGCTTGCACGCTCTACTTAGAGCTCCACTCGTCATCTAGCCCAAAGCAGCCTCTAATCACACTACAAATGCTCTATAACTGCTTGCTGGACAGTTCTTTTGCAAACCACTGGCACAAACAGAGCCAAGAGTGTATCACACACAGAAAACGTATCTTTGTTTGTATTATAGCCTTTCCAACTATTACATAATAAATGTAACTTTTATATGGTTTTCACGCAGACCAAACAAATACACAAGCTGTCAGATAGTTTTCACACAGAGCACTTTTCTGTTTGTCTACAATACATTCACATATGCCCCACATGAATCATGGGTCACCATGATTTATTGCACTTCTTTTTGATAAAGCAAAAAAACTATTCCTGTACTCGTATAGACATATATTGTAACAACATATGCATGCATTCACCAGATCTTTCTGCATCTTGTTGTATATGTTACATTTACATAATGTGACAGCAAGTACTAAGTAAGAGTATAACTAAATGAAATAATCCTTGAAAAATATACAATATAGAAGGTTTGCACTGAATAAAGAGGTGTACAAAAAAAGAAAAGAAAAATATATTACATCCAAACTAAGTTAAAAATTCTATTTTAAGTCACTACTGGGTTTTTTTCCTTTAACAAATTATATTCAAAGGTTCAGAACTGTACTTAATCATAAACCTAACTTACTGTTAATCCTTAGAAATATGTTTTTAAAAATCACCCCAAGTTGTCAAACATCTCGTATTTTAATAGAAGAGAAAATTCTTGATACGTGGTATCACAGAACAAACTGTATTATCTTGATATATTACACTATATTTCAAAATGTTCTGGAACATGTGTTTTGCATAAGATGGGAAATATCTAAAAATTGTAAAAGGGTTTCAGCTATAAATGTTGGTGACTTCTGACTCAAGGTTATCAAAAGGTTAATATCTTCACCAATCACAGAAATGTGGTACCAATTTAAATATTTATATATGCAAATCAGTGTGTGTATTCTCTCTTTTTTTTAGATCTCATTTTGCCATTCTGCATCTGTCTCATACGGCTGCTTCTGAAGAGCCTCCCTATAAAATTTAAATGCTAGCTATCTCTTTGGAAGACATATACCACACTGACCATCTGCTCACGGCCATAAAAGTTTATTTTCTATCATCTCAAAGATTCTAGGTAGCAGGGAATGGAAGAGTGTTTCAAACTGTTATGATAAATATGGTACATGTAAAAAATATACAAATTATTCTTGAAAAGATTGATAGATATACAGACAGACAGACTGATAGATAATTAGATAGAAAGAAAGAAAGAAAGAAAGAAAGATAGATAATTGATGAATGGATAGATAGAAAATAGTAAATAGATAGACAGACCTGTAGTCAGATATAGGGGTGCAACCCATGGTGGTTTGGGATTTATGCAAATATTTTCCAGATGGTTTATTATATACATAACAATTCAGGGCTGGTTTATTTTTTTTCTTATTGGTTAAAGGACCATGTAAAATATTTTATTTGTTGTTCATATAGGATCCAGGGTATATGATATAGGTATTTTTAATGAACATATGAAATCTGGGACTTAAAAAGTTTTAAAAAAATAATAATTCTCAGACTCAGTTTGAAATACACAGAAGCAGTAAACAATTTTAATAAATTAGATCTATATAACAGCTAAGCTGTACATTGTACATTGCAGTGAAATGGTCATTATATAGCAGGGGTCCCCGTATTTTAGTCAGACATGACCTACTTTTTTATAAAGCTTGTTAATGTGATCTATGCATGTACTAAGCATAACATTTTTAGTTTAGAGCAAAATTATTTATTAATTCATTTTTTAATATTAGTTATTTGTTTAAGACAGGCACTAATATTCTTGTGCTAAATAACTTGTTTTTTTAAATTGAGGCCGCTGCAGTATTGCAGAATATACACATTTTAACATTTCTTTCGGCCTTATCCTATTGATAGTGGCTGTGAGGGAAGCAGGAAATAATACAGCAGTCATGTGATCTACTGGTCATCACTTACATAGCTACTGGTAGATCCCAATCTATCTTTTGAGCACACCTGATTTAAAGCAAAGCAGCAACAGTATCCTATAGGCTCTATTTATGAATCTGTGGATGCAGCTTTGAAGCCTGAGTGATGCAGGCTAACTTGAGCAAGTATCAACAGTCTTTATATAGCTGATACTTAACCTCTAGGCCACCTCAAGGGTGGGGAGTTAAATCATCCTGGTCCTGTCCAATGATTGTTAAACCCTTCTCTTGCACAACTGGTTGTGTGAGTGCTGGAGATGCAACTGCACAAGCAGTTGCTTGTGCAATGATAAATGCAGGTAGCGCATGCTGTCTGCTCGCTGTGATGATGGGCAGGCAGGTTCATGGACTTGTCCGTCCTGTGTTTGATAAATGGACAATATATATTTTGCTATGTGGTTATGCCCCTTTGTCCCAAAGATGTTCTTGATTTTGTGTAAGCTCTTTACACCAATATCAAGCAAGCTTCAATCCAATTGCAATAAATCCTAACCATAACTAGGCCTCACCACTAGTAACTCTAACTGCGGCTGATATGACCCTCAAACTGCAACTCTTCCTAACTGGGATCTGGCCATCGTTCCCCTGTGACCTGACAAATGGCATAAAATGTTAATGAGCCTATTGAATATTTTTGGCCAGTAAGTCAATTAGTAAGAAAGTAATCGGATGCCCGATTAGCCCTGAAAATATAAAACTCATCTATTCAAGATTTGTATAACTTGATACTGTATGTAAATACTATTTTAAGAGATGTTTTAGTAATTTTTGAAATTTATAGCATTAACAATATCTTTGCAATATTTTCTGTTTGCCAAATGCTTCTAGTAAAAGTTGTTACTATTAGAATGATCATTTTAATTATGTACAAAGTCCTCTGCAGATACAGCATACCTCATTCAAAGGAGGATTGCCTGGTATTATGGGCCTAGACCATCCTATTTAGGTAAGATCAAACCAATATACTTCAGGAATGTTCTCCTCTGTTAATGACACAATTGGGCTAAAAGAGGCTGCTCCAAGGTGGTGACCCGTCAAAGACCCCAAGATGATGGGGTAAACCAGATGTGAACTCCCTGCACAATGTAGGCTCACAGAAGGGGTTGCCATTTTCCCTTATTCAGAGGAGGATTGCTTGGTATTTCAGGGCTGGACTGGCCTTTTCAGGTGGGATCAGACTGATATACTCCAGTGAAGGCTACTGGGCCATTGTTGTGCTCTGTTGAGCGCTCTCTGTATATATATATATATATATATATATATATATTATTACCATGAGGAAGTTTCCCTAATTGTGGTGGACATGGGATAAGTGTAGCTAAATTTGTCACACATGCTCTGGGGTATAGAGTTCGGAAATTGTGGTAAGCTAATTTCATTGCTATATGTATTTATGGATTTTTGCATGTTAGTTGAGAAAATATGTGGGTTACCATTAAATATTACAATAAAAAAAAAGTTTAAGCTTTTCAAATGCATTCATGATAACATGACTAACTCTAACCATGATAACACTAATCACAACATTAATGGGGACAATTCAACATAAGTTTTACAATCTATCAAAGATCCATTTGAATGTATTTTTCTGATCATGTTTTTCAGCATGATTATTTCACATGTAGTGTGAACAGTCGTTTTTGGTTTGATAAAAATATTACAAATACTGTTCACACTAGGCTTTTAATACAAGTTTTAAAATGTTGATTTATATCTTCAGTTAATGATTTGGAAGTTTAATTGGGTTAATTATAAAAAATATTCAAAATTATATGAAATTATTAACACATTGGGAATTTACATGTATGGGTACATGAAAAACTGTATTCAAGCATATTCAGAGATCATTATCATTGACTTGCTTTGTCTGTATTCATTTGTTCTCTGAAGAACTGTGAAAATCCTTTTTTAAATCCCTTGGGAAAAATTCTGTACCCCTGTTTTTTATAGGTTTTCATTTGGTATTGAAAACCTAAAATCTAAAACCCCATATTTTCAGTTGGATATAAAATTCCGCTGCTACTGACTTTCTAATTTGTTCTGTTTTTAAGGAAAGTTTACCTTATCATGGGACTTTTCTTAATTCACTTTACTTTCTCTTGTTTAGTTTTTTTTTGTAAGATTGAATTGATGACATAATTGTTTGGTGGAATAAATCTTAAACCCTATAAACAACTTCATAATCCCCTTTAACACTCTGCAAATCACCTATACATAGGGGCCCATTTATCAAGCTCCGAACGGAGCTTGTGGGCCCGTGTTTCTGGCGAGTCTTTAGACTCGCCAGAAACACAAGTTATGGACCGCTGCTCCATAACCCTGTTATCTTTAGACCGCTGCTCCATAACCCTGTCCACCTGCTCTGATGAGGCGGACAGGAATCACTGGAAATCAATGGGCCACCAGCAGGGGGGTGTCAATCAACCCGATCTTACTCGATCGGGTTGATTGACACCCCCCTGCTGGTGGCCCATTGGCCGCGAGTCTGCAGGGGGCGGCGATGCACCAGCAGCTCACAAGAGCTTGCGAGCTGCTGGTGCAATGCTGAATACGGAGAGCGTCTTGCTCTCCGCATTCAGCGAGGTCTTGCGGACCTGATCCGTACTGTTGGATCAGGTCCGCAAGACCTTTGATAAATAGGCCCCATAGTGTCTAATTAACACATTTCTCAAATTTTTTAACCTATAAACTGATTCTTTATACCTATGATTATGGAAACTCAGCAGTATTTTTCATCTGTCTATATTGTTGCATAATGTTTATTTTACATTTGCACACAATGGGGTAGATTTATTAAGTGTCGCGCAGACATTTTTCCTGGTATCCTTTTTACTCTGTCAACCTAGTTATTGATACGTACAAAGAGGTTGTATTTTGCTGCGATACTTCTCCCACTGGTTCCCTTCTTGTGAATAAAAAATGTCTTCAGAACCTCAGTCTTCGTCTTATCACTGGATCATCATACCCTTCTCCAGTAGTGTTAGATTTAAGAGTTACCATAAAGGTGTGATGCAACTCTAGGCAAATATGGCTGGCAAAGTTCAGAAAGCCAAGCGTCAGAGCAGACAATGCAAGTTCAGAAAGGGTAACAAGCCAAAGGTCAAAACATGTAGTACAGACACAAAGACAGGTGCAATGAAAAAAACAACAACTAAGCACAAGTCGGAATACACAATAAAAGCAAAAAAGGTGCAAATGCATAAACCATCAAAAAGAATGCATAGATGCAAAAGACTCAAAAGCATGTCAGAAACAGGTATATACAGCTTTTGAAAAGAAGCATCAAATGTTGACATGATACAGAACAATATCACAAAGCTACAACACAAGCCAGATGCCCTAACACAGCCAAGATACCCAGAGGGTATTCCTGAAAAACAATTTTGCGAATTATGCACTTTATGCACCTTTAGTTTAGACCAAACCTGAATACTCTTGCGCCATGCAAAGCACAGAAAAAATATATACAATATGTGAAATAGCACATAGATATTCACACTCTCAGAAACACTCTATCTCACATGCTCACACTCTCACACACACACTAACACAAACTCACACATACTCTCACACACACTCAAAAAGGCACTAACGCTCGCACACACATAAACACACACACACTATCACACACATTTTTTCTCACACGCACTCTCTTACACACACAAAAACACTCACTCAATCATACACAGGCAAACACACAGAGAAAGACACTGACAAATACAAAGACACACACACTCTCACACACAAAGACACTTACACACAGACACACTCCTACACTCAGTCACACTTGCACACTCAAACACACTTCCACGCAAGAGTAAAATAACTGTAAGCATGTGCAGTAAGTTGCAAATGCACATCACCTTTTTGGCTGTGGCTTTCTCCCCCAAACCCATACATTTGTATTTCTCAGCTTCAACCCCAGACACACAAATAGAAACTTGAACTTTCCGGGTCATTCCTGGACAGGTGGCAACCCTAGCTCTGCTACATTTCTTATAAACTAAGAAGGATGAATGTAATCAGCACAGGCTGACAAATTATTTAACAAAATATCATGATTAATGATATTAAAGACATACGGCTAGATTTAGAGTTTTGTCGGTAACGACCCGCGTAGCTAACGCCGGCTTTTTTCTGGCCGCACCATAAAAATAACTCTGGTATTGAGAGTCCACATAAAGGCTGCGTTAGGCTCCAAAAAAGGAGCGTAGAGCATATTTAACGCAGCTTCAACTCTCGATACCAGAGTTGCTTACGCAAGCGGCCAGCCTCAAAAACGTGCTCGTGCACGATTCCCCCATAGAAAACAATGGGGCTGTTTGAGCTGAAAAAATACCTAACACCTGCAAAAAAGCCGCGTTCAGCTCCTAACGCAGCCCCATTGTTTGCTATGCGGAAACACTTCCTACGTCTGCACCTAACACCCTAACATGTACCCCGAGTCTAAACACCCCTAACCTTACACTTATTAACCCCTAATCTGCCGCCCCCGCTATCGCTGACCCCTGCATATTATTATTAACCCCTAATCTTCCGCTCCGTAAACCGCCGCTACTTACATTATCCCTATGTACCCCTAATCTGCTGCCCTAACATCGCCGACCCCTATATTATATTTATTAACCCCTAATCTGCCCCCCACAACGTCGCCTCCACCTGCCTACACTTATTAACCCCTAATCTGCCGACCGGACCTGAGCGCTACTATAATAAAGTTATTAACCCCTAATCCGCCTCACTAACCCTATAATAAATAGTATTAACCCCTAATCTGCCCTCCCTAACATCGCCGACACCTAACTTCAAACATTAACCCCTAATCTGCCGACTGGAGCTCACCGCTATTCTAATAAATGTATTAACCCCTAAAGCTAAGTCTAACCCTAACACTAACACCCCCCTAAATTAAATATAATTTACATCTAACGAAATAAATTAACTCTTATTAAATAAATTATTCCTATTTAAAGCTAAATACTTACCTGTAAAATAAACCCTAATATAGCTACAATATAAATTATAATTATATTATAGCTATTTTAGGATTTATATTTATTTTACAGGTAACTTTGTATTTATTTTAACCAGGTACAATAGCTATTAAATAGTTAAGAACTATTTAATAGCTAAAATAGTTAAAATAATTACAAAATTACCTGTAAAATAAATCCTAACCTAAGTTACAATTAAACCTAACACTACACTATCAATAAATTAATTAAATAAACTACCTACAATTACCTACAATTAACCTAACACTACACTATCAATAAATTAATTAAATACAATTCCTACAAATAAATACAATTAAATAAACTAGCTAAAGTACAAAAAATAAAAAAGAACTAAGTTACAAAAAATAAAAAAATATTTACAAACATAAGAAAAATATTACAACAATTTTAAACTAATTACACCTACTCTAAGCCCCCTAATAAAATAACAAAGCCCCCCAAAATAAAAAAATGCCCTACCCTATTCTAAATTACTAAAGTTCAAAGCTCTTTTACCTTACCAGCCCTGAACAGGGCCCTTTGCGGGGCATGCCCCAAGAAGTTCAGCTCTTTTGCCTGTAAAAAAAAAACATACAATACCCAAGCCCCCCAACATTACAACCCACCACCCACATACCCCTAATCTAACCCAAACACCCCTTAAATAAACCTAACACTAAGCCCCTGAAGATCTTCCTACCTTGTCTTCACCTCACCGGGTTCACCGATCTGTCCAGAAGAGCTCCTCCGATGTCCTGATCCAAGCCCAAGCGGGGGGCTGAAGAGGTCCATGATCCGGCTGAAGTCTTCATCCAAGCGGGGCAGAAGAGGTCTTCCATCCGATTGAAGTCTTCATCCAAGCGGCATCTATCCGGAGCGGAGCGGTAGCATCCTGAATACCTTATAATTTTTGTGATCTCAAAAATTATAAATCACATAGCAAAAGATGTGTGGTGGAAAAAATTATAAATTTATCAAAAAGAAGCAAAAAAGTGAATAAATGAACAATGTGATAGAGAGGTTGGTAAGTGAGCAATTATAAAAACGTGAACAGTATATTATAAAAGGTCACAAATATAAAAAATATGCAATCCAGTTTGAGAAGTACAGATGATAACCTTAAAGCATCCCCATATACTATATAATAATCTAAATCACTAAATACATAAATATAAATATAATAATAAAAAGGTAATTAATTTGGAGGGCAATTCATTTAAAAGGCATAAAAAGAAAACAATACACACTTGTTAAAGACCTAAAAAATTGATAATAGTTATTCTTTTTTCTTTTTTTCCTGAGGATATTGGTATAACTAATTTAGTATAAGTATTGGGAAATGGGATTACTGATAAACCAACGATCATGTTTCAGAAAAACAAGAATCTGAAAAATGTCCTTGCGCCAAGTAAATTACGCATAAATGTGACTAATATATATATAAGAGTTTTGGTGGACTAAGTAATAGACTTTCGATACCCCAGGGAACATATAGACGTAATAAGCACAAGTGTAATATGTGTCAGTATGTGAAAAAAGGAGATACTTTTTTAACTACAATAAATCGGAGCAGTTCACTTTTAGACACAGATGTAATTGTGAAACTACTCACACAGTGTATCTTCTAACCTGCAACTGTAATATGATCTATATTCGTTGTACCAAAAGAAGGACCAGGAAGAGGTTTAATGAACACCTCTATAATATTAAAGTGGGATTTGATAAACATAGTGTTTCAATGGTTTGGTGTTGAATAATGGAGATAATAACTGTTTTTGAATCACCAATGTTTGTGCTTTGATCAATGGTAGCCATTTGTCCAAGAATTCCTGCATCTTATTATCATTTAATAAATTGATGTTCTGTATCTCAAATGTAATATATTGTAGCAGGGTACTTATAAAACTAGAAAACCTAAGATCGAGATGTATCTTTCCACTTTTTCAATATCAAGTATTGCATTATCATTATCAGCGTACAATAGCTATGGTAGTAATTTGGTCTAATGATTGCTGAGTCCTACAAGAAAAAAATGTATCTACCATTAATCTTGAAATGATCAGAAAAAAAGTTTGTTGTACAAAAAACTAATTTGGACCATAATTGTGATATTTTTGGCCATTTCCAAAATACATGTAGAATATCTGCTTTGTCTACATGGCTTTTAGAACAGTAAAAATAATTTTTAGGAAATAATTTTGCCAATTTAGAGGGAGAGAAATAGACATTATGAATCAGTTTGACATGTGATTCTTTCCAACCAATGGGAATTGTAAGCTTTTGTATTAACATACAACTATGTCTAATTTTTATAAAGTCTACTGCTGGAAAGTGCAATGCCCAAAAAACTTGAAATTTATTTAAATATAGCTGACCCTGTTTGGAAAGCAAAATATCATATAGTAACGGAATAGAACATTTGATATGTTTAGGAAAGACGTTGGAACCTAATATCATAAAAGGTGTCTACCTAAGTGTTTTGTCAATATTAGTTCATATTAATAATATGAATATCAATAACTGAAATTGTTTAATAAACACTTAAGGAGCAGTGCGTAAGCATGGAGAGTACAGTATTTACAGAGCTGGACTATACTTGCTGAATAAGCAGGTTTATCCAAGAAAGAAATGCTTATATACACTGATACAAATTTGTATGTAAATATATTATGTTAGTTACTGAAACCTTGGAGAAGAAAAAATAAGGAAAATTAAGCTATAACCTTTATTAATATAATTAAAAAGACAGCATTGAGCATATATGTATGCTGCCCTGGAAATGTTAAAAACACACTCCCTGTTGTGTTATTCAGTATTCTGCATGCGCAGTTCTATATGTAAAAAAGCACTTAACGTGTGATCCTCAGCCCCTAATTAAATTAAAGGCATAACTATATAAAAAACTCGTTATGGGTCTATGTAGCCTTAGGTTTGGCTCATAACATAGATACCGATAAGTAACATTCATTCATTTATTGCATATATTAGTATGCCACTGTAACCTTTATTTATTATTAGGTTTTAGTACTGCTTTTACATTGAGCAGCACCTAACAATGAGTGTTTGGCTCAGATCTCAGTATCTGTTGGAATTATTCATAATGTGACTTAAATCATAAGTAACTAAAAAGTAGAACTGAGCACAGTAAGATAATACTAATAATAAGTGAAGGTAAAGGAATCAATAATATTCGGTTTATGATTGATTGACACTATCAGTGAAGGGATGAACAATTGGTGTCATATGTACATATGTTAGAGAGGTTTAGAGAGGAGCGCCAGTTAAGTCAAGGTCTGGTGTGTGTGTGTGAGAATTGTATTCACACTAAAATAAATGGAACCCTTTTTATGAGGGCTGAGTTCCTATAGTTGGCTATAGAAGCTTATATGGTAGTAAGACAATTGGGGAAAGAATGTAAAATATATGATACAATTTATTACAAACACAATTTAAATCTATAAACATGGATCCATGGTACATAAAAATGTATATACATAAAAACTATTTAAAATAATAATATGTAAAATTCCAAGGGGATAAATCCCTCCAAGGACAAATTATCCCCAAGATGGTATACAGAGATTGGTAGAAGTTATTAGACTAAACTACCCTCTACTCCATATGGTAATACAAAAACTTGTTAAACAGATTGGTGGAATGGTGTCCACCAATATGGGGAATGCAGTCTTAAGCAGATAAGGATGCAGCTCAACAATATATCATATGTGAACATAAATCATATGTGAAGAGAAACGCAGTGAAGAGACAAAGGTGATCAAAAAGTGTGATCAAAAATTAACTAGTGTGTACACAGTCTAGTGTAAAAAATGTGATCTCAAAAATTACAAATCACATAGCAAAAGATGTGTGGTGGAAAAAATTATAAATTTATCAAAAAGAAGCAAAAAAGTGAATAAATGAACAATGTGATAGAGAGGTTGGTAAGTGAGCAATTATAAAAACGTGAACAGTATATTATAAAAGGTCACAAATATAAAAAATATGAGATACAAAGTATAATCAAATCAATGTCCATAAGAATCAGATAGTAATGACGTTATGGCGATCCTAATAAAAAAGTGTATCCAAAAGTTATAGTGAAGGTAAGTGATTCCAATAAAACGTTCCTTATCCTCCAATGAGTCCTAATAATCCAATCGAAAAACAGTTCCAAAGCCTCAGTATCAAGGCAAAAATGAAAACAAAAACAAAAATAACAATATAAAAGAAGCTGGGAAATCCTCAAAACCTAAGGGTAGAAAAACATAACATAGTATAATACTGTTAAAGTGTGGATAAATCAAGAAATATAGCTCACCATATAATTGTCATCGCGTTTCGGCCCACAGCTTGGGCCTTTCTCAAGACTAGTATATGGTTAGGTGAGCAGGGTCTTTTATGTCTGTATGTAGCAAATCAAATTTTACTTCAAATGGCGCCAAAAATTACCGCAATTGACACCGGAAGTACTACACCGGAAGTGTCAGTTTTATACCGGATATAGTATCCTTGGTCATAAGAGCAAAAGTATATATCGCATTAATGTGTATTTGTATTTATTATGGCCAAAGTTATCTGCAAAATATATGTATAGAGTATCGTCTAATGGCCTCTTGCAGCTGTTGTCCACCATGTAAGTCTATCTAGATCTTACCGGATGTTTCGCTAAACCGGATGTTTATTCTTATCCTCTGGTTCCGGTTTGGGACTATTCCTCCTAACCCGAAGTCAAGTAGCATGAAACCGGAAGTTTTGGTTCCTCTACTTCCGGTTTGGGAGTGTTGCGCCAAACCGGAAGTCAAGATGCGTGAAACCGGAAATCTTTTGTTTCACTGTATCTTCACCCAGGGATTTATTTATCTTAGGGCTCAGACATCATCCGTTAAACAACCTAAATGGCAATAGGAGTTGTCTTACAAAATTCCTAATATCCATCATCATAGAAGTGGTTATTGTATGATGTATAGCTTAGTGTCGGAATAAATAAATTTATCACATACTTAGGTGTTGTGCATAAGTGGTCCATAAAAACAAATCTGTGTTCAATAAAAACATTAGAAACATAAAAACTTATGTGGTTCTCCTTCTTCCATTCTATCATCCCACTTACTGCTACATATTGGGATACCTAGGAGATGAAATGGGGAAATTTAGGATATGGGAGACATGGAGACATGAAGATATAAGGGGAGCTTAATTGGGTTTTGTCGATATGTGAGATAGTGGGTTGCTGGATTTGTATTGAAAATCAATAATGGAACTTCTATAATAATTAGGCGATGTTAAGAGAAGGAGTTCTATCAATCGGACTGGTATATTTCTGGACTATGCAAAAGGCTTGTATTAGTACTTATACGGTATGCTTACTGTAATGGGTCATATGGGGTGATAAATATCACGCATACACTGGAGTCCGTAAGCTATATTTGAGTGGATAGTACTGTCACTTTCTGGGCCACACTTGTCCTCAGTTGCACCTACATTGGTCTATGTTGTGTACTTATCTTGAAGTACCCTCGTTTTTCTGGGTGGTGCATATGTTTGGGTGGAGTGCCCTGACCTTAAAAGTGTCTTCTCCTAATGGTCTCAAGTTTAGAGAATTTGGTGTTTTGCAGATTGCCCCATGTAAGTAAACTTGATGGATTATCGGTTGCCTTGTATATCCCTTGTGGGTTATAATGGCTAGATTGGACAGGAGTATTATGTGGCTCGTCATATCACTGATCTCAGTATAGCTGTTATTTCAGATTCAATAGGTGGGAAAGGTCTTCCTTGTTGTTTAGACCTCTGGGAAAAAGACAATCTAATTCGTAGATCCATCTCGACTCTGATATCAGGAGTTGTTTCTCATAATCTCCTCCCCTCCAATTGGGTTTCACTTTTTGGATCCCATAGAAGCTGAGATCTTTCATGTTGCCTTTATGTTGAAGTGCAAAATGCCTGTATAACGCAGTCTCTGTGCTGCCATGTTCAATTTGTAATATGTGTTCCCGAATCCTGTCTTTCAGGCACCTAGATGTCTGGCCAACATACTGGAGACCGCAGCTGCACTGCACTATGTAAATTACTCCCTTGTTGCTGCATCTGATCAGATCTCTGATAACATGTTTCTTGGTAGAATAGTGGGAGAGGAAGTGTTTTATCTTCAGGCCTCTCTTGCATGCCTTGCAACTGGGGCACGGAAAAAAACCTTGGATGTGTTTGCCTGATATGTCTCTCTCCTCTGTTGTTCCTAGACGTTGAATACTTGGAGACAGTATAGTCTTTAGGTTGTTGGATTTCCTATAGATAAATCTGGGTTTACCCATGAGAGTCTCTCCTATGATGTCATCGTTTTTAAGTATATGCCAATGACTTTCTATGATTCTTTCTATAGTTCGCCTATTTTCACTATACTGAGTGATGAATGCGACATCTATGGAGTTGGTGTTGTTTTCAATCGCATTTTCCTTAATCTTGTATTTAAGTAGTTCTTTGCGGTCTCTTCTCCTCACTTCTTCTATATCCTTATTTATTTTGTCTTCTCCATATCCTCTTTCTAGAAATCTTGACTTTAGTTCTTCTGCCTGTATTTCCCATAGGTTTGGGTCTGAGCAGTTCTTTTTAAGTCTCAGTAACTGTCCTTTGGGTATGTTCTCCTTCCATCTTGCGTGGTGGCAGCTATCACTGTGGATGTAATTGTTACAATCCATAGGTTTAAAGTATGTGGAGGTCTTAAGTTTCCCATCTTCTACTGTTATTTTCCAATCCAGAAAGGTAATCTCAGTGCTGCTGATCTCGTGAGTGAATCTTAAGTTGCAGATGTTATCATTCATGACCCTGATGGTATGTTCCAGATCTTCCTTGGAGCATACCATCAGGCCAAGGAAGATCTGGAACATCCGGTAAGATCTAGATAGACTTACATGGTGGACAACAGCTGCAAGAGGCCATTAGACGATACTCTATACATATATTTTGCAGATAACTTTGGCCATAATAAATACAAATACACATTAATGTGATATATACTTTTGCTCTTATGACCAAGGATACTATATCCGGTATAAAACTGACACTTCCGGTGTAGTACTTCCGGTGTCAATTGCGGTAATTTTTGGCGCCATTTGAAGTAAAATTTGATTGGCTACATACAGACATAAAAGACCCTGCTCACCTAACCATATACTAGTCTTGAGAAAGGTCCAAGCGGTGGGCCGAAACGCATTGACAATTATATGGTGAGCTATATTTCTTGATTTATCCACACTTTAACAGTATTATACTATGTTATGTTTTTCTACCCTTAGGTTTTGAGGATTTCCCAGCTTCTTTTATATTGTTATTTTTGTTTTTGTTTTCATTTTTGCCTTGATACTGAGGCTTTGGAACTGTTTTTCGATTGGATTATTAGGACTCATTGGAGGATAAGGAACGTTTTATTGGAATCACTTACCTTCACTATAACTTTTGGATACACTTTTTTATTAGGATCGCCATAACGTCATTACTATCTGATTCTTATGGACATTGATTTGATTATACTTTGTATCTCATATTTTTTATATTTGTGACCTTTTATAATATACTGTTCACGTTTTTATAATTGCTCACTTACCAACCTCTCTATCATATTGTTCATTTATTCACTTTTTTGCTTCTTTTTGATAAATTTATAATTTTTTCAACCACACATCTTTTGCTATGTGATTTGTAATTTTTGAGATCACATTTTTTACACTAGACTGTGTACACACTAGTTAATTTTTGATCACACTTTTTGATCACCTTTGTCTCTTCACTGCTTTTCTCTTCACATATGATTTATGTTCACATATGATATATTGTTGAGCTGCATCCTTATCTGCTTAAGACTGCATTCCCCATATTGGTGGACACCATTCCACCAATCTGTTTAACAAGTTTTTGTATTACCATATGGAGTAGAGGGTAGTTTAGTCTAATAACTTCTACCAATCTCTGTATACCATCTTGGGGATAATTTGTCCTTGGAGGGATTTATCCCCTTGGAATTTTACATATTATTATTTTAAATAGTTTTTATGTATATACATTTTTATGTACCATGGATCCATGTTTATAGATTTAAATTGTGTTTGTAATAAATTGTATCATATATTTTACATTCTTTCCCCAATTGTCTTACTACCATATAAGCTTCTATAGCCAACTATAGGAACTCAGCCCTCATAAAAAGGGTTCCATTTATTTTAGTGTGAATACAATTCTCACACACACACACCAGACCTTGACTTAACTGGCGCTCCTCTCTAAACCTCTCTAACAATAGTATTTCCCCTGTGGGTAGTGGGGGCCCACCTTAGATAGGAGCTATAGGTCCTTTAAGCGCTGTGAGTGTAACCTTTCTTTGATATGTACATATGTTCTTAGATGTCACACTGATCACTGAGAAATAGAACATTTGCCTACAGAAAATTTCCTGATACATAGATTGATCTCGGACCATCAACACAGTAGCTCGATTTTCCAACTTTTAGAATTAATAAAATGACGTATCTGAAAATATGCAAGCAGATCATTCCTAGGTATTTGGAACATGCGAATAAGGTTATTAAAGGATAGTAAATGTCCGGTAGGAGAGAACAATTGATGAAGATATATCAACCCCTTTTGAGACCATGATTTAAAAAATAAATATTTAAATTCATAAGTACACACATCTATGTAGATACTGTATATACACATATTTGGACATGTATATGTACTGTATGTATCTCTATATTAACCCTTCGAGTGCTAAGCACTTTCCCACCTGGGTGCTAAGCTGATTTAATTTATTTTTTTATTTTTTTATTTTGTGAAAAAAAATGTTTTAACTTTTTTTTTATATTTTCCAGATCCCCAAGACTTACACCATTGGAAAGGTTAGGCGATTACCTTTCCAATGGTGGGTCTGTAGCTGCTTAGATGCCTGTGATACAGGCTTCTAAGCAGCATGCCCCCTTTCCCTATTCTTTGTATTGACAATTTGTTAATAAAGTTGCGCAGTGACGTCATTGCGCATGATGTCACCACACAAAACGTGATGCCCCAGCGATGCCTATCACTCTACAGGCACGATCGCCGGGGTAGAAGCGGGTGGGAGCCCCCAGATCTCCCTCAAGGTGGGAGAGTGCTATCGACGGCACTGAGCCGTCATTAGCACCCGAGTGGGAAACTCCCGTCATTAGCACTCAAAGGGTTAAAGCCCTTTGCAGGTCTTTTTTTCTAACACCTTAGACCTCATAACTTTACAATAATTTTTCTCAAGCATTGTTATTATGAGTGTAACTGTACTTGTTAACATATTTTTGATGTTTTATATGCTACTTTTTTGTCTTGCGTAACAGTTAACTAGAGCTCTAAAGTCGCGCTAACCTGAGCATTAAATTCAATTGCGCTCAAGCGAACGCATTTTCTTTCTACTCATAACATGCAGGCTATTTCCGACAAGCACAAGGAGCTGCAAAATACCCCTTATCGCTCTTGTGCAAAAATGTGCCACTCGTAATCTAGCCCTATGTTATCTATGTAATTATTTACATAAATTCCTTCTTATCTTCTTTTTAATACAGTCAGTATATAGGGGAGCAATGTAAAATGAACATTTTAGTACCTCTCTGTCGGATACCCACACTGGGAGCATTATTTTAAGTTTTTTTATTGTAACCAGAACTTAAAGGGACATTAAACCCAAAGATTTTTTTTCACGATTCAGATAGAGAATACAATTTTAAACAACATTCCAATTTACTTCTATTATCTAATTTGCTGCAATCTTTAGATATCCTTTGTTAAAGAAATAGCAATGCACATTGGTGAGCCAATCACATGAGTCATCTATTTGCAGCTACCAATCAGAAGCTACTGAGCCTATCTAGATATGCTTTTCAGGAAAGAATATCAAGAGAATGAAGCAAATTAGATAATTGAAGTAAATTAGAAAGTTGTTTAAAATGGTATTCTCTATCCAAATCATGAAAGAAAAAAATTTGGGTTTAATGTCCCTTTAAGTTCAGAAATATTCAGTATGGGTGGGGATACAATAGGCAAAATCAGCTATTTGAAATAAAGAAAATAGAGGGGCGGGATTAGGGAATGTTTCTAAAAATTCGAAATTTAAAACGAATTTTGATACATTTGATCGTTCAAATCGAATTTCGAATGTTTATATAACATTCTAACATTAGGATTAGGGAATGTTTCTAAAAATTCGAAATTTAAAACGAATTTTGATACATTTGATCGTTCAAATCGAATTTCGAATGTTTATATAACATTCTAACATTCTACTTTTGAATTTTCGTTTTCGAATTTTTCAATAAAATTCTAAAATATTTGTTCGAAAAATAGAATGTTTAGCTATGTATTCATTCAATTTCAAAATGTAATATTCTAATGTGACATTCGAATTCAAATGTGACATTCAAATTTGAAATAGTATTTCTAGTCTCCAACTGTGTTTAAAGGGACATTAAACCCAAAAATGTTCATTCATTATTCAGACAGAGAATACATTTTAAACAACATTGCAATTTACTTCTATTATCTAATTTGCTTCACTCTTTAGATATCCTTTGTTAAATAAATAGCAATGCACATGGGTGAGCAAATTTATGCAACCACCAATCAGAAGATACTGAGCCTATCTAGATATGCTTTTCAGGAAGGAATATCAAGAGAATGAAGAAAATTAGATAACAGAAGTAAATTAGAATGTTGTTTAAAATGGTATTCTCTATCTGAATCATGAAAGAAAAAAATTGGGTTTAATTTCCCTTTAATAAATGTAATATTCGAATTTGAATGCTACATTCAAATTCGAATGTCACATTCGAATTTGAAATAGTATTTCTAGTCTAATACTGTGTTTTATTATAAATGTAATATTCAAATTCGAATGTGACATTCGATTCAAATGTGATATTCGATTAGAATGTGACATTCGAAATAGTGTTTCTAGTCTACAATTGTGTTTTATAAATGTAATATTCGAATCCGAATGTGATATTCGAATATAACATTTGAATTCGAATGTGACATTCGAATTTGAATGTGACATTCGAATTCGAATGTGACATTCGAATTCGAATGTGACATTCGAAATCTGTAAATAACATTCGAAAATCGAATTTTTAAGAATATGTGTTCTTATCAACATTCTATTATGTAAATCGAATTTCTACAATAACATTCGAATTCGGATATAAACACATTCGCCCATTACTAGGCGGGATCCATTTGTCAACAATTTAATACACTCCAGTAGGTAAAATGGATAACTTGAAACACATTAACAATGAGACAATATTAGAGTACACTATGGGGGATATTTATCAAAGCGTCAATCTCGGTGCGTTTGCCGGCATCAATACGCTCGCGAGACATTGCTGCCGCAGATTCACATACGATGCGCTATTTATAAAAAAAGTCAAAAACATGCACGTCAAGTACAGTGCGATGTGCATCAGACTGTTGTTAACTAACAGTCATCAATGTTGCGGTTATTCTGTTTTTTCTCAACTTTATTTATACCATTTCAATACTGTCCATGAACAAGCACATTTCTCTAAAGCTAATCATTTATTTTTCAGCTGTTAATGTCCAAGAAATAGCTACATTTATACCTCAACAAACAATCATCTAGATTACAAAAGTTGCATTAATTCACCATCCATATCACTGCCATTACAAGTTTCTGAAAAGCCGCCTTGTGCGTGCGATATTGTGGCGATGAGATCCATACCGCACAAAATCCAAGGGCTGCTTTGACGTGCTCATGCACGCTTTCCCCATAGACATCAATGGGGAGAGCGTGTTAGAAAAAAAACCTGAAGCGCGGAATGGCGATCACCGTAACGCAACCCCATTGATGTCTATGGGGAAAAAAAAAACGTTTAAACCTAACACCTTAACATAAAACCCACGTCTAAACACCCCTAATCTTCTGCCCCCGGCATCGCCGACACCTACATAAAGTTATTAACCCCTAATCATCCGCTCCCGACATAACCGCCACTATAATAAAGATATTAAGCCCTATTCCCCGCACCCCAACATCGCACACACTATAATAAATATATTAACCCATATTCCGCCGCTCCCCAACATCGCCACCACTAAATAAAGTTGTTAACCTTTAAACCTCTGGCCTCCCACATCACCGCCACTAAATAAACATATTAACCCCCTAAACCACTAGTCCCCCACATTGCAAAAAAATAAATTAAACTATTAACCCCTAAACCTAACAACCCCCTAACTTTATATTAAAATTACAGTATCCCTATCTTAAAATAAATAAAAACTTACCTATAAAATTTAAAAAAACTAAGTTTAAACTATATATTAAACTAACATTACTATTATACTAACATTAAAATAACTACAAATTAAATAAACTAAATTACACATTAAAAAACCTAACACTACTAAAAAAAAAAATCTACAAATACAAAAAATAAAAAATACTAAATTACAAAAAATAAAAAACACTAAATTACAAAAGATAACAAACACTAAATTTTGAAAAATAACAAACAAAATTATCCAAAATAAAAACAATTACACATTAATCTAATAGCCCTATAAAAATAAAAAGCCCCCCCCCCCCAAAATAAAAAACCCTAGCCTATAATAAACTACAAATAGCCCTTAAAAAGGCCTTTTTTAAGGCATTGCCCTAAAGAAATCAGCTATTTTCCCTGTAAAAAAAATGCAGACACCCCCAACAGTAAAACCCACCACTCAACCAACTCCCCAAAATAAAAAATTTTTTTTTAACAAAAACCTAAGCTACCCATTGCCCTGCAAAGGGCATTTGTATGGCCATTGCCCTTAAAAGGGCATTCAGCTCATTTTCATTGCCCTGAAAAGGAGATATAGCTCTTTAAAGATAGCCCAAACCATAATTTAAAAAAAAAACACCAAAAAAGTTTTAAAAAAACCTAACACTAACCCTCGACGATCCACTTACAGTTTTTGAATTCCGGACATCCAGGCGAGGTCTTCATCCATCCAGGCAGCGTCTTCTATCTTCATCAATGCGCCATCTTCTATCTTCATCCCAGAAGTGCTGAGCGGGTCCATTCTTCAAGACATCTGGCACGGAGCGTCCTCTTCATACGGTCCCCATTGTACACTGAATCTTCAATGCAAGGGGTTTTGTATTTTTTTTTACAGGTAAAAAAAAGAGCTGATTTCTTTAGGGCAATGCCCTACAAAAGGCCCTTTTAAGGGCTATTTGTAGTTTATTGTAGGCTAGAGGTTTTGGTTTTTTTGGGGGGTGGGGCTTTTTTATTTTTATTAGATTAGGTGTAATTGTTTTTATTTTGGATAATTTTGTTTGTTATTTTTTTGTAGTTTAGTGTTTTTTATTTTTTGTAATGTAGTATTTTTTATTTTTTGTGATTGTAGATTTATTTATTTTTTAGTAGTGTTAGGTTTTTTTACATATGTAATTTAGTGTATTTAATACGTAGTTATTTTAATTTCAGTATAATAGTAATGTTAGTTTAATATATAGTTTAAACTTAGTTTTTTTTAATTTCACAGGTAAGTTTTTATTTATTTTAAGATAGGGATATTGTAATTTTAATATAAAGTTAGGGGATTGTTAGGTTTAGGGGTTAATAGTTTAATTTAGTTTTTTGCGATGTGGGGGGCTGGCGGTTTAGGGGTTAATAGGTTAATTTAGTGGCAGTGATGTGGGAGGCCAGAGGTTTAGGGGTTAATAATTTTATTTAGTGGTGGCGATGTCGTGGAGCAGCGGAATAGGGGTTAATATATTTATTATAGTGTGGGAGATGTTGGGATGCAGGGGAATAGGGGTTAATAACTTTATTATAGTGGCGGTGATGTTGGGGAGCTGCGGAATAGGGGTTAATACATTTTATTAGTGGCGGCGATGTCAGGAGCGGCAGATTAGGGGTTAATAGGTTTAATATAGTGTTTGCGGCGCAAGAGGGCCTTGGTTTAGGGGTAAATAGGTATTTTATGGGTGTTAGTGTACTTTGTAACAGTTTTGCTATGAGTTTTGTGTAACAGTTTTGTTGCGCAAAACTCATAATTACTGGTCTCAGATTGCGGAACGGATTGTGTTGGTATAGGCTGGAATGCAAGCATTTTAACCTCACGTCATTTTTTTTAGTGCAGGACTGACGTTGCGTTACAGTCTACAATGCTTGCAGTATAGCTATACCGAGAAAACTTGTAATGGCTGTGTTCCGTTTTTTACGCTGAAATGACCATTTTTTCAGTGTTAAAACCGGAACGCAAAACTCGTAATCTAGGTGAATATCTCATAGAAAGTTATTTTTATATTTATTTGTTATATGATACTTTCACATAAATTAATGTGTATTGGAGGCGGAGTTTGCCAGCAAGAGGAGAGGAAGCAGGTTAAGGCAGCTCCGCACATAAATCACTAAAAAGTGGATAAAAAGCTGTTATTTTCGAGTGCAAAAACCCCAACTTCAATACATAGGCACTATAAAAGGTATTAAATCCCCTTAGAACAAACTTTGAAAGCATTTGGGCGAGACCACCGGGGGCCGGAACATCAGTACCAGAAGAAAATCAGGAAAGACCGCTGCTGCGGCCTGCTCCGGAACCCGTGGTAGACCCCAAAAATGGAGAAAATTAAAAGGGGAAATCACAAGCAGCCACACTTGACATACGAACCCCCAGAGGCATCAGCTAGAAACCTAAGGTGAAGACATACCACTTTTAATGCCGGAAACAAGCGCTGCCAAAAAGGATCTCGCATCTCACAGAAATAACATCACTGTGCCACTCCGGAGGGTCGGGGCTCCGCTCCGGAGGGACATTGAAGATCCCAGGACTCAAGAAGGAGTGAACACTCCGGCTCAAAGATACCAGATTACCGAGGCTTACCATCAAGCAACAGGCGTGGGCGCACACGCGGTCTCTCATGGCCCAGCAGTCAAGATCTTAGCTGCGGCTACCAACAAGATCACTACCATCAGAGGAATAAAAAGCAGACAACAACCAAGTCGATTACCACAAGTCAGAGATAGTGAGAGACTGTGGCGCGAAAATCCGCCATCTTCCCATCTGCAGACACGCCAAAGTGGCCCCAATTGAGAGGCCTAATTCAAGAGGCTGACAACAGCATCTGGAACTCTAATAGGGGTAAGCATAAACACTAAACCCGCCGATTAATCCATTACAGACTACACCTATTGCAAGAGATACCGGGCACATAGACTCACAGCACGGGCCTGACTGCACCATATTGCTGACCACCCTTAGATACAGAATTGGGCCCTGTCACTTTAAAGATACTAGCAATATGCTTCAGCCATTGCCAACAATAGGGGACTTTCCCCAGGACACCTATTGCTCATCATACACACTACACCTGGTGAAATATAGAAGCGTGACAACCGCTGAGACACAGAAAGCATAACATCCTTTAATAACTCATACCAATGTGAGTATTAATCCAAACTCTCCTAAATAGTCTCCTTACAAGACTCCAACAAGACCAAATCCTCTACCTAGGTTGCTGTAAATAACGCGGTCTGCCTGGGAATAATTGTAGAGGATTAACAGGAGCCTACTAGTCATTGGACAAGAGAGACATCACCCTAGCATCATATCCCTCCTTCTACAAGCTTCATGTGAAATCGATGAGACATGAGATAGCTAAGATGCCTGAACTTTGAACATAAATATCTACAGAGTATGGGGTAATACAAGTTATGAATAAAAACCCCTGACTAGCACACAGAGATCCTGAGATTGAATTGGCTTAAATATCACCTATAGAAGCTGCTCCACAAGGAAGCCTACACACAAGATTTCTCTTCCCACTTCCTAACAGTTGTAAGATGAAAAATAAATCACAAACTGTGAAGGAGTGCCTTTCTAGATCACAATCTAAGCACAAAAGTCTAGATAAAAGCATCCCTAACTCTGCTACTAGCCCACAGGCACAGAGCCCTGGAGTATCTGAAGAAACCAGAACAGATGAACCTAACAAAGAACTTCTGCAACAGATCAAGTCTCTATTCCATGAGGAATTCAAGACGGCCCTATCCGAAATAAAACAAGATCTCAGGGAAATAGGGGAGAGAACGGCAGAATTAGAGGAGAAGTTAGATAATGTAACTGAGGAAATTCCTATATTGAGAGACTCCATCCAAGATAATTCAGCATACATCAGCAGGCTTGAAGATCAAATAGAAGATCTAGAAAATAGATCTAGGAGGTCTAATCTGAGAATCCGGAACCTCCCAGAGACTTACAAAAATCTAGAAGAAACCATCACCGAGTTGTTCACGCAACTAGTCCCGGATATTGATCCAACATCTCTCCTAATGGACAGGGTCCACAGGGCCCTCACAAGACCGCAACAAAACACAAACAGAGACATAATTCTAAAAATGCATTATTTTCATGCCAAAGAAAGAATATTGAAAGCATCCAGGGATAAAAAATGCATAGAGTTTGAAGGACACAACATACAAATCTTCACAGACCTAGCTCCAATCACACTTCGAAAAAGAAGAGATATGAAGCCAATCACTGCAGCCCTAACGAAGGAACACATAAAATATAGGTGGAATTTTCCTTTCAGACTGGTTTTTTCATATCAGAATGGAAGTTATAGCTGCAATACCCTGGAAGAATGGAAGGCTCTGCTTCACCGCCTTCAAATCCAAGCTGATATACCATCCACACCTACTGGGTCATCACCACCAAGAAAATCTTTCCAGAAGGAATGGATTCCAGTGGGAAGAAATGGCAAAGCAAAGAAACAAAGAATTGATCCCAGACAAGAGTCTGGGGATGCGGAATCTGATGAGACTGAGAATACTTTGTCTTAAGAGCTAAGTAGATCAATATACATTGAGCACTATAAGACTAACTCACTTCCAGCTGTGACTGTTTCACTGAGTTGGGCTATGCCCAATGCTGATTGATATGTTGTCTTTCTTTTTTCTTCCCTTTGTTGAAGTTTAATATTTTTGTGTGTTCCCTTCCTTCTACATAGTTACATTTAAATTCAAGTACCCAGGCGACATACTCTTTATATAACCCTTACCCCTGAGAGATACCACATAAGCACTAACTACCTACCAACCCTAACCAACCTCTAGTGCCTTAAAGTTTTTAGCCTGGTAGACAGATTGAGATACACCTAGCCTTTTAAAGGGTTACTTAAGTTATACTTCCCGTATCCCCAGTTAAGAGGGGTTATTAGTGTTCATTCCAGTTCAGTGCAATCTTAGGATCTCCCCCCCCCATCCTCATCCTCCCTCATTCATCCCAATACCCCTCCTTAACCCCCCTCCGATCTCCTTAACCCCATACTCAAATCGAGCTAAATTCAGGTTCAGGCTCTGATGCTGCTTAAATGTTATTGTTTTTTCAATTCACTCATATTCTATTATTTCCAATGTTGATTTCTAATGTTCTATTATTATATCATTGGTCATCTTTTTTTTTTTGGTTACTTCATGCTACCTATGAGATGGTTTATGCACCTGCCACTCCAATGACACTAACTGTTGATAAGATATCTATAACATTATATTTGCTTCTTATCTTCCATGAAGGTTTATTTTGCTTTCCAGCTATGGGAATCAAGTTTGGCTTGGTCCGGGGAGCCCCCCCTCAGAAGATAGAAATCCTGATTCTACTTCTAGGGATATTAAGGTATCGCAATAAGAAAGCTTTCTCTAAACAAATACCATGTCTATAAAAATCATTTCACACAATGTTAGGGGTTTAAACTCAGACATCAAAAGAAAAAAGGCAATCCTAGAATATAAAGCCCTGAATGCCAAGATTGTGATGCTACAGGAAACACACTTTACACCTATGTTCACTCCTAAATATTGGGATAAGGTATACCCCACACAATTTCACGCCATAGGCCCGAAAAAGAAATGCGGAGTCTCAGTGCTCATCCACTCTTCCCTAAATTTTCATGAGGAATCTATAATAAGAGATAAAGAAGGCAGATATATCATAATACAAGGCTCAATCCATAATACCCCAATTCTATTGGTGAATGTATATGCTCCTAACGAGCTGCAGTCCAACTTTATCTCTAAGCTCAGCAAACACTTAACATTGTGGAAAAAATATAAAACTATAATAGGGGTGACTTTAACCTTACCATGAATGATAAAATTGATAGATCTACACAAGCATCCACAACCACTAACACAACCATAAAATCTAGCAGAATATTACTTGACTTCACCCTAGATCACAACCTGACAGATAGCTGGCGCGCTATGAATCAAGGGGTACACGACTACACATATTATTCCCCCATGCACGCATCACAATCTAGACTAGATTACATATTTGTAAGCCAAATCTTAGTCCCCCTAATAGTCAATACAGCCATTACTAACTGCTCATGGTCAGACCACTCTATAGTGGAAACCACATTGGCGGGACTAATTAACCCACAAAGAGTGAAATCCTGGTCACTTAATGCATCATTACTTAAAGAAGGCCCAACCTTAGACACGATTAAGCAACAAATTGCTGAATTTATCGAAATTAACAATAACTCCACCGACAATCCAGCCCTAGAATGGGGGGCACTGAAAGCCTTCACACGGGGTCTACTCATATCCGAATCTAGCAAACAAAATAAGCAAAGGGAGGCCAAACTGCTAAGTTTAAAAGTAGAGACGAATAGACTTAGGTCACAACTTGGACACAATCCTTCACGTACACTAATAACCGAGCTTAAAGCCAAAAACACAGAACTAGATTCACTCTTAAATTCGGAGGCAGTCAGATCAATAAAAATTGTTGACACACAATACTATATTTACGGGAACAAACCTGACCGAATGTTAGCAAACAAATTGAAGGAAATTGTTAGGGCCACAACTGTCCCACAAATACAATCCCCAGATAACAAGACCACTAATGACCCACAAGATATCGCCAACTTATTTGCAGACTACTATACTAAACTGTATAACATCCCTAATCCACATAAAGACAAAAATAGAACCCCAGATTTACTCTCGTTTCTCGGAGATAGTAAAATGCCATCGCTAACAGAGGAGGAATTAAACTCCTTAAATCGCCCCATAACACAAGAAGAAATAAAACTTAGTATTAAAAATCTAAAAGGTTCTAAAGCCCCGGGCCCTGATGGATACCCTGGCATCTTCTACAAAACCCTACAACCATTATTAGTCCCACAGTTAGTCAAAGTTTTCAACGCTATGATGCAGGGCAAGGAAATACCAAAAGAAATGTTGATGGCCAGAATTTCAGTGATCCCAAAACCAGGAAAGAATAAATGTCATTGCCAAAATTATAGGCCCATTTCCCTGATCAATCAGGACATCAAGTTATTTACCAAAATATTAGCAAATCGTTTAAACCTACTCCTTATTAAATTAATCCACCCAGATCAAGTAGGCTTTATTTCTCAAAGGGAAGCCCCAGATAACACAAGGAAAATTATAGACCTTATTAATGTGGCCACTGTTAGACGGATGCCTTCTCTGTTTCTATCCCTGGATGCAGAGAAGGCATTCGATAGAGTTGATTGGGGTTTTATGTTCGCAGTACTCGAAAAGGTAGGCATTAAGGGGGAGTTCCAAAAGGCTATCAAATCATTATACTCCTCCCCGACAGCATTTGTTAAATTATCAGGCTATCAATCTTCACCAATACATATTAACAACGGAACCAGACAAGGTTGCCTATTATCCCCACTCTTATTCGCTTTAAGCATTGAACCATTGGCCATCAAAATCAGAGATAACAGGGACATAACGGGAATTGAGGTGGGACACTTAGAACACAAGATATCTCTATTCGCGGATGACGTGATATTGACATTAACAAAACCACTATTATCCCTCCCATTAGTATATCAAATAATTCAACAATTTGGGACCCTATCGGGATATAAAATTAATGGGGAAAAATGTGAAGCCCTGGGGGTTGAAATCCCCGCCCATACTAAAAAATTAATAGAGCTAAACTTCTCATTTAGATGGCCTAAAAAATCCATTAAATATCTGGGAATTCATCTCTCTAGCAACATTCACTCCCTCTTTCATATAAATTATCTCCCCATGTTTAAGACAATCAGAGCTCTTATAGCCAAATGGATGAAACTCAAAATTTCCCTTTACGGTAGAATTATCTCGGTCAAGATGTCCCTCTTACCTAAATTATTATACTTATTTCGCTCCCTACCCATCACCCTCCCCCTCTCAGACCTACATAAGCTTCAAAAAGACATCTTACGATTTGTGTGGCAAGGTAAACAAGCCAGAATCAATAAAACACTCATGTGCTCTCCCAAAAAGATAGGAGGAGTGGGACTCCCGAACCTAATCCCATACTACTATTCGGCCCGCATAGCTCAAACTTTACATTGGTTCAAAACTAAAAACAACTCACAATGGTTAAATATCGAATCTGCTGTTATGAACATTACACCACTCTCGCACTTGTTATGGACCCCCGACACCCCTACCCCGCACAAAAAAAATGAATTCATAGCAATTCAACACACCCTACACATATGGAAGATACTGAATGCTAAATTCCCTTTGCTAAATAACAAATCAGCAATCACACCACTAATAACCCAAACCTCCTCAGTTGACCGCACTGTACAACAGAAATGGCACAATAAAGGACTTTATAGGATTGCAGATGTATTTAAAGAGGGTAGAATGATATCTTACACACAATATCAAGACCTAGACATAGGAGATAGAAATATCTGGTACCATTATCTACAACTAAAATCCAGAGTATATCAAATAATGGGGAATGAAAGAGCCCCTGTAACCACTACGCTAGAAAGGCTCTGCCTGGCTGATCACCACATTAGAAGTGGAATTTCAACTTTATACACTTTATTTAACAACCCACCCTCAAACAGCAAACCCCCCTTAATGATAAAATGGGAAAATGATACAGGAAAAACCTGGTCAGTTGAGACTTGGAGAGAAACACTCAGTCGTGGATTAGCTTTTACACAAAACGCAACCCTTAAAGAAAACTTCATTAAAGTAGCCTTTAGATGGTACTTATTCCTGACTAGATCAGGAGGAGGAGGTGACCCATCAACCAAGTTTTGTTATAGAGGATGCGGGGAGCTTGGGACATACCCACATATGTGGTGGGAATGTAGATATGTTAAAGAGATATGGGATCAAACTTCAGCTCTCATGAGTGAGATCTTTGAAAAAACAATACAGCTAACTATGGAACAAGCTTTACTCCACTTCCCGATACCAGGGCTCTCTAGACACAATAACAAATTGGGAGGATGGATATGCACAATAGTTCGGTTAGGCATAGCCCAATTTTGGAAGGGAATCCCCCCGAGCTTTGAACAGATAAAAAAAAAGTTGATATACCACTTTGATAAAACAAGTGCCTCAGCAGAATTTCTAAACGATAAAAAAACATTCCTACTACAGTGGGAACCTTTTATACATTATCATGAGGCTTCCAGAAGAAGGGGGGGGGCGGACACGGACTAGGCCAGACGAAATGTTGTTTGTGGTATCTATTTTGATTTTATCGAATGTTCTGTTACAAAGTTGAATCAGCGGGACATAACGTGTATTTTTGGAGTAATATCTTTATTATTATTTGAATGACCTTTGACCATTGGAAAGTTCAATCATTGATTTATTGTATCTGTAAAAAAAATTCTTGAATAAAAAATATTTCAACATAAATTAATGTGTATTTGTAGTTCTAGAAGTCATGATATGCTTTTATCTCATGGTTTTTTTTTATAAATGATTATTAATGCTAGAATTTGTACATATATCTTTGCACATACTTGTATTTATATACATATATGTGTGTGTTACGTCAGAAATGTTTTGCAAACATATTAACATGTCCCTAAATTCCTTTTTTTGTTCTAAACAATTTTATCTTTCATATATCTGTGTTTATTTATACCACTATATGTATATAGTGTAAATGTATTATTATTCTGAGCAGGAATAATTGCGAATGTAACATGGAATTAGGGTATCATATGTACTTATTTGCAATCAATGGGTCTTTTTTTTTTTTAAACAATTTTTATTGTAGAAGAAAAGAATACACTTACAGTGAAAACAACCATAACGCTGTACATGCAGGTATTCAGACATCTCTTATGATTTAATAGTGCTAGGCAATAGATTAGAGGAGAAGTGTCCATTACGAGGAGACTCTTGTTAAAACTAGTATCTGGGATAACTCCCATAGGATCAAGTATAATTAACAGGCACGGTATAGAATAGGAGTAGTTTGTATAGGTTAGTAATGATACATACCGCCTGTTGCGTGGCTATTCTACAGTCCAGTACGACATTTACGTCTCCAGCTGGTGTATTTGTATAGAAAGTGCATTCCTCACAAACAACAATGACATAGAAACCATAACATTTCAAAACATATGCCTATACAGGCAAGAGCAAGAAGAAGGAAAAAAAAAAAAAAAAAAGGAAGAGAATTAAAGGTGGGTTTAAAGAAAGGGGAAAAGGCAAAGAAGAAAAGGAAAAAGGGAAAGTTTAATAATTTGGAGAATTGGTCCAGGTGGGGCAGCCCACCCCAATGTTGTAGGGACTATTAGGCTACCTGTGCGTGTAGGAGAGTTTGCCAGTAAAATTGTATGTTATGATAAAGGGCAAGACTGCCGTTCTTAAGGTGTGCGTATTCTTCTATCTCTAATAACGCTGAGGTGTTGCGCAGCCATTCCTGCCGAGTTGGAATCTGGGCAGATTTCCACTTGCGTGCAATAAGTAATTTGGCTCCATTCAAGCTGTACTGCAGGAGTTTCCATTTGATTTTGCATATTTTCTTTGGTTTGTAATTTAGAAGGGCTGTGGTTGGGGGTAATTCGAATTGTTCTCCCATGATAGTTTTCAAACTATGAGTAATGTCTTCCCAGAATGGGAATAATTTCGGGCAGTGCCACCAGATATGGGCCATTGTGCCAGGAGACCCACAACCTCTCCAACATGTAGCGTTAGATTTGGGATATATTCGTTTAAGCCTGTCAGGGGTAAGGTACCATCTAAACAGAATTTTATGGTTAAGCTCCAGTACTCTAGGGGAGGAGGAGGACTTGGCAGAGTTATAACATATGTTGTCCCATTGCTCTTTAGATATGGAAATCCCTAAGTCGGTTTGCCAGTGGGAGTCATATGAAGATGTGGGTAGAGTAAGGGTGTCATCTTACAGTCTTTTTGTTATGGACAGTGATCCTCTAGGTGTTATTCCCCCAAGACAGAGTTTATCAATGGGTCTTTTAAGAGCTGGGCCAGTTTTCTCTCTGTACCTGTGTAACCCCTCCTGATTGCAATCTAGTTTTAAAAACCACCCCTTCACAGGTGTTATAAAATGGTGCTGGCATATAAGATGACATTTCTTACTGAAAAAGAAATTCAAGAGAAGGAAGAAATACACTGAAAATAGCATGACAGTAAAGAGTAGGGATGGGCGAATGTTTCTAAAAATTTGAAATTTAAATCGAATTTCAAATGTTTATATAACATTCTAACATTCTATTTTTGAATTTTCGTTTTCTAATTTTTCAATGAAATTCAAAATTATTCGTTTGAATAATAGAATGTTTAGCTATGTATTCATTCAATTTTGAAATGTAATATTCAAATTTGAATGTGACATTCAAATTCAAAATAGTATTTCTATTCTACAACTGTGTTTAATAAATGTAATATTCGAATTCGAATGCTACATTCGATTGTCACATCCGAATTTGAAATAGTATTTCTAGGCTAATACTGTCTTTTAAATGTAATATTCGAATTTGAATGTGACATTCAAATTCAAATGTCACATTCGAATTCAAATAGTATTTCTAGTCTACAACTGTGTTTAATAAATGTAATATTCGAATTCGAATGCTACATTCGAATGTCACATTCGAATTTGAAATAGTATTTTTAGTCTAATACTGTGTTTTTTAAATGTAATATTCAAATTCGAATGTGACATTCAAATTCGAATGGGACATTCGAATTCGAAATAGTATTTCTAGTCTAATACTGTGGTTTTTTTAAATGTAATATTCAAATTCGAATGTGATATTCAATTTGAATGTGATATTCGATTCGAATGTGACATTAAAATTCAAAATAGTGTTTCTAGTCTACAATTGTTTTTTATAAATATAATATTCGAATTAGAAAGTGACATTCGAATTTGAATGTGATATTCGAAAACTGTAAATAACATTCGAAAATCGAATTTTTAAGAATATTCGTTCTTATCAACATTCTATTATGTAAACCGAATTTCTACAATAACATTCGTTCTAACATTCGAATTCGAATATAAACACATTCGCCCATCACTAGTAAAGAGGTAATTTTATTTTCTGCTGTATCTGAATCATGACAGTTTAACGTTAGGTGGACTATCCCTTTGAGCTATCAGCTTAAGATTACAGGGAGTGCAGAATTATTAGGCAAATGAGTATTTTGACCACATCATCCTCTTTATGCATGTTGTCTTACTCCAAGCTGTATAGGCTCGAAAGCCTACTACCAATTAAGCATATTAGGTGATGTGCATCTCTGTAATGAGAAGGGGTGTGGTCTAATGACATCAACACCCTATATCAGGTGTGCATAATTATTAGGCAACTTCCTTTCCTTTGGCAAAATGGGTCAAAAGAAGGACTTGACAGGCTCAGAAAAGTAAAAAATAGTGAGATATCTTGCAGAGGGATGCAGCACTCTTAAAATTGCAAAGCTTCTGAAGCGTGATCATCGAACAATCAAGCGTTTCATTCAAAATAGTCAACAGGGTCGCAAGAAGCGTGTGGAAAAACCAAGGCGCAAAATAACTGCCCATGAACTGAGAAAAGTCAAGCATGCAGCTGCCAAGATGCCACTTGCCACCAGTTTGGCCATATTTCAGAGCTGCAACATCACTGGAGTGCCCAAAAGCACAAGGTGTGCAATACTCAGAGACATGGCCAAGGTAAGAAAGGCTGAAAGACGACCACCACTGAACAAGACACACAAGCTGAAACGTCAAGACTGGGCCAAGAAATATCTCAAGACTGATTTTTCTAAGGTTTTATGGACAGATGAAATGAGAGTGAGTCTTGATGGGCCAGATGGATGGGCCCGTGGCTGGATTGGTAAAGGGCAGAGAGCTCCAGTCCGACTCAGACGCCAGCAAGGTGGAGGTGGAGTACTGGTTTGGGCTGGTATCATCAAAGATGAGCTTGTGGGGCCTTTTCGGGTTGAGGATGGAGTCAAGCTCAACTCCCAGTCCTACTGCCAGTTTCTGGAAGACACCTTCTTCAAGCAGTGGTACAGGAAGAAGTCTGCATCCTTCAAGAAAAACATGATTTTCATGCAGGACAATGCTCCATCACACGCGTCCAAGTACTCCACAGCGTGGCTGGCAAGAAAGGGTATAAAAGAAGAAAATCTAATGACATGGCCTCCTTGTTCACCTGATCTGAACCCCATTGAGAACCTGTGGTCCATCATCAAATGTGAGATTTACAAGGAGGGAAAACAGTACACCTCTCTGAACAGTGTCTGGGAGGCTGTGGTTGCTGCTGCACGCAATGTTGATGGTGAACAGATCAAAACACTGACAGAATCCATGGATGGCAGGCTTTTGAGTGTCCTTGCAAAGAAAGGTGGCTATATTGGTCACTGATTTGTTTTTGTTTTGTTTTTGAATGTCAGAAATGTATATTTGTGAATGTTGAGATGTTATATTGGTTTCACTGGTAAAAATAAATAATTGAAATGGGTATATATTTGTTTTTTGTTAAGTTGCCTAATAATTATGCACAGTAATAGTCACCTGCACACACAGATATCCCCCTAAAATAGCTATAACTAAAAACAAACTAAAAACTACTTCCAAAACTATTCAGCTTTGATATTAATGTGTTTTTTGGGTTCATTGAGAACATGGTTGTTGTTCAATAATAAAATTAATCCTCAAAAATACAACTTGCCTAATAATTCTGCACTCCCTGTATATTGAATCAAACATCAATTCAAATTTTAAAATCATTGTCTAAAATATTACACTCTATGGCCCATATTTATCAAGCTCCATATGGAGCTTGAAGGGCCGTGTTTCTGATGAGTCTTCAGACTCGCCAGAAACACAAGTTATGAAGCAGCGGTCTAAAGACCGCTGCTCCATAACCCTGTCCGCCTGCTCTGAGCAGGCGGACAGGAATCGCCGGAAATCAACCCGATCGAGTACGATCGGGTTGATTGACACCTCCCTGCTGGCGGCCAATTGGCCGCGAGTCAGCAGGGGGCGACGTTGCACCAGCAGCTCTTGTGAGCTGCTTGTGCAATGTTAAATGCGGAGAGCATATTGATCTCCGCATTTAGCGAGGTCTTGAGGACCTGATCCGCACTGTCGGATCAGGTCCGCAAGACCTTTGATAAATAGGGGCCTATGTCCTAATGTCAGCATCAATGTTTATCTTTAATACTAATTTCACATATACATACTTTCAAAGTATAATACACAATATAACAAATGGCACTTACAAGTTCTGATGAGTGATCAATGACACAAGTATCGAGCAATATAGTGATAGTTTAAAATGTATATTTGAATCAGATTGTCTGACGTCATAAATCATGTGATTATGCATATTCCAATCAAAAGTGGTTGAAAAATTCACTAGTGTGTGGGTTGTTTGGAAGTTTGTGTCAAAGTTGGTGCGAAAACTGTTGCGTCAAATTATGTGCAAAGTGCAGAGTGGGACTTGTATGACATAGCTTAAACATGGTGCAAATAGATTTTTCCAAAACAAAAATAAAAAGGAAGTTAATTATATTATGTTGTGTATTTATTTCATTTTTTTTTTTTATTTTTTTTTTGGCTTTGAAGGTTTAATTCAACGTTGAAAACAGTCGTGATAATCAGATAATTAACAGGAAATTCTCATAACAAAACAGAAAATATATTTATTTCCTTTTTATCTCTGTATCAATTAGTGCAACAAGTTTGGGGCAAAACTTTGCAACAAGTTTGGAAAAATAATATTGTCCCCTTGAGAGACAGAGTTGTAACATAATCCATTAGTAGTAATGTATTTTTCATTTTTATCCCTATATCTACTAATGCACCAAATGTGGAACAATAATATTGTTTGATTTAGAAAGGGTATACAATTTTAATAAAGTTTCTAATTTACTTTTATTATGTAATATACTTCATTCTTTTGCAGCATCGAATATAAGCTTTCTGTGTTTTCAGACTACCATTGGTTTATATGTCATCCGCGGTCTCAAGGGTGGCGGATTGAAAACTAGGTGCGCTGCGTCAGAATAGACGCGAGCGTACCTGTTAAATGTTTGATAAATTGGGAAAAGGGTCATATAGAGTCGAATGTGAATTTGAAACATCTGTAATGACGCAAGCATCGATCTGCGTCGGATTGAGATCGCGGGAGCGTATATTTCATCACACATTTCAACATTTTAACGATCTTGACGCTTTGTTAACTACGACGGTTCAATCTTGCATCAAATACGACACGGGATTCCAGCATATTATCAGTTGACGCTTTGATAAATATCCCCCTAAATCTTTAAAGGTTTTCATTAATATATTCTTTATTCTTTCTTTATTCTTTTATTTTGTGTAGGTTGCTTATTCGGTTGTGTGTCAAATGCACAAACTAGGCAAAGTGCATGCGGAAAATGTCTAAAGTGATTATTTACATTACATCTTTAATGTAGGTGGCGATGTTGCTTTGAAAATGTTGCCAGTATCAGAACAGCATCACCACCCACAGAGATGTATAGCAAAATGCTTCTCGGCAAGACGGACTTCAAACACTGATTTCAGCCCTTTTGAAAATTCCATCAGCAATCTCAATCCCATATTGGATCCATTTTGAATATACCAATTTGTTTAGTTCCATGTGTATCCTTTGCTGAGGCTCAGAAGCTGCTGATTGGCTACGAAGCTGCTGACTGGTGGCTGCACACATATGCATCATTTCATTAGCTTTCTGCTAGATCCCAGAAGTGCTTTGCTGCTCCTTCATCAAAAAACAACAAGAAAATAAAGGAAATTAGATAATAGAAGTATAATGGTGTGATCTATCTAAATCAGAAAAGAAAATGTTTTGGTTTTCATGTCCCTAAAAAAATACAAACATTTTTTTAGTAAAATACCAGCTGAGTGGCAGTCTTAGTGTGTGTAGTGAGTAATGTGTGCTTTTCCGTTTCAGCTCAATGTAGATAGTAAAAAATATATAAAAAAATAAAATCTCTCATATGGTGAAACCTCTTTTACGTAAGTAGTAATCTAATAAATAGTAAATAAATAAATGTTCAGTTAAAATTAGGCTTATAATTTTCATGCTGCATTATTATTTATGATAATTGATGCTTATTAGCATGACTGTAATTTTTTTTTCTAAGAAAGGTGGCCACCGTACCAGAGTCATAGTTTTCTTCTGGCATCAATCTCAGGTCCACTGCACGGTTAAAGTGATGGTAAATCTTAGTTTTTCAAAAACACTAGGATATACCATTGATAGAAATTAATGTAAATTTCAGTCATGAGCCAAAAGCCATGCTCAGTGGCGTCACTAGGGGGGTGCGAGGAGTACGGACCGCACCGGGTGACACCCTCTAGGGGGGTGACACCACCAGCAAAAAAAAACATTTTTATTTTTTATTTTTTACAATTTTATTGAAATTCAAAGAAATACAATGTAGAGATGCATATATTTTTTTATTAGAGAGGCCAGCAGTTGTGAACATTAGTGGGACTGGGGAAGTTGTAGACACACTTAATTTTTTTGCCCCTTGAGCCCGCTCTGCAATTTCCACAAATAGTTTTCCTGTCTGCTTTTGCTTGTTTGTACTTTGCTCCTCCCCTGCCCAATTTCACTATGAATGTTGTGGGCGTGCTGTGAGGCTTGCAAAGTTGTGCTGCTAGCCTAAACCTGCCTGCCTATCTGTGCTCACTGCTCAGTGACGTGTGGAGCAGTGGAGTCACTCAATGCTGTGCTGTCTCTCTAAACGGGAACCGGGAAATCATGAGGGGGATGCCTGGCACCTGACTGCATGACTGTCTGACACTGTCTCTAAAGTGAAGGAGTCACGTATGATGCCCACCAGACCGGTACGGTTACGGTACACTAAGTGCACACTGAAGAGGTAGGAGGGGATGGTGGGCAGGGGTCTGGGGGTGGGCAGAGTGCAGAGGTGATTGGCTTTAAGAAGCGGTAGGCACGCGGCCCGGGGCTGTGCACTGACAGACTTGGAACAGAGTCAGAAAGCAGAAATTTTTAGAGTTTGCGCGCCTAAACCTTTTCTTTAATGATTTATTTTTAGAGTGCACTGTTTATCTTTCATTTGATGCTCTGCTGAGCCAGGGAGCAGCTCTAGGCAGGAGCTTTATAATTAATGCAGTGCAGTTTACATTTATATGTATGTGTGTGTGTCTGAGTTTTTGTGTGTGTGTCTGAGTGTTTTTGTGTGTGTGTGTCTGAGTGTTTGTATGTGTGTGTCTGAGTGTTTTTGTGTGTGTGTGTCTGAGTGTTTTTGTGTGTGTGCCTGAGTGTTTTTGTGTGTGTGTCTGAGTGTTTTTGTGTGTGTGTGTGTGTGTGTGTGTGTTTGAGTGTTTTTGTGTGTGTGCCTGAGTGTTTTTGTGTGTGTGTGTGTGTATGTGTATAAGTGTTTGTGTGTGTCTGAGTGTTTTTGTGTGTGTGTCTGAGTGTTTCTGTGTGTGTGCCTGAGTGTTTTTGTGTGTGTGCCTGAGTGTTTTTGTGTGTGTGTATGTGTATAAGTGTTTGTGTGTGTCTGAGTGTTTTTGTGTGTGTGTCTGAGTGTTTCTGTCTGTGTGCCTGAGTGTTTCTGTGTGTGTGTCTTAGTGTTTTTGTGTGTGTGTCTGAGTGTTTTTGTGTGTGTCTGAGTGTTTTTGTGTGTGTGTGTCTAAGAGTTTGTATGTGTGGCTGAGTGTTTTTGTGTGTGTTTGTCTGAGTGTTTTGTGTGTGTGTCAGTGTTTTTGTGTGTGTGTGTCTAAGAGTTTGTATGTGTGGCTGAGTGTTTTTGTGTGTGTGTTTTTTGTATGTGTCTGAGTGTGTTTCCAAGTGTTTGTGTGTGCATCTGAGTGTATTTTTAAGTGTGTCTGAGTGTGCGTGTGCTTGAGTGTTTGTATGTGTATGTGCCTGTGTTTTTGTGTTTGTCTGCTTTCTGTCCATTGGAGAAGTTTGCCTTTTCTATGAAATCCTCTTCTTGCAGTAAAAAAAAAACATTACTGGGGGGTGGGGGTGACACCATAACTTACCGCACCGGGTGACACCAACCCTAGTGACGCCACTGGCCATGCTATCCATCTGGCACAGTGCTGTACAGCTATCACAGCTATTGGGTAAGAGGTGGAAATGTCACCTCGTTGAATTTTTTTTTATCTTTGCCGTGGACAGCCGGAGGCACTTAGTATCGCAATAAAGCCACAGCAAAATAAAGCTACTTTGGGAATACTTTTTTTTTTTAAACTCATGACTGAAGCTCACTTTTATTTCTAGCAATGATAAATCCTAGCATTTTTAAAGCACCAGGATTTATCATCACTTTAATCTATGACAGCATAAGCCATTTAGATATTCAAAGGTATGTAGCATAGAGGATATATTGCAAAGTATACAGTATATATATATATATACACATACATATACTTTACATACATAACTACATATGGTCATTTGGTCAGACATTGCATGTTTCTAACAAGTGCACAGATTGCTGCTTTAAGCTGGATGGGAAAAAAGGAACTTCCCTTGTATTCCAAAAGCTATGTAAATATTTGGAAACAAGTTAATCTTTTAGCATGATCCATGCCAAGGGAAGCAATTTTACCAGCTGCTTAATGAAGCTCCTTGGGCAGGCGTGCCAGGCTAACTCTGTCAGTCATGAGACAATATTACTGCATGCATTTTGTACTCATTCCAGGATAACAGCATTGATAATGTCTTGAGTTCATATCAAAATCCTCCTTTCTGTATTCAAAGCTTAAGTATTGTTTGTTTAGCTAAGCTTCTGTCTCTAGATACCCTTAAAGGTGCAATCTGACTAAGCTACCTGTTTTGAAATTCCATTAGAGAAATCACTTAGCCATTTAAAAATGTTTTACTATTACTTCTTGGGGATAGCAATACGTAAACAAATACATTTTGTAGACAGACTTCAGCAAATGTATTGATAGAATAAAATGCATTCAAGACAATTGTTTGTTTTGAATCGAACAATGAAACAAGGTTCAGACTATACGATTTTCATTCTCATTATGAAAGGGTTAACATTTTAAATCACTTCACTTTAATTAGAAATGTAGGGCCAGATTATAAGGGGCTCACTAGTGATAGCACGGGATGCAATGAGCAATATCGCTGGACCACGCTAACATTAGTGCACAACTTGACATTTCATGGTAAATCCCATTTACCAGAGAAGGGTTAGCGTGGTCGACATCGCTCTAGCGCAACTTACACTTTCAAATGATATTGTAACCACACGAAATAGCACTTATACTACAAGTTGAAAATTATAGATTGCTCTCAAGCAAAAGCCAAAACTGTGCTAAATATTTAGCTTGACTTGAGACCTGGGGGTACATTTAGTAAATTTACTACTTGTCTATAGCGAATCATGCCTGTTCGACATCTCTAAATGCAAACAGCATATGCTGTCGGCATTAATCATTGCACAAGCATTTCTGTTGAAATGCTTGTGCAATGCCACCCCCTGCTCATTGGCGGCAAATCGGCTGCTACAGAGGCCGAGCTGTCAATCATGACCGCTGCTTCTTAACTTCTGTTTTAGGCGAGTATGAAACGATTGGACCCTGAAGCAGCGTTCGCTGCTTCATAAATAGAGCCCCTGAAGTAAAGTGTAAAGGTTAAAAATATATAATACATCTGTGTGTGTGTATATGTCTATATCTGTGTATCCATGTGTATTTATGTGTAAACATGTATATACAGATATGCAGGCCCATTTATCAAGCTCCGTACAGTCTTCAGACTCGCCAGAAACACAACTTATGAAGCAGCGGTCTAAAGACCGCTGCTTCATAACCCTGTCCGCCTGCTCTGAGCAGGTGGACAGGAATCGCCGGAAATCAACCCGATCGAATACGATCGGGTTGATTGACAGCTCCCTGCTGGCGGCCAATTGGCCGCGAGTCAGCAGGGGGCGGCGTTGCACCAGCAGCTCTTGTGAGCTGCTGGTGCAATGTTAAATGCGGAGAGCGTATTGCTCTCCGCATTTAGCGAGGTCTTGCGGACCTGATCCGCAGTGTCGGATCAGGTCCGCAAGCCCTTTGATAAATGGGCCCCTCTTATACACGCACATACACATATATATATACAATATACAATATACACATACAATTTTGAGCCCTCCCCAGTCAGATACCTTGAAACATTCAATATCATTTTTATTAATTTTTAACATGTTTTAATGTGTTTTTAATATAAATACTTGAAAACCCTATGTTCTTTTTATTTTTATATTGATAATTCTTTATGTATACTGTATATCTCTATATGCAATATATATATACATATGTAAATATTGATATAGATATATAGGTATAGATATTTATTTTACAAAAAATAATAAGATATATATAGAAATATATGTATAAAAATAAAGCACCTTCGGCTTAAGTGACGTTGATCTATTGCAGTGCCGGGTTTGCACACCGCAAAGTTGTTTATAGGGAGAAGGACTTAGCATTTTTGTGAAATCCAATGTCCTGAAGTTAACGCACCTGAATCTTTCACTCACCTACTAACTTATGACTTTCATCTAGTAATAGGTGCGCTAATTAGGACACGCTAATTTTTTACTTTGAGCGCATTTAGAGCTCTATGGGGGGGGGGGATTAACGCACCACTTGTAATTTGACCCTTAATTGTTTACATTTATAATAATAATAAAAAAAACTACTTATGATGAGTAACAATTGTTAAACTCATCCCCAGCTCAGGAGAGAAATCAGCTCACAAACCTCATAAAGGCAGTCCTCACTGAGGGTCTGGTTATCAAACAATCACTCACACTAGGGCCCAGCAAGCCCTAAAGTTCCTTGTCTTACGGCCATGCCCCACTGTTTTAAAGCTCATGAAGTTGTCTGTTTTTGTTTGTATTTTTAACTGTTTTCAGGTTATGAAAGAGACAGTCAGGTTTAAAATAAAGTTTCACGATTCAGATAGGGCATGTCATTTTAAACAACTTTTCAATTTATGTTTATCGCCAATTTTGCTTGTTTTCTTGGTATTATTAGTTGAAAGCTAAACCTAGGAAGGCTCATGTGATAATTTCTAAGCCCTTGAAGGCCGCCTCTTGTCACATGCGTTTTTATTTGCTTTTCACAACAGGGGAGAGCTAGTTCATGTAAACCACTGGTTTTCACACCTGTCCTCAGACCTCCCTAACAGGACACATTTTGTGAATATCTGAACTAGAGCACAGGTGAAATAATCAACTGATTAGTAAACATGGTTATTTTACCTGTTCTCAACCAAGGTAATCCGGAAAACCTGGCCTGTTGGGGAGGCCTGAGGACAGGTTTGAAAACCAGTGATGTAAACCATATAGATAACATTGTGGGGGTGTCAATCAGCCCAATCGTATAGGATCGGTCGTATTGAAGACTGCAGACTCAGAGGCAGCGGACAAGTTATGGAGCAGCAGTCTTTAGACCACTGCTGTTTCCGGCAAACCTGAAGGCTCAAACGGAAACAAGGGGATTAAGGGCCATTCGGCCCTCATTAAATCTACCCATTAAAGTCAAAATTTAACTTTCATGGTCAGACAGAGCATTACATTTTAAAAAACTCTCCAATTTACTTCTGTTGTCTGATTAGCTTTATTTTGTTGGTATCCTTTGTTGAAAAAAAAAACATAACTAGGTAGGCTCAGAAGCAGCATTTCACTACTGGGAGCTATTTGCTGATTGGTGGCTACACATATATTCCTCTTGTCATTGGCTCACCAGATGTGTTCAGCAGCTCGCAGTAGTGCATTGCTGCTCCTTCAACAAAGGATATCAAGAGAATAAAGCAACTGTGATAATAGAAGTAAGCTACAAAGTCTTTTAACATTCTATGCTTTATCTAAATCTTCAAAGAAAAAAATTGTGTTTCATGTCCCATTAAAGTAGACTGTTACAGAGGGATTTTTTTTTTTTAAATTTGGTATGAGTTTAGTACTAAAGTGTTTTCTTTTTTCATAAGACTGCTGCTCCTTCACTCGTCCGCCACCTCTGAGGCGCGGGACAGCAATTATCCTGATCCGATACTATCGGGTTGATTGACATCCACTGCTGGCGGCCGATTGGCGTATGCTGTCTGCACTTATTGATGTATGGTGGACATGATCCGCACATTGATAAATTTACCCCTAAGGGTTAAAACAAAAGTTACACAAAACACAGGTAAATCATATTGAATTAAAGTATTACACATTTTTATTAAAAAAAACAGTTTAATGTTGAAAATTGTTTAAAGGGATATGGCATACTGTGTGACAAGGTGTTTGATTGGAAAGGGCTCCAAAAGATATATATATACGTGTATGTATACATGTGTATACATGTCTATATACAGTATAGAACAGAAGTGAGTACACTCACTTAAATGTTAAATGATTTTAAATTGTATCTCCTCTCAATAATTTAATTGTTTTTAGATTGACAGGTAGAGTATTCCCTTTTATGAACAATCAAAAACAAATATTTTGGAAAGACTATGTTGAAAATAAAGGCCCCAAAGTAGAAACAGTTCCTACTGTTGGGACGATATTTTTAATGTAGTAAATCTAAACTGTACGTTTTTAATGTTACATAACAGCAAATACCATACTGTAAAATGTAGTAATACAATTATTATAAGGTGATACAATTTTGAATAATTTGACATTTAAATGATATTGCATAAGGGTGTACTGGCTTTTGTTGTATACTATGTGTGTATACATGTGTATTTATGTGTTTATATGTGTAAATATTGATGTGTACACATATATGCAAACTCATATGTAAGCAATTATACACTTATATATATATATATATATATATATATATATATATATATATATATATATATATATATATATATATATATATATATATATATAGAATAGCTTTGTGGATGGAGGGCACTCACAGGACTTATTGAAAAAGTAAAAAATGCAATCTTTATTTACAACATCAGCTTCACATCAAAAAATGTCGACGTTTCGGCCCATTGAAAGGCCTTCTTCCATACAAATCTTTATCCTCTTTGGTGCAAGCAGCACATCAAACTTCAATGGGCTCCCAATAACAGACTCGGAGATGATCATCTCTGAGTCTGTTATTGGGAGCTTGTTGAAGTTTGATGTGCTGCTTGCACCGAAGACTCAGGACTACCCATGAGAAGTCTGCAGGGTGCTTTTTAATCTGCCAGCTCAGAGGTGGCGTTAGGAAACAGCAGTCTGATGATCACTGCTTCATCATGATCCTGTCAGGGTGCCAGGAATCAGACTAAGACGAAAAGTGCAAACATAATCACACCTTTATTAATAACAAAAAAATAATAACAATTCCACAAGTCAAATAACAAGACAGGAGTCAAAACCAGAGCTGGTAGTCAGACGAGCCGAGTCAGGAGCCAAAGCGAATAGTCAGACGAGCCGGAATCAGGAACAAGGAAAACAGCAGAGTCAGGAACAAGCCAGGGATCAGGAAGGATGTCAGACAACCAGGTAATACACAGGAACTCTCACAAACAGGTCTGAGACAACACAAAGGCAAAGCATACTGAACAGAGGCCCTTTAAATAATAAGTGATGACATCACAATTCTGAGACTGCATCCTGTCTCACACAGATGATGCACACTAGTCTGGCCATAAGGAGGTGCAGGAAATGAGCAGCATCCTCCACAATGCACCATAGTCTGCAAGAGAGGTGAGTAAAATGGCTGCCAGCAGAACACAGCAATCAAAACAGGGAAAAAACCCTGACAGTACCCTCCCCTCAACGCGGGAGGACAAAAGGCTTATTGGGGAAACAGGCATGGAAGGCACAGAGGAGGAGCATGAACATCAGAGGAGGGAACCCAAGAACGCTCCTCTGGACCGTATCCCCACCAGTGAACCAAATACTGTACATGGCCCCTGGACATATGAGAGTCAATAATGCTGCTGACCTCATACTCCTCATGGTTGTCAACAAAGATAGGACAGGGACGAGGCCACACAGTGGTAAACCGATTACAAACCAATGGTTTCAAGAGGGAGAGATGAAAAACATTGGAGATGCGCATTGCAGGAGGAAGGTCAAGAGCGTAGACCACAGGATTGACCCGTCAGAGTATTCAAAAAGGATCAACATAACAGGGAGCCAGTTTATTGGAAGGCCCACAAAAGTTAAAGTTGCGGGAGGACAGCCAAACTCTCTCACCAACCTGGTAGGAAGGTGGGGACAGATGCCTACGATCAGCCTGGAACTTTTGGCGCTGCATAGAACGATGAAGACAATCCTGAATCTGCACCCATGTGGAACGGAGTTGCCGGAGATGCTCCTCCAAAACCGGAATACCCTGAGACATGAATGAATCGGGCAACAAGAATGTTTGAAACCCATAATTCGCCATGAACGGGGATAACTTGGAGTAAGCATTAATAGCACTATTATGAGCAAACTCTGAACAAGGTAACAGTTCAGACCAATTATTGTGGTGATCTAAGATATAGCAACGGAGGAACTGTTCCAGAGCTTGATTAGACCGTTCCACAGACACATTGGATTGAGGGTGATATGCCGAGGAGAAGGAAAGCTGGATCCCCATTTAGAGCACAAAAGGAACGCCAAAATCTGGAGACAAACTGACTAGCCCGGTCCGATACTATCTCCTTGGGTAACCCATGTAAACGGAAGAAAATTGAAACAAGCTCCTGATTGGTAGGCAATTTCATCAAGGGAATGCAATGTGACATTTTAGAAAAACGGTCAACCACCATAAGGATAACAGTATTGCCATTGGAAACAGGGAGCTCGAAAATGAAGTCCATGGAAAGATGTGTCCAAGGACGCTCACCATTAGCAATAGGTTGAAGAAGACCCACAGGAAGACGTCGAGGAGTCTTATTCTGTGCACAAACTGAGCAGGAGGCAACATATGCAGCAACATCAGAAAGAAGAGCTGGCCACCAGAATTGTCGAGTGACAGACCAAATCATTTGGTTCTTGCCTGGGTGACCTGCGGCTTTAGGATAGTGGTAAGTGTGCAAAAGTTTAGTTCGAAGATTCTCAGAAACAAAACACTTACCACTAGGTTTCTCAGGAGGGGCATTGGTTTGTGCAGCCAGGATCTCCTTCCCCAAGGGAGAAGTCAAATTAGTACGTATGGTAGCTAAAATATAGTCAGGAGGTATAACAGGAGTAGGTACAGACTCCTCCTTGGACAGAGGCAAAAATTGTTGTGTCTCAGTAGCCTGCTCTGTGTCCTGTGTCTCAGTAGCCTGCTCTGTGTCCTGTGTCTCAGTAGCCTGCACTGTGTCCTGTGACTCAGTAGCCTGCTCTGTGTCCTGTGTCTCAGTAGCCTGCTCTGTGTCCTGTGTCTCAGTAGCCTGCTCTGTGTCCTGTGTCTCAGTAGCCTGATCTGTGTCCTGTGTCTCAGTAGCCTGCGCTGTGTCCTGTGTCTCAGTAGCCTGCTCTGTGTCCTGTGTCTCAGTAGCCTGCGCTGTGTCCTGTGTCTCAGTCGCCTGCTTTGTGTCCTGTGTCTCAGTCGCCTGCTATGTGCTGTGAGAGGAAAGTTACCAAAGCTGTGGAGTGGAGGATTCATCAACCTTGCACTGTCTATGCTACAGAGTGTGAGCTGATAACCCTGAAGCCATAGAGGGCAGGTTGTGGTCAGTGATCCTTGTATGCATAGATCGTATATACATCAGAAAAGACAGCTGTGAGGGTTTGGAGAAAGCTCCCTCCATGTGAAACACTTTCTGAAGCAGGTTGCAAGATCAGTGAGAAGAAAAGAACTTGAATGCTTGAAGTGATCTATCTCCTAGTTCTCCCTGACCTTTGAGCCTGCTTCAGAAAGTGTCTCACACGGAGTGAACTTTCTCCAAACCTTCACAGCGGCCTTTTCTAATGTACAGTATGCGATCTATGTGCATACAAGGATCACTGACCACAACCTGCACAATTATTGCTGGCATTACTGTGTGGGGACTCGTGTCTGAGCTATGATGAAAATAACAAGCAGTTCTCCACCTCATGAGTTCCCGCTTTGTATTTTGTGCGGGAACTTGAATGTGGTATGCAGAGAGCCTGAACCCTCAATATAGTATAAATGTACGTACCCCCAGAAATTCAATAGTCAGCTGTGTATAAATCGGAGCAGTCAGCAGTGCGGCAAATAAACTCCCTGCTAGCAGCCGGTCACCTGTTATTCAAGGTGTGGTCTGGGTGCAGTCACGGAGCTGTCTCTCACAATATATACAATTTACTTTCTGTCATAGCACTGATTGAAACCAATAAAAAATTAAATCAATTCCCTGTTGCTCTAATAAAGCCAACTGAGCATTGAAGAGGTGTCGGTACGGTGTGAAGAGGCTCCGGTATGGCATACCGGCAGAAAAAAAGCCCTGTATCTATCTATCTGTCTATCTACAGGAGAGTTTAAATGCAGAATGCTTCCATGTATTGCCCACTTGCTGAACTGCCATACAGTGTATAACATTAGCATGTTTGAGATTCTAAAAGTGTGTGAAAAAACAATAAAGTAAAAATTGCACATTCATGATTTAATTAGAGCATGTAGTTTTAAACAACTCTCCAGTTTAATTCTATTATATAATTAGCTCCCTTCCTTTGGTATCCTTTGTTGAAAAGCAGATCTAGGCAGGCTCAGGAGCAGCAAAGCAATATAGGTTGCTAGCTGCTGCTTGGTGGCTACACATCTATTCCTCTTGTCATTGGTTCATCATCAACAGATAGATAGATGATAGATAGATATACAAATATATATAAAGATAGATATACAGATAAATATACAGATAAATGATAGATAAATAGATAGATATGCAAATATATAGATAGATATATGATAGCTAGACAGACAGATGATAGACAGACGATAGATAGATAGATAGATAGATAGATAGATAGAAAGATAGATGATAGATAAATAGATAGATATACAAATAGATAGATATATGATAGCTAGACAGACAGATAGATGATTGACAGACAGATGATAGATTTAGACATAGAGAGACAGATAGATGATAGACAGACAGACAGATGATAGATAGATAGATAGATAGATAGATAGATAGATAGATAGATAGATAGATAGATAGATAATATATATAGAGAGAGATATACAGATTTAGACATAGAGAGACAGATAGATGATAGACAGACAGACAGATAGATAGATAGATAGATAGATCGATAGATAGATAGATAGATAGATCAATAATAGATAAATAGATAGGTATACAAATAGATGAATTGATATATGATAGCTAGACAGACAGATGATAGATAGACATATAGAAAGATAGATAGACAGATAGATGATAGACTGATTGATAGATATACAGATATATATACCGATAGATAGATATACAGATAAATATACAGATAAATGATAGATAAATAGATAGATATACAAATAAATATATATATATATATATATATATATATATATATATATATAGATAGATATACAGATAAATATACAGATAAATGATAGATAAATAGATAGATATACAAATATATATATATATATATATATTATAGCTAGACAGACAGATAGATGATTGACAGACAGATGATATATTTAGACATAGAGAGACAGATAGATGATAGACAGACAGACAGATGATAGATAGATAGATAGATAGATAGATAGATAGATAGATGATAGATAGATGATAGATAATATATATATAGAGAGAGATATACAGATAGATATACAGATAGATAGATAGATAGATAGATAGATTGATGATAGATAAATAGATAGGTATACAAATAGATGAATTGATATATGATAGCTAGACAGACAGATGATATATAGATAGACCAATAGAAAGATAGATAGGCAGATGTTAGATAGATAGATGATAGAGAGAGATACAGATAGATAGATAGATAGATAGATAGATAGATAGATAGATTATAGATATACAGATAGATGATAGATATACCGATAGATAGATAGATAGATAGATAGATAGATGATATACAGATTGATAGATAGATAGATAGATATACAGATAGATAAATTACAGATAAATAGATAGCTATACAAATAGATAGATATATGATAGCTAGACAGACAGATGATAGATAGATTCAGACATAGATATATAGATGATAGACATGCAGATAATATATAGATAGACAGATAGAAAGAAAGACAGATAGATGATAGATAGATAGATAGATCGATGATAGAGAGAGATAGATATACATATAGATAGATGATAGATAGATAGATAGATAGATATACAGACAGATAGATAGATAGATGATAGCGATAAATAGACAGACAGACAAACAGACAGACAGGCATATAGATAGATAAATAGATATACAAATAGATACATGATAGCTAGACAGACAGATAGATGATAGACAGACAGATGATAGATAGATAGATAGATAGATAGATAGATAGATAGATAGATGATAGATAGTTAGATAGATTCAGACAAAGAGAGCCAGACAGATAGATAGATGATAGACAGACAGATGATAGATAGATAGATAGATAGATAGATAGATAGAGATATACAGATAGATAGATATACAGATAGATATTGAGAAAGATAGATAGATAGATGATCGATAGATAAATAGATAGTTAGATATCCAAATAGATAGAAAGATATATGATAGCTAGACAGACAGATATTAGACAGACATATAATAGATAGATAGATAGATATTGATTCAGATATAGAGAGACAGACAGATGATAGATAGATAGATAGATAGATAGATAGATAGATAGATAGATGATAGATAAATAGATAGATAGATACAAATATATATATATATATATATATATATACACAATATAAAAAAAGTGTGCGTTTCAGGGCCTGCCTGCCTGCCAGGGCACAGTGTCACCCCAGTGCAACTCATATCTGGTGTAACAGTAGTGTAGATTTAAAAAAAAAAACACTTTTTGATTGTGTTAAATAATAGCAGTCAGTTTCCTTCACACGTGTGCGTTTCAGGGCCTGCCTGCCAGGGCACAGTGTCACCCCATTGCCACCACTCATATCTGGTGTAACAGTAGTGTAGATTTAAAAAAAACAACACTTTTTTGAATGTGTTAAATAATAGCAGTCAGTTTCCTTCACACGTGTGCATTTAAGTGCCTGCCTGCCAGGGCACAGTGTCACCCCAGTGCAACTCATATCTGGTGTAACAGTAGTTTAAATATAAAAAACAACACTTGGTTGACTGTGTTAAATAATAGCAGTCAGTTTCCTTCACACGTGTGCATTTAAGTGCCTGCCTGCCAGGGCACAGTGTCACCCCAGTGCAACTCATATCTGGTGTAACAGTAGTGTAGATTTAAAAAAAACAACACTTTTTTGACTGTGTTAAATAATAGCAGTCAGTTTCCTTCACACGTGTGCGTTTCAGTGCCTGCCTGCCAGGGCACAGTGTCACCCCAGTGCCACCACTCATATCTGGTGTAACAGTAGTGTAGATTTAAAAAAAAAACACTTTTTTGACTGTGTTAAATAATAGCAGTCAGTTTCCTTCACACGTGTGCGTTTCAGGGCCTGCCTGCCAGGGCACAGTGTCACCCCAGTGCAACTCATATCTGGTGTAACAGTAGTGTAGATTAAAAAAACAACACTTTGTTGACTGTGTTAAATAATAGCAGTCAGTTTCCTTCACACGTGTGCGTTTCAGGGCCTGCCTGCCAGGGCACAGTGTCACCCCAGTGCAACTCATATCTGGTGTAACAGTAGTGTAGATTAAAAAAAACTACACTTTGTTGACTGTGTTAAATAATAGCAGTCAGTTTCCTTCACACGTGTGCGTTTCAGGGCCTGCCTGCCAGGGCACAGTGTCACCCCAGTGCAACTCATATCTGGTGTAACAGTAGTGTAGATTAAAAAAAACAACACTTTGTTGACTGTGTTAAATAATAGCAGTCAGTTTCCTTCACACGTGTGCGTTTCAGGGCCTGCCTGCCAGGGCACAGTGTCACCCCAGTGCAACTCATATCTGGTGTAACAGTAGTGTAGATTAAAAAAAACAACACTTGGTTGACTGTGTTAAATAATAGCAGTCAGTTTCCTTCACACGTGTGCGTTTCAGGACCTGCCTGCCAGGGCACAGTGTCACCCCAGTGACACTGGGGTGACACTACCTGATCAATACAACATCACACCTGATGTTTTAAAGCACATTATTCCAAACAATTTAGGAATGTTAGGTGATTTATGTCCTTTTTGGCTTAAAAAACAGACTCTGCATCAACTATGTAATTTTCCATGGGAGTTTTGCCATGGATCCCCCTCCGGCATGCCACAGTCCAGGTGTTAGTCCCCTTGAAACAACTTTTCCATCACTATTGTGGCCAGAATGAGTCCCTGTGGGTTTAAAAATTCGCCTGCCCATTGAAGTCAATGGGGGTTCGCCCGGTTCGCCGGTTCGCAAACTTTTGGGGAAGTTCGCGTTTGCCGTTCGCGAACCCAAATTTTTAGGTTTGCGACATCACTACAGGTCAATAATAATTTAGCTATAAGGCTAGATTAGATTGTAAATGTTTATCCTAAAACATTGTATTTTTCAAATGTGTCCAATATCCAGCTGAGAGAAAATAAGAATATAAGCCACTGGTAAATTAACAAAGAAAAATGTGGCCTTTGTGGTAAATACCAGAAATAAAAGTGAACTCATGCATTACAGTATTCACACCAAAATGCCTGTTAATATTTTCAATATGTTATAAAATTATTATGTGTATGTTTACTGCCCTAAAAGCATAATTTGTTTTAAAATTGAGTCAAGAGCTGTTAGTCATAAAACTCAACCTTTTTGGTTTTAACTGGAAACATTTTTCAAAACACATTTGTTGACAAAAGCACATCTACTAAAATGTATGTTTTAATATTAGCTTTTATGGTGTATGGAGCATATTTACATATGCATACCCTCATCCAAACACTGCACTGGCTCAGAGAGTCAGTGATTAAAGAAATGCAGAGACAGATCAGAACACCTGTTAAAGTGAATGCAAATTTTGATGCTAAAGTGCCCATTTTTTTAAAATTTGATTAAAAACAGGGGCACTTTAATTCATCAAAATTTACATTTCACTCCTGTTTTGAAAAAAAACTTACCTTTTAATCTTGACAGCAGCTTCAGCTTCCTCCAGTCATCGCAAGCCATTTCTGATGTCAGAAATGATGGATAGGTCTTCCTCCAATCACAGCTCCCCCCCCCCCCCCCCGGGGAATCAGTGTCTGATTCAATGCCGTGATTGGAGGAAGCCGGATTCCTCATTTTAGACCCAGGAAGAGGCTTTGCAACGGGTGGAGGAAGCTGGAGCTGCTGTGAAGATTAAAAGGTAAGTTTTTTCACAACAAGAGTGAAATGTAAATTTTGATGAATTAAAGTGCCCCTGTTTTTAATCAAATTTTTTAAAAACTGGTACTTTAGCATCAAAATTTACATTCACTTTAAAGCATCAAGGCTTCTTTATATATAAAGGGCACAAAATAATATTCTGTTACACGTTTTAGGCCAATAGGTGCTTTATCAGCCAGTGGTGGGATGTATTTATCAGTGATCAAACAAATTGAGTCTTAGGGAGCTACATTTCTCTTATAACCATTCACTTCTCAACATTCTACTGTGATAGATTTAAAACAAATAAAAAATTAAAAAGCTTACAGAACAAACATTAAAATTGGAGGGGGAGGGAACTTCCACTGTAACGTATACAAAATAGTAACATAATAACATGCAGGGAGTGCAGAATTATTAGGCAAATGAGTATTTTGACCACATCATCCTCTTTATGCATGTTGTCTTACTCCAAGCTGTATAGGCTCGAAAGCCTACTACCAATTAAGCATATTAGGGGATGTGCATCTCTGTAATGAGAAGGGGTGTGGTCTAATGACATCAACACCCTATATCAGGTGTGCATAATTATTAGGCAACTTCCTTTCCTTTGGCAAAATGGGTCAAAAGAAGGACTTGACAGGCTCAGAAAAGTCAAAAATAGTGAGATATCTTGCAGAGGGATGCAGCACTCTTAAAATTGCAAAGCTTCTGAAGCGTGATCATCGAACAATCAAGCGTTTCATTCAAAATAGTCAACAGGGTCGCAAGAAGCGTGTGGAAAAACCAAGGCGCAAAATAACTGCCCATGAACTGAGAAAAGTCAAGCGTGCAGCTGCCAAGATGCCACTTGCCACTAGTTTGGCCATATTTCAGAGCTGCAACATCACTGGAGTGCCCAAAAGCACAAGGTGTGCAATACTCAGAGACATGGCCAAGGTAAGAAAGGCTGAAAGACGACCACCACTGAACAAGACACACAAGCTGAAACGTCAAGACTGGGCCAAGAAATATCTCAAGACTGATTTTTCTAAGGTTTTATGGACTAATGAAATGAGAGTGAGTCTTGATGGGCCAGATGGATGGGCCCATGGCTGGATTGGTAAAGGGCAGAGAGCTCCAGTCCGACTCAGACGCCAGCAAGGTGGAGGTGGAGTACTGGTTTGGGCTGGTATCATCAAAGATGAGCTTGTGGGGCCTTTTCGGGTTGAGGATGGAGTCAAGCTCAACTCCCAATCCTACTGCCAGTTTCTGGAAGACACCTTCTTCAAGCAGTGGTACAGGAAGAAGTCTGCATCCTTCAAGAAAAACATGATTTTCATGCAGGACAATGCTCCATCACACGCGTCCAAGTACTCCACAGCGTGGCTGGCAAGAAAGGGTATAAAAGAAGAAAATCTAATGACATGGCCTCCTTGTTCACCTGATCTGAACCCCATTGAGAACCTGTGGTCCATCATCAAATGTGAGATTTACAAGGAGGGAAAACAGTACACCTTTCTCAACAGTATTTGGGAGGCTGTGGTTGCTGCTGCACGCAATGTTGATGGTGAACAGATCAAAACACTGATAGAATCCATGGATGGCAGGCTTTTGAGTGTCCTTGTAAAGAAAGGTGGCTATATTGATCACTGATTTGTTTTTGTTTTGTTTTGAATGTCAGAAATGTATATTTGTGAATGTTGAGATGTTATATTGGTTTCACTGGTAAAAATAAATAATTGAAATGGGTATATATTTGTTTTTTGTTAAGTTGCCTAATAATTATGCACAGTAATAGTCACCTGCACACACAGATATCCCCCTAAAATAGCTATAACTAAAAACAAACTAAAAACTACTTCCAAAACTATTCAGCTTTGATATTAATGAGTTTTTTTGGGTTCATTGAGAACATGGTTGTTGTTCAATAATAAAATTAATCCTCAAAAATACAACTTGCCTAATAATTCTGCACTCCCTGTAGTAGATGAGGTTGAAAGAAGACAGAAGTCTGTCAAGTTCAACCTATACACATTAAAAATCTTAAAGGAACAGTTTGCATTCATGATTCAGAAAGAGTATATAATTTTAAACAACTTTCCAATTCACTCTTATTATCTAAGTTGCCTTATTCTCTTGGCATCCTTTGTTGGAAAGCATTTGTAGGTAGGTTCAGGTGCAGCAATTCGCTACTGGGAGCTAACTGCTGGCTGGTGGCTGCACACATGCTTCTTATCATTGGCTTGCCTGATGTGGTCAGCTACCTCCCAGTAGTGAACTGCTACTCCTTCAACAAAGAATACCAAGCAAATTTGTTCATAGAAGTAAATTGGAAAGTTGTTTAAAATTACATGCTCTATCTGAATCATGAATGAAAGTTTTTGGGTTTCTTGTCCCTTTAAAAAACATACTAGGAGTCCTAGATACAAAAGAACTATTCAACAAGGTTTGGTACAAGGGTACACCAGACACTTAAGACGAAAGTTCATTTCACCAACCCAACAGGGACATTATGAGCATCTCAGTATCTCATTTTAATTTATTTATTTATTTTCTATTATATATTTTTTATTTTGTTTTTTCCCCATTCTTTTAGATTTATCATATCCTTCTGTATTACAGTATATTTAGTTAATTTAGTTGTATCATGTTTAATTTACAACTTGGATATAACAATAAGTACAAGAAGAATATTCACCAAGTGACACATGCAAGTAGCTTTTTACCCTGCACATTGGACACAGGGAATCTCTTCCAGAAATTGAAAAATATCGCTTGGACATTAAGGCCTAGATTTGGAGTTCGGCGGTAGCCGTCAAAACCAGCGTTAGAGGTTCCTAACGCTGGTTTTGGCCGCCCGCTGGTATTTGGAGTCAGTGATTAAAGGGTCTAACGCTCACTTTTCAGCCGCGACTTTTCCATACCGCAGATCCCCCTACGCCATTTGCGTAGCCTATCTTTTCAATGGGATCTTTCTAACGCTGGTATTTAGAGTCGTTTCTGAAGTGAGCGTTAGAGCTCTAACGACAAAATTCCAGCCGCCTGAAAATAGCAGGAGTTAAGAGCTTTCTGGCTAACGCCGGTTCATAAAGCTCTTAACTACTGTACCCTAAAGTACACTAACACCCATAAACTACCTATGTACCCCTAAACCGAGGCCCCCCCACATCGCCGCCACTCAATTAAAATTTTTAACCCCTAATCTGCCGACCGCCACCTACGTTATACTTATGTACCCCTAATCTGCTGCCCCTAACCCCGCCGACCCCTATATTATATTTATTAACCCCTAACCTGCCCCCCACAACATCGCCGCCAGCTACTTAAAATAATTAACCCCTAATCTTCCGACCGCAAAGCGCCGCCACCTACGTTATCCCTATGTACCCCTAATCTGCTACCCCTAACACCGCCGACCCCTATATTATATTTATTAACCCCTAATCTGCCCCCCACAACGTCGCAGACACCTGCCTACACTTATTAACTCCTAATCTGCCGAGCGGACCTGAGCGCTACTATAATAAAGTTATTAACCCCTAATCCGCCTCACTAACCCTATCATAAATAGTATTAACCCCTAATCTGCCCTCCCTAACATCGCCGACACCTACCTTCAATTATTAACCCCTAATCTTCCGATCGGAGCTCACCGCTATTCTAATAAATGGATTAACCCCTAAAGCTAAGTCTAACCCTAACACTAACACCCCCCTAAGTTAAATATAATTTACATCTAACGAAATAAATTAACTCTTATTAAATAACTTATTCCTATTTAAAGCTAAATACTTACCTGTAAAATAAATCCTAATATAGCTACAATATAAATTATAATTATATTATAGCTATTTTAGGATTAATATTTATTTTACAGGCAACTTTGTAATTATTTTAACCAGGTACAATAGCTATTAAATAGTTAAGAACTATTTAATAGTTACCTAGTTAAAATAATAACAAATTTACCTGTAAAATAAATCCTAACCTAAGTTATAATTAAACCTAACACTACCCTATCAATAAAATAATTAAATAAACTACCTACAATTACCTACAATTAACCTAACACTACACTATCAATAAATTAATTAAACACAATTCCTACAAATAAATACAATTAAATAAACTATCTAAAGTACAAAAAATAAAAAAGAACTAAGTTACAGAAAATAAAAAAATATTTACAAACATAAGAAAAATATTACAACAATTTTAAACTAATTACACCTACTCTAAGCCCCCTAATAAAATAACAAAGCCCCTCAAAATAAAAAATTCCCTACCCTATTCTAAATTAAAAAAGTTACAAGCTCTTTTACCTTACCAGCCCTGAACAGGGCCCTTTGCGGGGCATGCCCCAAGAAGTTCAGCTCTTTTGCCTGTAAAAAAAAACATACAATACCCCCCCCCCCAACATTACAACCCACCACCCACATACCCCTAATCTAACCCAAACCCCCCTTAAATAAACCTAACACTAATCCCCTGAAGATCTTCCTACCTTGTCTTCACCATCCAGGTATCACCGATGCGTCCTGGCTCCAAGATCTTCATCCAACCCAAGCGGGGGTTGGCGATCCATAATCCGGTGCTGAAGAGGTCCAGAAGAGGCTCCAAAGTCTTCCTCCTATCCGGCAAGAAGAGGACATCCGGACCGGCAAACATCTTCTCCAAGCGGCATCTTCGATCTTCTTCCATCCGGAGCGAAGCGGCAGGATCCTGAAGACCTCCAGCGCGGAACATCCATCCGGACCGACGACTGAACGACGAATGACTGTTCCTTTAAGGGACGTCATCCAAGATGGCGTCCCTCGAATTCCGATTGGCTGATAGGATTCTATCAGCCAATCGGAATTAAGGTAGGAATTTTCTGATTGGCTGATGGAATCAGCCAATCAGAATCTAGTTCAATCCGATTGGCCGATCCAATCAGCCAATCAGATTGAGCTCGCATTCTATTTGCTGATCGGAACAGCCAATAGAATGCGAGCTCAATCTGATTGGCTGATTGGATCAGCCAATCGGATTGAACTTGATTCTGATTGGCTGATTCCATCAGCCAATCAGAAAATTCCTACCTTAATTCCGATTGGCTGATAGAATCCTATCAGCCAATCGGAATTCGAGGGACGCCATCTTGGATGACGTCCCTTAAAGGAACAGTCATTCGTCGTTCAGTCGTCGGTCCGGATGGATGTTCCGCGCTGGAGGTCTTCAGGATCCTGCCGCTTCGCTCCGGATGGAAGAAGATCGAAGATGCCGCTTGGAGAAGATGTTTGCCGGTCCGGATGTCCTCTTCTTGCCGGATAGGAGGAAGACTTTGGAGCCTCTTCTGGACCTCTTCAGCACCGGATTATGGATCGCCAACCCCCGCTTAGGTTGGATGAAGATCTTGGAGCCAGGACGGATCGGTGATACCTGGATGGTGAAGACAAGGTAGGAAGATCTTCAGGGGATTAGTGTTAGGTTTATTTAAGGGGGGTTTGGGTTAGATTAGGGGTATGTGGGTGGTGGGTTGTAATGTTGGGGGGGGGGGTATTGTATGTTTTTTTTTACAGGCAAAAGAGCTGAACTTCTTGGGGCATGCCCCGCAAAGGGCCCTGTTCAGGGCTGGTAAGGTAAAAGAGCTTGTAACTTTTTTAATTTAGAATAGGGTAGGGAATTTTTTATTTTGGGGGTTTTGTTATTTTATTAGGGGACTTAGAGTAGGTGTAATTAGTTTAAAATTGTTGTAATAATTTTCTTATGTTTGTAAATATTTTTTTATTTTCTGTAACTTAGTTCTTTTTTATTTTTTGTACTTTAGCTAGTTTATTTAATTGTATTTATTTGTAGGAATTGTGTTTAATTAATTTATTGATAGTGTAGTGTTAGGTTAATTGTAGGTAATTGTAGGTAGTTTATTTAATTAATTTATTGATAGGGTAGTGTTAGGTTTAATTATATCTTAGGTTAGGATTTATTTTACAGGTAAATTTGTTATTATTTTAACTAGGTAACTATTAAATAGTTCTTAACTATTTAATAGCTATTGTACCTGGTTAAAATAATTACAAAGTTGCCTGTAAAATAAATATTAATCCTAAAATAGCTATAATATAATTATAATTTATATTGTAGCTATATTAGGGTTTATTTTACAGGTAAGTATTTAGCTTTAAATAGGAATCATTTATTTAATAAGAGTTAATTTATTTCGTTAGATAAAAATTATATTTAACTTAGGGGGGTGTTAGTGTTAGGGTTAGACTTAGCTTTAGGGGTTAATCCATTTATTAGAATAGCGGTGAGCTCCGATCGGAAGATTAGGGGTTAATAATTGAAGGTAGGTGTCGGCGATGTTAGGGAGGGCAGATTAGGGGTTAATACTATTTATGATAGGGTTAGTGAGGCGGATTAGGGGTTAATAACTTTATTATAGTAGCGCTCAGGTCCGCTCGGCAGATTAGGGGTTAATAAGTGTAGGCAGGTGTCGGCGACGTTGAGGGGGGCAGATTAGGGGTTAATAAATATAATATAGGGGTCGGCGATGTAAGGGCAGCAGATTAGGGGTACATAGGGATAACGTAGGTTGCGGCGGTTTACGGAGCGGCAGATTAGGGGTTAAAAAAAATATGCAGGTGTCAGCGATAGCGGGGGCGGCAGATTAGGGGTTAATAAGTGTAAGGCTAGGGGTGTTTAGACTCGGGGTACATGTTAGGGTGTTAGGTGCAGACGTAGGAAGTGTTTCCCCATAGGAAACAATGGGGCTGCGTTAGGAGCTGAACGCTGCTTTTTTGCAGGTGTTAGGTTTTTTTTTCAGCTCAAACAGCCCCATTGTTTCCTATGGGAGAATCGTGCACGAGCACGTTTTTGAGGCCGGCCGCGTCCGTAAGCAACTCTGGTATCGAGAGTTGCATTTGCGGTAAAAATGCTCTACGCTCCTTTTTTGGAGCCTAACGCAGCATTTGATTAAACTCTCGATACCAGAGTTAAATTTATGGTGCGGCCAGAAAAAAGCCCGCGGAGCGTTAACAGCCCTTTTACCGCCGAACTCCAAATCTAGGCCTTAGTGAGGGGAAAAAGCAACCTCACTTGGCGATCCCTTACCACGTTATTGGACTTTGCTATATAAGATATATCAAAAGGAATGGAGATGTAACGTTTTTACATATCACTTATTGTTTATAAGGTTTTGTTTGAACAAAATGTCTCAATAAAAAGATTTAAACATAATAAACAAACTAATTGACATGAAAAAATATGTAATATCCATGCTAATATATGCAAAAACAAAAAATGTAAATCAGTCAAAGTGAAATAAAAGCAAAACAAAAATGAGACAATCTCGTCATCTTTAGATTAGAGACATAGAGGCCCATTTATCAAGCTCCGAATGGAGCTTGAGGGCCTGTGTTTCTGGCGAGTCTTCAGACTCGCCAGAAACGCAAGTTATGGAGCAGCGGTCTAAAGACTGCTGCTCCATAACCTGTCCGCCTGCTCTGATGAGGCGGACTGAGATCGCCACAATTCAACCCGATCGAGTACGATCGGGTTGATTGACACCCCCCTGCTGGAGGCTGATTGGCCGTGAACCTGCAGGGGGCGGCGTTGCACCAGCAGCTCACAAGAGCTGCTATTGCAATGCTGAATACGGAGAGCGTATTGCTTTCCACATTCAGCGAGGTCTGTCGGACCTGATCCGCACTGTCGGATCAGGTCAGACAGACCTTTGATAAATAGGCCTCATGGCCATAAACTGAGATACTTTCCCAGGTAATAGAGTCTTTATGAATAACATATGCTTGCTAAGGTATAGGTGAAATATCCTGACCATGCCTCTAGAACCCCTGGTGACGCCTTTTGTTCTATCCAGAGAGACTAGTTTATCATAACAAAACAGATATCCACATATTTTACAATAACAAACATTTACATAAACCATTTTGCAAGTGTTGCAGTTATAATTTTTTGTTTTGTTGCTAAATGTTCTCAATTGCAAGATATCATGAATTGGGTATTTCATGCAACTATAGCTTATAATGGCAGACACTGGAAGAGATACGAGAATCAATAGATCCTTAGAAATACATAAGGAAAAAGTTTGCTCACTCCAAATTCATTACAATATACAGCAGGTGCAGCCTAGAAAAAAGTTAATAGAAAAAATAAAAAAGAAGAGTGAATGCTCCAAATAAGGAGTATCCAAATGACTAGGGTACAGCACTCATACGGAAAAATTAAATAAGGAAAAGAGACAATAGTCTGCTACAGCATACATTTAATCAATAATAAATAGCAACATTAAAAATCATCATAATGGGCCCCGCTATTATAACATCTAGGAACTAAAGCCGGCTATAAGAGATCTCATACTGTGGTGCACCACTAAAGTCAATCTACATAAGGTTGCCCAAAGTTGCAAAGATGGTAAAGTTGCACAACAAAGTTCAGTTTAGTAGGTAAGGGTGCACAAAGTACCGGTTATTTTCAAATAGCCAAAGAACTTCTACCCAAATATCTCCAAGGCAATCTTCATACCCAAACAGTAAAGGGGAGCACTGTAACTCGTATCAACAGGCAGACCGCCTTCGGAGCATCCTCCGACTCCTCGGGTCAGTATCAAATACCTGTATTCCTTACGTAGCTGCTCCTCCAAAGATACGTTAACCGCTCTGAGTATGATGCCTTAATGGGTCAGGAGTTCGTGGGGGGGGGGTTCCCATCAGTGATAGCTGCAAAGCACCCATTTACCGTTTATGTGTAAAGATTGCCTTGGGGATATTTGGGTAGAAGTTCTTTGCCTATTTGGAAATAACTGTTACTTTGTGCACCCTAGCTACTAAACTGAACTTTGTTGTGCAATTGCGCTGACACTTTTACCATCTTTGCAACTTTGGGCAACCTTATATAGGTTGACTTTAGTGGTGCACCACAGTATGAGATCTCTTATAGACTGCTTTAGTTCCTGGATGTTATAATAGCGGGGCCCATTATGATTTTTAATGTTGCTATTTATTATTGATTAAATGTGTGCTGTAGTAGACTATTGTCCCTTTTCCTTAATTTTTTTTTTTTTCAGTATGAGTGCTGTACCCTAGTCTTTTGGATACTTCTTATTTGGAGCATTCACTCTTCTTTTTTATTTTTTCTATTATCAATAGATCCTTACCGTTATATGCTCTCTGAGAAGGCACAATGTGGCTTAAAGTATTGATATCTTTCCACTTTTCTAGGATAATGTAAAATTTTATCTGAACCAAGTAAAAATTGACTAAAGTATTTGGTATCCACCATTCTTTATTTTACATGTAATATAACAGAAACTTTACTTTTGATTTATGACTTCACATACTACTTTAAAGAATAAAACTACTAAATATAGCACTGACAGAAATATTGGTACTCTTAACCTAATATTTCATAGCACAGCCTTTGGAGACTTTGGAATAAGATTTCTACACTTTTTGACTAGGATTTTTGCCCACTCTTCTTGAATAAACTGCTCCAGTTGTCTCGGGTTTGGTGGGTGCCTTTTCCCAACTGTGAGTTTCAGCTCTTTCCAAAGATGTTCGATGGGATTCAGATCTGGACTCACAGAAGGTCACTTCAGAACAGTGTAATGTTTTCTTCTCATTCATTCTTGGGTGATTATCCTGCTGGAGGACCCTTGACCTGAGACTGAGACACAGTTTTATTACACTGAGCAGTAAGTTCTGCCTAGTTTTGACTTGATAGTCTTCAGATTTTATTGTGCCCTGCACAGATTCTAGACACCCAGTGCCAGGGGCAGCAAAGCAACCTCAAAACATCACTGAGCCTCCTCCATGTTCCACAGTAGGGATGGTTCTTTTCCTTCTGTAAACATGAAGTTGTTGTTTCAGAAGGAATGTGGCTTGTCGATATGTATTTTAGAAAACTCTTCTCTCTTAGAAGTGGGGTCTTCCTAGATCTTCTATCATGGAGCCTATTTTTAATCAGACAGCGACAAATGGTAAACTTGAAACAGTTGCACCTTGAGCTTCAACAATGGCTTGGATCTGTTTTGAAGTTGTCCTTAGTTCTTTCTCTAGTATTCAAACAATCTTTCTCATCATTCTTGGGTCACCTTCTTTTTAATCTCATCAGACAACTCTTTGGTTTTCTCTCTTTCCCATGTTCAGTGTGATACATACAGTGACACACAACAGCACAGTGGCTATGTTTCTCCATTTAAACTGGCTAAATGTGTGATTTTAAGATTGAGGACACATGTAAAACTAATTAAAAGAGAATAGTCTGCTTGAAGTATCACTACAAAACTTCTTAATTGTAACTTCTAATGAGGTATCAATAGTATTGCCCAGGTCATTTTAAAATGTCTTTATATAATAAGCAATAATTTGATCCATACAATTGTACAATGTATGGATGACAAATGAATGGTGCATTATTTTATTTAAAATACAAGGGTAACACTACTTTAAAATACAAGGGTACCGGTATCAGCCACAACTGTATATAGAGTGGACAGTAAAAGCTATCACTGAGACTGACATAACTTTTAATGAAAGTATTTTTACTAGTGCCTACCTGTGTTTTGCAAATATCACTCTATCTCAAAGTGAAATGCATTTATGTACATTTCAGTTTTTAGTTTTATGTCTTTTAAAGGGACCGTTAACACCTTGTAATTACAATAAATTTCTGTTGTGTTGCTAGAGAATAATAATCAGCTAAGTCTTCATTTTTTACTGTAAATATTTGTCAATAGCCAAACTCCACCCACCATTTGCCTTATTTAGTGGAGCCAATCTGGGCTTTTAGTCTGCAGACAACAAAGCTAGTCACTGTTGTAATGTTAGCATAAAGTGAATTGTTTTGCAGTTGTTATCAGTTAAAGCCACTTAGGGACAGATATGTAGCAGGTTTATATCATGTAGAAGTCAGCAGTGTGCATTCCAAAGCTTTTTATCAAAGCTACGGATTTTGGGCTAAATTACTAGTGGAGCGCTAATTTATCTCGCCCCTGCAAACGGGAAAATTTTCCGTTTACGGCACACAATAAATAACCAGCCATTACAAGTGGCTGGCTATTGCTACTGCGAGCTCGCGTTAGCAATTATTGCTCAGAAAGTTAACCAGAGATCAGATCTCTGGTTCATTTTTTAAATGTCCCCCAATTGCCCCAAAATAAAGTGGTGTGTTATGGTTGTACAAATAAAGCAGTTAAAAGTGGCGGAAGATTGTGAAAATAGAATGTCTACATTAAGGGATGCTACGAAAAATAGAAACAAGCTTAACACTAATCTTTTTACAGAGGATGAGGTTTTGTTAGCATTATCAAAAATAAATTATAAAAACTCAGTGGGCCCTGATAATATTCATCCAAGGGTTTTAAAAGAAATTTGATCAGTGCTAACTGTCCCATTAACTGATCTGTTTAATCAGTCACTATTAATGGGAGTTGTTCCAGATGATTGAAGAATAGCAAATGCAATACCTCTTCATAAAAAGGGCAGTAGGGAAGAATATAGTAACTACATGCCAGTTAGTTTAACTTCAGTAGTAGGGAAATTAATGGAAAGCCTATTAAAAGAAAGAATTATGACTTACATAAAGACAAACAATTTAGAGGACCAAAATCAGCATGGTTTTACTTCAGGGAGATCATGTCAGACTAATCGAATTGACTTCTTGATTATGTAACAAAAGTATTAGAAAAGGGTGGAGCAGTTGATGTAGCATATCTAGATTTCAGCAAAGCATTTGACATCATCCCATACAACAAACTAATTCAAAAACTGTATCTCCTTGGTCTAGACTCAAAAATTGTGAACTGGGTGGAATGCTGGCTTAAGGACAGAAAACAAAGTGTCTTAGTAAATGTAGTACATTCAGCAGTGGGGGCTGTTACTATTGGTGTTCCTCAGGGGTCAGTTCTGGGGCCTGTTTTGTCTAACATATTTATCTGTGATATCAGCAAAAGGGCTACAGGGGTTTGCAGATGATACAAAAATTTGTAACAGGGTGGATGTTCCAGGGGGAGTAGACAAAATGAGAAGTGATATACAACAATTGGAGGATTGGACAAATGACTGAGATCAAAAGTTTAACACAGCAAAGTGTAAAATTATAAATTTAGAGAAGAAAAATCCAAATATTAATTACAGACTCAATGACACTTTGCTGACTGTTACAAATGAGGAACAGGACTTAGGTATTATTATTTCAGGTGATTTAAAATTTAGTAAACAATGTAGTACTGCAGCGAGTAAGGCCAACAGAATGCTTGGATGTATTGGTAGAGGTATTTGCAGCAGAAATAATAAGGTTCTTATGCCACTTTACAGATGATTAGTAAGGCCTCATCTTGATTGGAACAGCCAATAGAATGCAAGCTCAATCCTATTGGCTGATTGGATCAGCCAATAGGATTGAACTTCAATCCTATTGGCTGATTGCATCAGCCAATAGGATTTTTCCTACCTTAATTCCGATTGGCTGATAGAATTCTATAAGCCAATCGGAATTGAAGGGATGCCATCTTGGATGACGTCACTTAAAGGAACCGTCATTGTTCAAGAAGACGTCGTCAGAAGAGGATGCTCTGCGTCAGATGTCTTGAAGATGGAGCCGTTCCGCGCCGGATGGATGAAGATAGAAGATGCCGTCTGGATGAAGACTTCTGCCCATCTGGAGGACCACTTCTGCCCATCTGGAGGACCTCTTCTGCCCGTCTGGAGGACCACTTTTGCCGGATCTGTTGAGGACTTCGGCCCGGTTGGGTGACTTCTCAAGGTAGTGTGATCTTCAAGGGGTTAGTGTTAGGTTTTTTTAAGGGGGGATTGGGTGGGTTTTAGAGTAGGATTGGTTGTGTGGGTGGTGGGTTTTAATGTTGGGGGGGTTGTAATTTTTTTTACAGGTAAAAGAGCTGATTACTTTGGGGCAATGCCCCGCAAAAGGCCCTTTTAAGGGCTATTTATAATTTAGTGTAATAAATAAAAAGTTGCCTGTAAAATGAAAATAAACCCTAAGATAGCTACAATGTAACTATTAGTTATATTGTAGCTATCTTAGGGTTTATTTTAATGGTAAGTATTTAGTTTTAAATAGGAATAATTTATTTAATAATAGTAATATTTATTTAGATTTATTTAAATTATATTTGTTAGGGGGTGTTAGGGTTAGGGTTAGACTTAGGTTTAGGGGTTAATAAATTTAATATAGTGGCGGCGACGTTGGGGGCGGCAGATTAGGGGTTAATAAATGGAGGTAGGTGGCGGGGGTGTAGGGGGCAGATTAGGGGTTAATAAGTATAATGTAGGTGGTGGCAGTGTAGGGGGGGCAGATTAGGGGTTAATAAGTATAATGTAGGTGGCAGCGGTGTAGGGGGGGCAGATTAGGGGTTCATAAATATAAAGTAGGTGGCGGCGGTGTAGGTGGCGGAAGATTAGGGGTTAATAAGTATAATGTAGGTGGCGGTGGGCTCCGGGAGCGGCGGTTTAGGGGTTAAACACTTTATTTAATTGCGGCAGGGTCCGTGTGCGGCATTTTAGGGGTTAAACACTTTATTTCATTGCGATGGGGTCCATGAGCGGCAGCTTAGGGGTTAATACATTTATTAGAGTTGCGGCGGGGTCCGGGAGCAGCGGTATAGGGGATAAACAGTATAGTATAGTGTGGGTGTTTAGTAACAGGGTACCAAGAAAGCTGTAAAAAAGCCGAAGAGCAGGGAGATCGATGACTGTTAGTTAACAACAGTCTGCTGCTCATCGCACCGTACTTGGTGCGCGGCTTTTTGACAGCTTTTTTGATAATTTTGGAGAACGTATTCAGGTCCGTGGCAGCGATGTTAGGCGATGTTAGGCGATCTTAGGCGAGCGTATTGGTGCCATCGAATGCAAGTAAGTTGATGGCTTGATAAATAGATGCCAGAGAGTGCAGGTGCAGGTCAAATAGGCCCCAATTTAAGAAAGTCTGGCGGACCTGGTGCAACGCTGCCCCCTGCAGACTCACGGCCAATGGGCCGCCAGCAGGGGGGTGTCAATCAACCCGATCGTACTCGATCGGGTTGATTTCCGGCGATGTCTGTCCGCCTGCTCAGAGCAGGCGGACAGGTTATGGAGCAGCGGTCTTTGTGAAACACGGGGCATCAAGCTCCATACGGAGCTTGATAGATAGGCCCCATAGTGTCAATGCAATGACCTATTCTAAGCCTTCAGCTTGCTTGGTGCAGATCAAACCCATTTAAAGGCAAATATGCCAACTCCAATGTACATAACAATTATTATTCATTTTGTTTAAATTAAATTAATAATTGGAATAACTGGAACGAAAACACATTACTACTTGCACCTCCAAAAATAAATGAATTTTTTCATTATTAAATGTAAAAGTGTCTTAAAATGACATGCTCTATCTGAATCATAGGTTTAATTTTAACTTTCCTATCCCTTTAAACTTGCTGAACAGCACTATGATAGGTCTTACAGCGCATGATAAATCATACTGCTGTATATACTTCTTGTGTTGCAATTTGGAAAATCAGCTAGTATCTATTTAAATCACCTTGGAAATAAATAAAATGTGGAAATTCACTTAATAGTGGATTTTAAGAGTTCAAAAACTGGTACATTTGTGAGGTTGAAAAAGGACATTTTAACATATTTGAGGACACAAAGCCCCTTCACTTAAAATGAATGCTTACATAATCTGAAGGAACACCAGTTGTCGGAGAACTCTAAATTACTCTTTATTTGCTTTACAAATCCAGTAGATTTGGTGCACAGTGTTTCTCTATGCACCACTAAATAAATATATAGTCCTGTATTTCAAATGGTTGTCTAGAGAAATATATTTATGGTGGACACTTAAAGTGATGGTATACTCTCCCCACTGGAATGTTAGTGATATTGTAGATGAAGTTTAATTCATCGCTTGTAATGAAGTTGTGCTATAACTTACATTTAATATAGATAAAAAATTAAAATACCCCGTGCTCCACCGCCCACTTCAAAAGTAAATTTTTCTGTAAGGTAACGGTTTGAACTGTTCTCCAATCAGTGCTCTTCTCTTTGGGCACCTTTTGTTGCAGCTTATGGACAACAAACTTTTAACTTGTAATATGCACAGTAACCTTTTACTTTCAACTTGTAATACTCACGCTATCCCGCTAGGCCTGTTGTTGGTGCTCTACAAGATAAGTAGAAAAAGAAAAAGAAGGATGTACCACTTATTCACAGCACACAATTCTAAATTGCCAGCAATTATCCCTTTTCCATTCCAATTTCTGCATGCATTGTTGTTGGTACTTGGCAAGCTGTAGATAAATCATATGATGTACCCATTTTTTTTTTTTTTTTTTTTTTGGTTTTCATTGTGATACTAGATACAGTTTCAGAAAAGTTTAAATATTCTGTTTATACATTGCTTTTTGAAAAATGTAGATCCCTGTGCAGGAATAAACCAACTTCTTTTTCTGTGGGAATTGTACCTGTCAACTAGTTAGCAGTATTTACTTAGGTATTATTTGTACTTTATGTTACTTTCACTTTAAAATAAAAAAAAAACATGTATTTAATAAAAAATGTTTTTACTAAAACACACTAATTAACCCCTATAAAGCTTTAGAGCGCATGAAATTAATTAATTAAAAACTCAGTGACATTATATTACATTAATTCAGAATGTATGCTGCTGTTTCTATATGCTACAGAAACGCTTATGTTTTATGTGTGCCATAAATTCATAAATAACTTTGGAAATCATATTTTGTATGTATGTATGTAACATACAAAGGTTTACAAGGTGGGACTAATTATCAAAACTATGTCAAAATATTATGTACTTAGTAGAAGTGCAGTTTACAAAAAAATACCTGTTTTAGGCAATGGAAAGTATGAGGGCCAGATTACAAGTGGTGCACTATTTAGTGATTTCGCACTAGCGTTTACTTCACTAGAAGTAAGCTTTTTTCGTGCATCAGGTTACACACACATTACAAGTTGAAAGTAAAAAGTCTGCACGCAAGTGATACCCAACGCGCGCTAACCAGATATCATGACCACGTTAACGTATTCTCCCCATTGAAGTCAATGGAGCGCACAGAAGAAAAAAATAACACCTATCGCTCGCACGCTAACCCAACAGGAGTTATGAATATTTTACATTCCAATGTTCTTCACATACAGGATAATGTCCTTTTTATTGTAAATACATATTTCTAAATATATGTATATATTTATACCTATACCGCTATTCCTATATCTATTTTACATTATTAGTATCACATATAGAAATATATATTTAATAATAAAAATTACATTCTTTTCTATGTGAAGAATAGAAATGTAAAATATGCATAACGCAATTCGTGTTTTGCGATTTACGACTAAAGTGGTCTTGGTTTAGCGTGCATGAAGAATTACTAATATTACATATATAATATTTAAAAAAAAATATTTATGAAAAAATATTAAACATAGTGTAAAAATATTTTATGGATTTTTTTAGAATTTTTTACAGTATGTTTAATTTAATTTTTTATCATTATAATTTTTTACAAATATTTTATAAGTAATATTTCAATGACGCAATGTAAGATTAGTAATTATTCATGTGCGCTAACCCGACCCTGCGTTAGACCTAAATCACAAATCATGAATCTTGTTACGCATATTTTACATTGCTAATTTCTTCACATAGAAAATTATGTCATTTTTATTATTAGATATATATATATATGATACTGTTAATGTAAAAAAAAAAAAAAAATATATATATATATATATATATATACCTATATAGCTATAGGAATAGATATACAAGTATAGTATACACATATATAGACATATATTTGCAATAAAAATTTACATTATCCTGTATGGGAAGAACATTGGAATATTAAATATGCACAGTACATACAGTCATTTGCAATTACAAATGTTTAGGCATTCTCATGTTTATTTATTTTTTGTTTGTGTTGGTATGACACAAAAAAGTGGAGAGAAAAAAAGTCAAATCTGACACGAAAAACTCCAAAAATGGACAGGACAAAATTATTGGCACCCTCAATTTAATATTCGGTAGCACACCCCTTGAAAAAAATAACTGATATCAATTACTTCCTGTAACCATAAATAAGTTTCTTACACCGCTCTACTGGAATTTTGGACCACTTTCCTTTCACAAGCTGTTCCAGGTCGCTCAGATTAGAAGGGTTCCTTTTAACAACTGCTGTTTTAAAATCTCTCCACAGGTGCTCTATGGGACTGAGATCTGGACTCATTGCTGGCCAGTTCAGTACTTTCCACCGCTTTGTCTTAAACCATTTCTGGGTGCTTTTTGATGTGGGCTTTGGGTCATTGTCCTGCTGCAAGACCCATGACCTCTGACGGAGACCCAACTTTCTGACACTGGGCCCTACATTGCACCACAGAATTCTTTGGTAGTTTTCCGATTTCATAATGCCATGCACACCGACAAGACATCCAGTGTCTGAAGCAGCAAAACAACCCCAAAACATCAGTGAACCTCCACCATGTTTTATTGTAGGGACTGTATTCTTTTGTTTAAAAGCCTCATTTCTTTTTCTGAAAACAGTAGAATGATGGGCTTTACCAAAAAGCTGTACTTTTGTTTCGTCTGTCCACAGCACATTCTCCCAAAAGGAATTTGGCTTCCTTGGGTAAGTTTTGACAAACTCCAATCTGGCTTTTTTATGTTTCTATGTCAGCAGTGGGGTCCCTTTTCATTCAGATGGCGATGTATAGTGCGAGCTGACACATTTGTACCCTGTGCCTGAAGGTCAGCTTGAATTTGTCTGGAAGTTGATCGAGGTTCTTTATCCACCATTTGAATAATCCTTTGTTTCAATCTTTACTCATGTTTTCTTTTTCGTCCACATCCAGGGAGATTAGCTACAGTGCCATGGGCTGTAAACTTGCGGTTCACACAGGAACATTAAAATATCTGGACTTGTAACCTTAAGATTGTCCATGCTTTTCCATAATTTTTGTTCTCAAATACTCAGACAAGTCTTTGCTGCTCTTTCGCTTCTCCATGCTCAGTGTAGCACACAGAGACACACAACAGAAAGTTTGAGGCTGGCAAGGCACTGGCTATAATAGGCCCAAGAAATATACACATAAAAACCCACACATAAACCCACACATACATACACACATATACACACACACACACATGCATATATATCTCTGCATAATCTGTTGGCGCTCTACAAATAACCAATAATAATAATAATAATAATAATACATACACACATACATACAAACATGCATACACATATACACACACACATACATACACATATACACACATACTTACACACATACACACACATATATATATAAATATACACATATACACACAAACATACATACACACATATACACACATACATACACACATATACACACATATACATACATACATACACACACACACATACATACATACATACATACATACACACATATACATACATACACACATACACACACACATACATATACACATATACAAATACACACATATACACACATACATACATACACACACATACATATACACATATACAAATACACACATATACACACATACATACATACACACATACATAAACTCATACACACACACATATATATATATATATATATATATATATATATATATAAACATATATAACAGCTCCATAGAAATTCATATAATGCCACAGAGTAAGAAAGGTGAAAATCCTACTAGGATCTCTCAGTGCACGGTGGTCTAAAATAATAAATATAAGCAAAAAAAGAGGAAATAGACAGTAGGCTTTGTCCACAACAGACTCATTCAAGGCAAAACTTTTTTTTTTTACAAAATCGTATATAAGAGGTAGGAGATTTCCAAGTGTGAAGCTTACAATATAAATTTATTTATAAAACACACATTAACAAAAGTTTATAATTATAGCAAAACTCTATGCAATTATTAAAATAAGGAAATCAACATATAGTCCATTAGGCTGGGGTACCTCTAAAAGAATGTAGGGCATAGCCCAGCAAGTTGTAATAATTAAAACCACTAGCAACCTCTAGTCATGTAAAGTACATAAACAGTTAACAGAGAAATAAAAGTTTCTTAGTTAGAAGCATAAACAAGAAGTTACGGTTAGTTAAACAGCACGGCTACGATGACTCAGTTAGCAGCAGATTCATCCAATAGTAGCTGCAATAGAGCAGCGTGGTTAGTTTAAAGTGCCAAGTTGCAGGTTATCACATTAGTAGTATTTAGTAAAGCAGCAAAGTAAGGCTACAGAATTAAACTGCCACTGCTGTTCCCAAACACGCAATGTGGAAAAAGGTATAAACTCGCCAACACAACATGATACAGGTGTAATTCCCAATAGGTAGCAGTCCTCCCAGAGTTGTAATTAATGGCAAAGTCTGTGACAATAAGGAAAGGGCTCACCAGACCAACGTAAGGCAGTTATGAAGCTGTTCCTGCTGATACCCTCACAGAGCCTCTGTCTACTGCCCACTCTCCAGACTGTCACCACTGTACCTCGATCTGGAAACTTTTATGCCGGTATTGTAGCTAAGTTAGGCACTATGACAAATGGGAGGGCAAACCATTAAAGTAGGAGAGATTTCTGAGCTGAACCTTCCTAGGAACTCTGCTCCGCCTCTTCAGAAAGTCATGTGACTTACAACATCAGCGGTCACATTCTCCTGGAGCTGTCAATCACTAGGGGGACGTGAATGGTGCTGATCGGCTCCCCCAAAAGGCTGCTAGGAAAGCAGCCTAAATTGGAAGCATATGGGCCACGATGAGATTTTAAAGGGACAGTCAAGTCCAAAAAAAACTTTCATGATTTAAATAGGGTATGCAATTTTAAACAACTTCCCAATTTACTTTTATCACCAATTTTGCTTTGTTCTCTTAGTATTCTTAGTTGAAAGCTATAACTAGGAGGTTCATATGCTAATTTCTTAGACCTTGAAGACTGCCTCTAATCTGAATACATTTTGACCATTAGAGGGCATTAGTTCACATGTTTCATATAGATAACATTGAGCTCATGCACGTAAACTGATCTAGGACTGAGCACTGATTGGCTAAACTGCATGTCTGTCAAAAGAACTGAAATGAGGCAGTCAGCAGAAGCTTAGATACAAGATAATTACAGAGGTAAAAAGTGTATTTCTATAACAGTGTTGGTTATGCAAAACTGGGGAATGGGTAATAAAGGGATTATCTTTCTTTTTAAACAACAAAAGTTCTGGTGTTGACTGTCCCTTTAAGCACCAGTGGGTGGAACTGGCTCAGTCGCGCTGCATATTGCGCAATGGAGGCCAGCAGTACAGCTCACTTCATCTCTTCATTGCGTAATATGGAGGATCACAATTTGCTGGGGGGAAATTATTTATTTATATTTTTAATTTTTTTTTATAATATCATTAATAAATCTTTTTAGTCACATATGACAGATGAGGCACTGCCTCATGTGCCTCCAATGACTGCATGTCCCTGGTATTTATGTTGTGTTTAGTGCTACTTTTTTTAACGCACTACCCTTTACATAAGGGCTTCAGTCGCGCTAACCTGACAAGAGTAAAATGCTGTTGCGCTCTATTTCTGTCGCACACAAAATTATGAAAAAATCTGATATCGCTCACATGCAAAACTTAGCAAACCACTTGTAATCTAGCCTTGAATGTATTAACATGTTGTGCCAAATGTTTTTTTTTTCCTTTATTTATTTAAAACCAACGAGGTATAACCTCAGATATATTATATTGCGTTTACTTTAGTCACACACAAAAAAAAATAAGAAAATAATATTAATACTTGCCATATTGATGACATTATAAAACAATAATAACCCACAAATACAGGCACATATACCACGTTGGCATTTTAACTCAAATGGCAAAACATAACCTCGATAAATCAGACATAATCACAATTGGTCTTATTAGCTTAAACCATTACAGTTTTATCGAAAAAAATAAAAGAACAAATAAACTTAAAACCTTTGTGGGTTGGGAGAAGAAAAAAAAATTTAAAAAATGTATATATAAAAATGTATATTTCATGCTGAAACATTGCCAAATGTTATAGGGTAGAAACATGATCTCTGCAAGCAGTGGTTCCATAAGAGGGTGAAAAAGGTTGACCACAAAGCTGAAATATTAAGAATTTGGGAAGGTTCTGATTGGTCCTCATATCTGTCTATCTATTCCTTTTTTTTTTTTTTATCTATTTATAAATCCCAATTCTATATAATTTACCTCTCACTTTGCTCCACAGCTTCATAAATGGAGCCTTTTGTGTTTAAAGGGATATGAAACCAAATATTTTTTTTTTTCAGATTAAAATAGAATATGCAATTTTAAGCGACTTTCTAATTTACTCCTTTTCTTTGTTCTATTGTTAGCTTTATTTGAAAAGCAGGAATGTAAGCTTAGGAGCTTAGGAGCCTACCCATTTCATCACCCTGGGTAGCGCTTGCTGATTGGTAGCTACCCATATTATTGAAGGTATACCACATATATTATTACTTTGTGCTTACTTATGAGACCTGATTACATCCCAAAGCTCTTTATAGCAGTGTGTTATGTATTCCTGGGTGTATAGGGGTAATTTACACCTTTCTAACACAAGCCATTTTGCCTGTGTCACAGTGTATGTAGCATTACCAAGTGGGTATTCTACAAATCTTTAAAAAAAGTCTTTTGAGCATGGTTTATCATATCTCTTTATCTGTGGTTGATTTAGGAATAGCTATATATTAGCGGCTGCGCATATCAAGCAAGCACTGTACAACATAGAGAAGGATCAGGAATAGAATAAAAAGCGCTTTTTTGGTGTAGTAGGGATATTTTCATATATGAATTACAGGAAAAGCTGATATGTAATGGAAGCAATGCATTTTTCCTTATCTATGCACAACTAAATATTTTGGGCCAGATAACAAATTGAGCGCAAAATATCTGTTCCACGAAAGCGATATTTGTGCTCAGCAGAATAATACCAGTGCACGCTGGTATAGCAAGTGCGGCGCAATGTGAACGCAACATCTAGTTCGCATTGCACGGAAGCATTGCACTCAAGGGAGCACGCTTCCATAGCCTCCAAAAACTAGCGCATCGAAGGGGATAAGTCATGCAGGGATGGGCAGTAAATATATATGTATATGAATTCAGCCGTTTGCGGGTGTGCGAGAAATAACCAGCCATTACATATGGCTGGTTATTGCTACAGCAAACTCAGAAAATTAACCAGAGGTCAGCTCTCTGGTTAATTTTTCAAATGGTCCCCAATTGGTCCTAAAATAAAGCATAGTGTTCTTTATTAAAAATTTAAAAAATAAAGATAGTAGCATCTTTATTTTTTAATAAAATAACTGCAATTAGCAGTTATGAGGGGTTAAAGTTGGTGGGTACTGAAAAGTGCCTTTACATTGAGGTCTATGGGAACTGTCGGTTCCCTGTAAATATATATGTATATGAATATATACATATATTTATGTGTACATACAAAATATATATGTAAATATTCATATACATACTGTATATATTTAAAATTGCTGCCCATTGCTGCGCGACTTACCCCTTTCGCTGCACTAGTTCTCATGCCATGTGTCACGGCATGAGAACGAGGCTCCCATTGGACCCTATTGAAGCGAGCTCTCGTGAGCGCAATGTTTTCGTGCAATGCGAACATGAGGTCGCGTTCGCATTGCATCCAACCTGTAATACCAGTGCACATTTGCATGCGCGGGTATTACTAAGTTGAGCGCAAATATCCCTTTTACAGAATTGATATTTTGCGCTCAACTTGTACTCTGAATCTGACAAATATAGCTAAGTAAAGGATTGATTTTGTCCAGCAAATTGCAGGCTGATCAGTTTTATCCATGCTGCAGCTGGTGCTTATTGGTTTCCATGCTAACTAATTTATGACCCTTAAAATGTGAAATGAAGAATATTACTTCTACATAGTAATCAATAGATTTGCTATGTCACATGATTTAACATAAAACACCCTTTTGTATTAAAGTTTAGAAAAAAAAGAAAGAAAAGACAGACAGTAAAGTGTTTTTGTTTTGAAATATGTTTATCTATCAATAAAATATTGAAAGAAGCATTGTACTTTACATTGCCATATTGAGTTTAGTCTACAAATTAAAGAAAATTGGTGTTTGTTAATAAATTGGAAGGGTTTAGTTTTTTCTTTAATTTTTTTTTTTTAGCATTTTATAGAGGATGCTTATTGTTTTGCAATATGTTCACCAAAATAAGCAACAGAAAATAATGCATGTAACAAAAACAAAAAATGGAGACGGGAGTTGGGGGTCCTAGGTAGAGGTGTCATGGCAGAGACAGAGAATATAGATAGACGGAAGGAAAAGGGGTAGAAATGGATAAAGAAAAGGAGGGGGCTGAAAAAAATGAGTTAGGAAAGACACACCAGGAAGGTTAAAAGAGGGACGAGAGAATGATATATGAATAAGAGGGAAAAAAAGAATGTCAAAGCAGAAGAAAGAATATGGCCGAATGAGGAGTACACAAAAGCCTATGACATGGAATGTATGAAAAACCAAAAGGAGAGAAAAGGCAAACAAAAGGGGGCAGTAAGAAGATGGGAATATGGTAGACAAGAGAGGGGGAGGGAAGCAGAATAGGAGGAGGGGGAGGCTGGAAGAGAAACTCTTTGTGGCTTAGCATTTTAAAGATTTATATGTTTGTGATTTTCTCATTCATAAGCTATACTGGCTCATACCCTGGTTAGGAGAGCTTTTTACCTTGCTCTGCTTGCAATAATATAGAATATATAAGTTCTACTGGCACTTATGTTAGGGAGTGGGGACACAACATTAATAGTGAAAAACAAATGCTGTCATACATTATAAGGGATTTATTCAAATTCACAAAAAATCAACATACAGACATACACTCTAAAAGGTTCAGGCACACAATAAATCTCACATGCAGCCACTCACAATCACATTGCACACATGCAGCCACATTCACAATCACACTCCACACATGCAGCCACACTCACAATCACACTGTACACATGCAGCCACACTCACAATCACACTGTACACATGCAGCCAAACTCACAATCACACTGTATACATGCAGCCACACTCACAATCACACTGCACACATGCAGCCACACTCACAATCACACTGTACACATGCAGCCACACAATCACACTGTACACATGCAGCCACACTCACAATCACACTGCACACATGCAGCCACACTCACAATCACACTGTACACATGCAGCCACACTCACAATCACACTGTACACATGCAGCCACACTCACAATCACACTGCACACACGCAGCCACACTCACAATCACACTGCACATTTGCAGCCACACTCACAATCACACTGTACACATGCAGCCACACTCACAATCACACTGTACATATGCAGCCAAAATCACAATCACACTGCACACATGCAGCCACACTCACAATCACACTGCACACATGCAGCCACACTCACAATCACACTGCACGCATGCAGCCACACTCACAATCACACTGTACACATGCAGCCACACTCACAATCACACTGTACGCATGCAGCCACATTCACAATCACACTGTACACATGCAGTCACACTCACAATCACACTGTACGCATGCAGCCACTCTCACAATCACACTGTACGCATGCAGCCACACTCACAATCACACTTTACACATGCAGGCACACTCACAATCACACTGTACGCATGCAGCCACACTCAAAATCACACTGAACACATGCAGCCACACTCACAATCACACTGTACGCATGCAGCCACACTCACAATCACACTGTACACATGTAGCCACATTCACAATCACAAGTGAACACATGGAGTCGCACACACATAACCACACTTCACACATACAATCACATATATATTTACACTGCACACATGCAGTCACATTTACACACACACACACAATACCTACCACACTGCACACATGGCAGTCACTCACACACACAACAACACTGCACACATGCAGTCACTCACACACACAACAACACTGCACACATGCAGTCACTCAGACACACAACCACACTGCGCACATGCAGTCACACACAAAACCATGATGTCACTCATGTATCCACACAGCCACACTGCACACATGTAGTCACATGCATGCACCAACACAACCACACTGCACACATGCAGTCACTCACACACACAACCACACTTCACACATGCAGTCACTCGCACACACAACCACACTGCACACATGCAGTCACTCACACACACAACCACACTGCGCACATGCAGTTACACACAAAACCATGCTGTCACTCATGCATCCACACAGCCACACAGGGCCTATGCAGTTACATGCTTGCACCAACACAACCACACTACACACATGCAGTCACATGCTTGCACCAACACAACCACACTGCGCACATGCAGTCACTCACACACACAACTGCACTACACACATGCAGACATTCAATCACCCACACACACATATTGCACACATGTAGACTCTCTCTCACACATACACACACATAAAATCACACTGCACACATGCAGTTACCCATAAACAATGGTATATATGCAGCCACACACACACACAAATGCATTGAACACATGCAGTCAGTCTCACTCTCCAACACACAAACACCCATTAAATCACACTGCATACATGAAGTTACCCACATACACAAATCCAGCCACTTTGCATACATGAAGTCACCCTTACGCTCACACAACCATACTGCATTAATCAATGCACACACACATTCACATAACCTCACTGCACACATGCAGGCAATAAAAAAATAGCACACACATGCACTCACACACACACAACCACACTGTAGATAAACAGGTATACACAAACAGGCACATTCCAAATGCAGGCACATATACACACAAACAAGCATACTGCACATGCAGGTTTTTTCAGATACACAAAAATAACAGAAAACACTCAGATACACAAAAAAGACCACTGCTCACTCAATCAATTATACATATAAGGGCACAGTCATGCATATAGACACAGTCACACAGGCAGAAATGTGCAAGCACATACACACTCACGCATCCATTTCTTTGTCCAAGAACCTGACAGCATTTCTAACTCATTAAGATGTGTACTCGCTGGAGGAAATAAAGAGCTTTGCGCCACTGTATCTGTAGAGAAAAACACTCTGCTTAACCGGCCAAGCGTTAGATGAGTAATGTGGGGGCTCTGTAGGATTGTAGGAATATTAACTTGAGCAAGCAAAAAAGTATGTATAATATAAAAAAAAAAACAAGAGAGAATTCACCACATTTATGTCATATGCAAAATATATATGGATTGTACAAAATAAACTGAAATTCACAGATTCTTTTATGTTTAACATACTTTATTAAAATAAACAGATTCAATGCAAGTATATCAGTATCCTAGTGATTAAACACTCTCTATATCTATCTATCTATCTATCTATCAATCTATGTGTATATATATATATATATATATATATATATATATACACAGTATATATGTATATATATAAATATATATATATCAGTCAATCAATCATATCTATCAATCTAGCTAACATATCTATCATATTTATCTATCAATCTATCATATATATCTATCATCTATATCTATCTATCATGTCTATCTATCTATCTATCTATCTATCTATCTATCTATCATCTATCTATCATATATATCTATCAATCAATCTATCTATCTATCTATCTATCATATCTATCTTTCTATCTGTCTATCTATCTATCTATCTATCTATTATATCTATCATCTATATCTATCATCTATATCTATCATATATTTATCATATCTATCTTTGTATCTATCTATCTATCTATCTATCTATCTATCTATCTATCTGTATGTCTGTCTATCCTATCTATCTGTTGGTCTCTGTCTTTCTGTTTATCTGTCGATCTGTCTGTCTGTCCTGGCTCCAGACTTACATGTGTAATGGACAAGATTAATACTATCGGCTGATTGGCACTGATTAGCTAAAATGCATGTCTGTCAAAAGAACTGAAATATGGGGGCAGTCTGCAGAGGCTTATATTCAAGGTAATCACAGAGGTAAAAAGCATATTTATATAACTGTGTTGGTTTTGCAAAATCATGGAATCGCTAATAAAGGGAGTATCTATCTTTGAAAACAATAGCATTTCTGGAATAGACTGTCCCTTTAATAAATGGGGCCTAATAGGCCTGTTGGTCAAAATCTCATCAGCATGGAAAAAAAATCACAAAGGCTTCCATTTATTAAACGTGGGGCGGACATCGCTGCAAGGGGACAGCTTATGCTGATGCAATGCTTGTTGAATGATGCCCCTGGTTGCTGGCGGCCAATCTGCCACTAGCAGGGGCAGTCAATCATGTGGACTTCAATCCAGAGCAGCAGTCTTAAGATGAGCCTCCGAAGCTGCAATGGGTTTTGGTAAATGGAGCCCATAATCTTTGTAGGTTTTCTGAGCATTACATTGCAATATATGTATCTTTCCTTCACACCCAGAACCTTACATAGGGATAGATTACAACAAGTTATGTGGTAAAGTTAGTGTGCGTGATATATCAATATCGGACCCACTGTAACTTACGCTCATATTACAAGTTAAAAGTAAAAGTGCACCACCGGTTAGCGTGAGTAAAGAACTCAAGTAAAGGGTTAGGGCTTTAAAAAAGTTTTACCAAGCACAAGATAAAAACATTTAAATGTAGACAACTATACCATATATATATATATATATATATATATATATATATATGTGTGTGTGTGTCTAAATATGTGTATGTGGGTATATATATATATACATATATATATACATATATATATTTATATACTTTGCAGCCCTTTCCACTGAAATACCTTGAACCTTGAAAAATAATTTTATTCAATATTAATATTAATATTTAATAATGTGTTTTATGTTTATTTGCTGTAAATATTTTACAATCAAATGTTCTTCACATTGGGGAAAATGTTCTTTTCTCCAACATTGGTGTGTCCGGTCCACGGCGTCATCCTTACTTGTGGGATATTCTCTTCCCCAACAGGAAATGGCAAAGAGTCCCAGCAAAGCTGGTCACATGATCCCTCCTAGGCTCCGCCCACCCCAGTCATTCTCTTTGCAGTTGCACAGGCAACATCTCCACGGAGATGGTTAAGAGTTTTTTTGGTGTTTAAATGTAGTTTTATTCTTCTATCAAGTGTTTGTTATTTTAAAATAGTGCTGGTATGTACTATTTACTCTGAAACAGAAAAGGATGAAGATTTCTGTTTGTAAGAGGAAGATGATTTTAGCAGACAGTAACTAAAATCGATTGCTGTTTCCACACAGGACTGTTGAGATGAAGTAACTTCAGTTGGGGGAAACAGTTAGCAGACTTTTCTGCTTAAGGTATGACTAGCCATATTTCTAACAAGACCATGTAATGCTGGAAGGCTGTCATTTCCCCTCATGGGGACCGGTAAGCCATTTTCTTAGTTAAACATAAAAGAATAAAGGGCTTCAAAAAGGGCTTAAAAACTGGTAGACATTTTTCTAGGCTAAAACGATTGCTTTACTAGGCATATTATGCAGATTCTAACTAATAATTGGTATTATAATCTTGTGGAACGTTTAGAAAAACGGCAGGCACTGTGTTGGACACCTTTTTCAGATGGGGGCCTTTCTAGTTATAGACAGAGCCTCATTTTCACGCCATTAATGCGCAGTTGTTTTTGGAGAGCAAGGCATGCAGATGCATGTGTCAGGAGCTAAGAATCACTGAAAAAGCTTATAGAAGGCGTCATTTGGTATCGTATTCCCCTCTGGGCTTGGTTGGGTCTCAGCAAAGCATATAGCTGGGACTGTATAGGGGTTAAATGTAAAAACGGCTCCGGTTCCGTTAATTTAAGGGTTAAAGCTCTGAAATTTGGTGTGCAATACTTTTAATGCTTTAAGACACTGTGGTGAAATTTTGGTGAATTTTGAACAATTCCTTCATACTTTTTCACATATTCAGTAATAAAGTGTTTTCAGTTTGAAATTTAAAGTGACAGTAACGGTTTTATTTTAAAACGTTTTTTGTGCTTTGTTGACAAGTTTAAGCCTGTTTAACATGTCTGTACCATCAGATAAGCTATGTTCTATATGTATGAAAGCCAATGTGTCTCCCCATTTAAATTTATGTGATAATTGTGCCATAGTGTCCTAACAAAGTAAGGACAGTAATGCCACAGATAATGATATTGCCCAAGATGATTCCTCAAATGAGGGGAGTAAACATGATACTACATCATCCCCTACTGTGTCTACACCAGTTATGCCCACACAGGAGGCCCCAAGTACATCTAGTGCGCCAATACTTATTACCATGCAACAATTAACGGCTGTAATGGATAACTCCATAGCAAATCTTTTATCCAAAATGCCTACTTATCAGAGAAAGCGCGATTGCTCTGTTTTAAACACTGAAGAGCAAGAGGACGCTGATGATAACTGTTCTGACATACCCTCACACCAATCTCAAGGGGCCATGAGGGAGGTTTTGTCTGATGGAGAAATTTCAGATTCAGGAAAAATTTCTCATCAAGCTGAACCTGATGTTGTGACATTTAAATTTAAATTAGAACATCTCCGCGCACTGCTTAAGGAGGTGTTATCTACTCTGGATGATTGTGACAATTTGGTCATTCCAGAGAAATTATGTAAGATGGACAAGTTCCTAGAGGTTCCGGTGCCCCCCGACGCTTTTCCTATACCCAAGCGGGTGGCGGACATAGTAAATAAAGAGTGGGAAAGGCCCGGCATACCTTTTGTCCCCCCCCCCTATATTTAAGAAATTATTTCCTATAGTCGACCCCAGAAAGGACTTATGGCAGACAGTCCCCAAGGTCGAGGGGGCGGGTTTCTACTCTAAACAAACGCACTACTATTCCTATCGAAGATAGTTGTGCTTTCAAAGATCCTATGGATAAGAAATTAGAGGGTTTGCTTAAAAAGATTTTTGTACAGCAAGGTTACCTTCTACAACCAATTTCATGTATTGTTCCTGTCACTACGGCAGCGTGTTTCTGGTTCGAGGAACTAGAAAAATCGCTCAGTAAAGAATCTTCGTATGAGGAGGTTATGGACAGAGTTCAAGCACTTAAATTGGCTAACTCTTTTGTTTTAGATGCCGCTTTGCAATTAGCTAGATTAGCGGCGAAAAATTCAGGGTTTGCTATCGTGGCGCGCAGAGCGCTGTGGCTAAAGTCTTGGTCAGCGGATGTGTCTTCCAAGACAAAATTGCTTAACATTCCTTTCAAAGGTAAAACATTATTTGGACCTGATTTGAAAGAGATTATTTCAGACATCACTGGGGGAAAGGGCCACACCCTCCCACAGGATAGGTCTTTTAAGGCTAAAAATAAGCCTAATTTTCATCCCTTTCGCAGAAACGGACCAGTCTCTAATTCTGTATCCTCTAAGCAAGAGGGTAATACTTCACAACCCAAACCAGCCTGGAAACCAATGCAAGGCTGGAACAAGGGTAAGCAGGCCAAGAAGCCTACCACTGCTACCAAAACAGCATGAAGGGATAGCCCCCGATCCGGGACCGGATCTAGTGAGGGGCAGACTTTCTCTCTTTGCTCAGGCTTGGGCAAGAGATGTTCAGGATCCTTGGGCGCTAGAAATAGTTTCTCAAGGTTATCTCCTGGAATTCAAGGAACTATCCCCAAGGGGAAGGTTCCACAGGTCTCAATTATCTTCAAACCAAATAAAGAGACAGGCATTCTTACATTGTGTAGAAGACCTGTTAAAGATGGGAGTGATACATCCAGTTCCAATAAGAGAACAAGGAATGGGATTTTATTCCAATCTGTTCATAGTTCCCAAAAAAGAGGGAACATTCAGACCAATTTTGGATCTAAAGATCCTAAACAAATTTCTCAGGGTACCATCGTTCAAAATGGAAACTATTTGAACGATCCTACCTACTATCCAGGAAAATCAATTTATGACTACCGTGGATTTAAAGGATGCGTACCTACATATTCCTATCCACAAGGAACATCATCAGTTCCTAAGGTTCACTTTTCTGGACAAGCATTACCAGTTTGTGGCACTTCCATTCGGATTAGCCACTGCTCCAAGGATTTTCACAAAGGTACTAGGGTCCCTTCTAGCGGTTCTAAGACCAAGGGGCATTGCAGTAGTACCTTACTTGGACGACATCCTGATTCAAGCGTCGTCCATGTCAAAAGCAAAGGCTCATACGGACATCGTCCTAGCCTTTCTCAGATCTCACGGATGGAAGGTGAACAAAGAAAAAAGTTCTCTGTTCCCGTCAACAAGAGTTCCCTTCTTGGGAACAATAATAGATTCCTTAGAAATGAGGATTTTTCTGACAGAGGTCAGAAAATCAAAACTTCTAAGCTCTTGTCAAGTACTTCATTCTGTTCCTCATCCTTCCATAGCGCAGTGCATGGAAGTAATAGGATTGATGGTTGCAACAATGGACATAGTTCCTTTTGCACAAATTCATCTAAGACCATTACAACTGTGCATGCTCAGACAGTGGAATGGGGATTATACAGACTTGTCTCCGACGATTCAAGTAGATCAAAAGACCAGAGATTCACTCCGTTGGTGGCTGACCCTGGACAATCTGTCACAGGGAATGAGCTTCCGCAGACCAGAGTGGGTCATTGTCACGACCGACGCCAGCCTAGTGGGCTGGGGCGCGGTCTGGGAATCCCTGAAAGCTCAGGGTCTATGGTCTCGGGAAGAGTCTCTTCTCCCGATAAACATTCTGGAACTGAGAGCGATATTCAATGCTCTCAGAGCTTGGCCTCAACTAGCAAAGGCCAAATTCATAAGGTTTCAGTCAGACAACATGACGACCGTTGCATATATGAATCATCAGGGGGGAACAAGGAGTTCCCTGGCGATGAAAGAAGTGACCAAGATAATTCAATGGGCGGAGGATCACTCCTGCCACTTGTCTGCGATCCACATCCCAGGAGTGGAAAATTGGGAAGCAGATTTTCTGAGTCGTCAGACATTCCATCCGGGGGAGTGGGAACTCCATCCGGAAATCTTTGCCCAAATAACTCAATTATGGGGCATTCCAGACATGGATCTGATGGCGTCTCGTCAGAACTTCAAGGTTCCTTGCTACGGGTCCAGATCCAGGGATCCCAAGGCGACTCTAGTAGATGCACTAGTAGCACCTTGGACCTTCAACCTAGCTTATGTATTCCCACCGTTTCCTCTCATCCCCAGGCTGGTAGCCAGGATCAATCAGGAGAGGGCCTCTGTGATCTTGATAGCTCCTGCATGGCCACGCAGGACTTGGTATGCAGACCTGGTATATATGTCATCGGCTCCACCATGGAAGCTACCTTTGAGACAGGACCTTCTTGTTCAGGGTCCATTCGAACATCCGTATCTGGTTTCCCTCCAACTGACGGCTTGGAGATTGAACGCTTGATTTTATCAAAGCGTGGGTTTTCAGATTCTGTAATAGATACTCTGATTCAGGCTAGAAAGCCTGTAACTAGAAAAATTTACCATAAAATATGGAAAAAATATATCTGTTGGTGTGAATCTAAAGGATTCCCATGGAACAAGATAAAAATTCCTAAGATTCTATCCTTTCTACAAGAAGGTTTGGAGAAAGGATTATCTGCAAGTTCTCTGAAGGGACAGATCTCTGCTTTATCTGTTTTACTTCACAAAAGACTGGCAGCTGTGCCAGATGTTCAAGCATTTGTTCAGGCTCTGGTTAGGATCAAGCCTGTTTACAGACCTTTGACTCCTCCCTGGAGTCTAAATCTAGTTCTTTCAGTTCTTCAAGGGGTTCCGTTTGAACCCTTGCATTCCGTAGATATTAAGTTATTATCTTGGAAAGTTTTGTTTTTGGTTGAAATTTCTTCTGCTAGAAGAGTTTCAGAGTTATCTGCTCTGCAGTGTTCTCCGCCCTATCTGGTGTTCCATGCAGATAAGGTGGTTTTGCGTACTAAGCCTGGTTTTCTTCCGAAAGTTGTTTCCAACAAAAATATTAACCAGGAGATAGTTGTACCTTCTTTGTGTCCGAATCCAGTTTCAAAGAAGGAACGTTTGTTACACAATTTGGACGTAGTCCGTGCTCTAAAATTCTATTTAGAGGCTACTAAAGATTTCAGACAAACATCTTCCTTGTTTGTTGTTTATTCTGGTAAAAGGAGAGGTCAAAAAGCGACTTCTACCTCTCTTTCCTTTTGGCTTAAAAGCATTATCCGATTGGCTTATGAGACTGCCGGACGGCAGCCTCCTGAAAGAATCACAGCTCACTCCACTAGGGCTGTGGCTTCCACATGGGCCTTCAAGAACGAGGCTTCTGTTGACCAGATATGTAAGGCAGCGACTTGGTCTTCACTGCACACTTTTGCCAAATTTTACAAATTTGATACTTTTGCTTCTTCGGAGGCTATTTTTGGGAGAAAGGTTTTGCAAGCCGTGGTGCCTTCCATTTAGGTGACCTGATTTGCTTCCTCCCTTCATCCGTGTCCTAAAGCTTTGGTATTGGTTTCCACAAGTAAGGATGACGCCGTGGACCAGACACACCAATGTTGGAGAAAACAGAATTTATGCTTACCTGATAAATTACTTTCTCCAACGGTGTGTCCGGTCCACAGCCCGCCCTGGTTTTTTTAATCAGGTCTGATGAATTATTTTCTCTAACTACAGTCACCACGGTATCATATGGTTTCTCCTATATATATTTCCTCCTGTCCGTCGGTCGAATGACTGGGGTGGGCGGAGCCTAGGAGGGATCATGTGACCAGCTTTGCTGGGACTCTTTGCCATTTCCTGTTGGGGAAGAGAATATCCCACAAGTAAGGATGACGCCGTGGACCGGACACACCGTTGGAGAAAGTAATTTATCAGGTAAGCATAAATTCTGTTTTTCTTTTTAAATATATTTTCCGATTTATCTGTATATATCTATACCTATATATGTATATAGGTATAGATATATCTTTTACAAAAAAATAATCTGATATACAGTATATATAGAAATATATATTTAAAAAGAAAAAGAACATTTTTTGTTTTTTTGCCAGTGCACTAGTATTCAAACACCATGCCTGCTCCGAGAGATGGGTGTGGTGTGTATTGCTTCTGAAGATGTCATTTGTGTCATACAAGCTACTGCTGACCCTCTGAGAATTTGTGGTGTTTATATGATGGTGCTCAAAGGATATGTGCTTATGCCTCAGGAAAACAGTAATAACTTTTATTAGAAGCATTTTTACTAATGTATATATATTGTACAAGTGCTTCTATTTCAAATTCAAATGCACCTAGGCACATTTAAGGCTATATTACAAGTGGAGAGCTAAATTATCGCACGCCTGCAAAAGGGCAAATTTATAAAATTGACCAGAGATCAGATCTTTGGTTACTTTTATAAATGTGCCCCAAATGCCCCCAAAATACAACGTGTTGTGTTATTAAAAAATAAAGATAGCAGTATCTTTATTTTTTAATAAAATAAATGCACTAGGCAGTATTTTGTGAGTAAAGCAGTGGAGGCTCCTCTATAGGAGCACTTGAGCACATGAACCACCTGAACCCTGATGCCCCCCCCCGACCCCTGATGAACAAAAAAAAAAAAAAGAGTGAGAAATAAAAAACTAATTACATTTTTAAACCTTTTTTTGCTGATTAAATAAAAAAATCCTCCAGGTTCCACTGCAGTTTTGACTAAAAACATTAAAATTGCCTAATTTAGGCTGAAAGTGGAATGGGCTTTTGCCTAATACTTCTATCTGCATTGCCTTCAGCGCCACCTACAGGCCAGCTCATAGCTTTCCTAACCACACAGCTCTTAGTGTGCGAGAGCCAGCTGTCACGTGACACTCGCACACTAAGAGCTGTGTGTGTGGGAGGAGGAGCATCGTGGGCTTCAATCAGTTGAAGAGCCCGGCCCACCACCACTGCAGGCAGCACTAACAAAGGAATTTTTTTTATTATTAATTTACATAATTTATTTATTTTGGGCTGAAATTTTTCGGGTGGGGGGAGGGGGAAGGTGCGCGCGCTCAAGCAACTCTACAGGAAGTTCCGGGAGTCTCAATAGTGGCTATCTGACACCCGCAAATTGCCGGAATAGGGGAAACAACATGTCACCCACACAATACTATCTAGCCCTGCTTTCTACCCATGTTTAGCGGTAGCCCTCCTCCTCTGGGAGTAGCAATAAGGAAGGGGGAGCGAATAGGGCAGTGAGGACACACACACAGGGAGGTAATGGAAGGGGGAGAGGACAGTCTGAACTACCCCAGAAAAGCAGTACTAGACAGAGGCGGAAGGCAACAGTAAGTTACACAGTATGTCTACCAGTTGGTTTTTTTTTCTTGCCCCTTCGTGCGTGTTTGCATTTTATTTTTTAATGATTATTATGTATAATCCATGCTGGAAAAGCACACTTTCACTGCCAGTGCTTCAGTGATTAATTGCAAAGTTAAAATCCTTACAGAATTGTAATTCAAGTGCAACTATCTCCTACTCATTGTAAAATGTACTTATTTACAAATGGACATATATGTATGCTATGGTTACATTCTTTCAGATGCAATTGTACAGCATACCCATAATAATCGTATTATAGCTTTCTATGATTATACAGGACTGAATTTCTGTTTTCTATATTTTAGTTTTCCTCAATTTTCCTAATATAAAACTGTTCATGCTGTATGCTATATAGCATAACAATTTATGTGAATCTAGTATTGTGTATGTGTTGGGAAATACAACAGCATGTACTGTACCACATGTATGAACAACATTAATGCTGTAGATGGCGCTGTTCAGTTTAGATTGCTGATTGTTTATATCTGTGATCTTGTTCATTCTTTTTACAGGAAGGAAGTTGTTTTATTATTCTCTATTGTGTTTTTCCTCCTCTGTGTGTGCAGACTATCGTTTTACAAGTCCTTTGGTATGTTCTAAATATTGCTGATGCTTCTGTACAAGTAAAGCCTAATGCAGTTTTCTTTAAAAGCTTCCAGTGTCTTTTTGATACATACACCAACAGGTTATGGGCCCAGACACTGAAAAAAAAAACTACAAGTCAGTAAGTGTTGCATCTATGATCCAAGCAAATACTGTGTGAGGAAACAAGAGCTGCATCCAATTTACTGAAAGATGGCAAGTGGTTCAGATGTGAAATATGCAATAGCGAAGCTAAACAATACCAACTGCCAGCTGTGGAAGTTTAAGCTTGAAATGCTGTTATCCAAAGATGATTTATGGGAGGTGCTTGATACAAACAGACCCACTGATAATCCAGGGGAATGGGACAAGAAAAACAGGCAAGCAAAAGCAGTTATAAGCCTGTTAGTGGATGATGATCAACTCATTCACATAAGAAAAGAAAACACAGCTAAAGGTATGTGGACTGCACTACAAAAACTGCATGAGCGTTCAAACTTAAATAGTAAACTATATTTGCTGTGCAAACTATGTAAGATGAGGCTGGAAAAAGGTCAGGAAATGTGTGAACATGTGAATGCTATGCTAGAGATTGTGGAACAGCTATGTGCAATTGGAGAAGAAATTAAAGACAATCATATAGTAGCATTGTTACAATGCAGCCTTCCAGAGTCATATAGTGCCCTTATCAACGCTCTAGAAACCAGACCTGAACAAGAACTAACACTAGAATATGCTAAGGGAAAACTAATTGATGAATATAATAGAAGAAAGGAAAACATGCATAGTGAAGAAAATGAGAGATCAGAGGTAGCTCTGAAGGCGCAAGAAGGCACAAAACAAAACAAAGAAACCAGAATGTGTTTTCGCTGCAAAAAGGTCGGTCACCTGAAAAAGAACTGCTCAATCTGGAAAGCTGAGCAGCGAAGGTTAGAACCACCTACAAGAGAGAGAGCTAAAGCAGCCACAAAGCAAACTGCAGCTGCATCATGGAGCGGCAGCTTTAAAGTGACTCAAAATAGTACACCACACGGATGGTGCATTGACTCAGGGGCAACTAGTCACATGACAAGTGACGAGACATTCTTCACAGAAATTGATTTCAATACTAAAGATAAAGTCTTCCTAGCAAATGGGAAAAGTATTACAGCTGAAGATAATGGTCAAGGGTTCCTGACTTGCATCACACTATCAGGAGATAAGCAAAGCATTCTAGTAAAGAATGTTCTGTACGTCCCAAGTTTAGAAGGAAGCCTCCTATCAGTGAAAACTCTTGATAACATGGACTCACAGTTCAGTTCCAAGGCAATGAATGCACAATTCAAAACAGGAAACAAATCCTAGCAAAAGGAAGATTGAACGAACACCTGTACAAACTTATCACTGAAAGGAAGCAAGCCAAAACAGCCATTCATAATCCACACAACAAATGTATCCACCTGTGGCACAGGCGATTAGGGCATCAAAACCCAGAGGCCATAAAGGAACTTGCAAAGGAAGGTTTATCAGAAGACATAATAATTTTGCCTTGTGACATGCTCATGAAGTGCACATGTTGTATCAAAGCAAAGGCCACACGTACCCCACTTCCACAAGCCAGTCAAAGAAAAACCACTCACCCCATGGAACTCATACACAGTGATGTGTGTGGACCAATGAAAACCCCCACACCCGGCGGGAACAGATATTTACTGACTTTCATTGACGATTATTCCAGGTACACAACAACATATCTGATGAAGCACAAAAGTGAGACATCAGAGAAACTTCAAGAATTTATAGCTACATTCAGCAATAAATTTCAACGAAAACCAGGAACAATACATACCGACAACGGAGGGGAATATATGAGTAAGGAAGTGGAGTCATACATGAAGAAACAAGGCATTATACACCAAACAACTGTACCATACACTCCTGAGCAAAATGGTGTTGCAGAAAGGAAAAATCGCACCCTCATAGAAATGGCAAGATGCATGCTTTCAGACGCCAATTTACCTAACCAGTACTGGGGTGAAGCAATAATGACTGCAACATACTTACAGAACAGGCTACTATCAAAAACTATTGAGAGTACCCCATATGAAATGTGGAATGGATCAAAACCTAGTATGGGACATATTAGACTGTTTGGATGTAAAGCATATGCCCATGTTCCAAGTGAGAAACTCTCCAAATTAGAGAACACAGCCATAGAAGGCATTCTTATGGGCTACAGTAAACAAAGTAAAGGCTATAGAATTCTTCATCCAAAGACCAACAAGATCACAATAAGCCGCAGTGTTTATTTTGATGAAAGTCAAACATCAGAAAAAATGTCCCTCGAAAGCCATAAAGAGAACCTCTCCACTGAATCAGCAAGAGATGCTGACCAAAGTGAAGCTGTACAGGAGACAGAGCAAGAAGTGGAGCTCACAATAGAAAAAACAGCTACTCACAAACCAATAGAACTCACTGAACAACCAGAAATCAGAAAATCGACTCAGGTGACGAAAGGTATACCACCCAGCAAGCTGTCATACATCGCTAAGACACATGAAACACTCGAACCAACATCCTGGGAAGATATAGAAAAATTGCCAAAAAGGGAAGCCAACCAATGGAGAAAAGCAGCCGAAGAAGAAATAAAATCACTTCAGGAAAATAAAACCTGGACACTCACTGAGCTCCCCCCCCCCCCCCCCGGTCGCAAAGCTATAGGAAGCAAATGGACTCTTAAAGTAAAATACGATGCAGAAGGAAATATCCACAGATACAAGGCAAGATTAGTTGCAAAGGGATACTCACAGAAATTTGGAGAAGATTATGATGAAACTTTTGCTCCAGTTGTAAAACACTCCACCATCAGAGGGCTCCTTAGCATTGCAGCCGGAAAGGGAATGCAAGTGAGGCACCTGGACGTCAAAACTGCTTTCCTATATGGAGACATCAAGGAGGATCTCTACATGGAAGAGCCACCTGGATTTGAGAGGGAACAGAACCTTATATGCAAACTTCAAAAGAGCATCTATGGACTAAAGCAAGCTGCGAGAATGTGGAATGAAAAAGTGAATGAAGTACTCATGAAACAAGGATTCTCAAGAAGCAAAGCAGATCCATGTCTATATTCAAGGCATCAAGAAAACAAATGGATATACATCCTAATTTATGTTGATGACATCATAACATATAACAAGAAGGGGACTGTGGCCAAATAGTTCATATATTAAAACAGAACTTTGAGATTAAAGAACTACTGAACATCACTCATTATTTAGGAATCCAAATAGAAAGGGAAGAGGATGGAAGCTATCTTCTTAACCAAAGTCAGAAAATTACAGAAATATTAGAGCAGTTTCACATGCAAGATGCAAAAGAGGTGAAAACACCTATGGAACCAGATTACCTGAAAAACAACGGAATAGAAAACTTTTTACCCAATAATGACAATTACCGCAGGACAATTGGAAAATTGCTATACATTGCCACCGTGACAAGACCAGACATTGCCGCAGCAATAGGTATACTCTGTAGAAAAGTTGCAACACCATGTCAACGCGACTGGAATGCAGTAAAGAGGGTGATACAGTACCTAAAAGGAACAATTCAGATGAAGCTGCTACTGCCAGCAGCATCAAACCCAAAACTAATTGGATATGTTGATGCTGATTGGGACGGAGACACCACTGACTGCAAATCTACAAGCGGTTACATCTTCCAGTATGGAGAAGGAACAATAAGTTGGTCAAGTCGAAAACAAGCGACTGTTGCACTCTCTTCAACTGAAGCAGAATATATAGCAGCAGCACATGCATGTCAAGAAGCAATTTGGATTTGTCAACTTTTTCTAGATATGGGACTGGATGTGTATAAACCCATACCAATCCTTGAAGACAACCAAGGGTGTATAAAGTTGACACAATCAGAAAGAGTGAATCCTCGAACCAATCACATTGATGTAAAATATCATTTACTCAGGGACATGCAAGAACAAGGTATTATTGACATTCAATACTGCCCATCGGAAGAGATGACTGCAGACGCACTCACAAAACCGTTGCCAAAGGAACGGCATTGTTTTCTTTAAAAGAAACTGAATGTAGTGTAATTATGTACATGCCGTTGAGAAGGGGTGTTGAGAAATACAACAGCATGTACTGTACCACATGTATGAACAACATTGAACTGAACAGCGCCATCTACAGCATTAATGTTGTTCATACATGTTGTACAGTACATGCCGTTGAGAAGGGGTGTTGGGAAATACAACAGCATGTACTGTACCACATGTATGAACAACATTAATGCTGTAGATGGCGCTGTTCAGTTTAGATTGCTGATTGTTTATAGCTGTGATCTTGTTCATTCTTTTTACAGGAAGGAAGTTGTTTTATTATTCTCTATTGTGTTTTTCCTCCTCTGTGTGTGCAGACTATCGTTTTACAAGTCCTTTGGTATTTTCTAAATATTGCTGATGCATCTGTACAAGTAAAGCCTAATGCAGTTTTCTTTAAAAGCTTCCAGTGTCTTTTTGATACATACACCAACAGTATGTGTGTGTGTGTGTGTGTGTGTGTATAAGGGCTGGTTGATTGTGTTGTGATACTACTTTTGCCCATAGTAGTCTCCTTGTTAATTTTGGTCTGTGTGTAGACCAGTTTCCTGTCAGTATGTATGTCTAAACTGATTTGTAAGTGTGCCAGCGCTATACCTAACTTGGGCATTTCTTAGATATGTTGCTAAATATATACACACATACACACACAATCAAATAATTGGTGGGGGCACCAGTGGCGCTCTGTTAGCAAAGGGGCACTTTCAAATGTTGGGAGGTGTGGGTTGCAAACACTGTATTCAGAATGAGCAGCAGTAAAATTCAAAGTTCCTTTGCAGAGCAATTGCTTTAACACACCACAAATTAACTCAACCATGTCCTCAACTGGAAGTGTAACATTGTGGGTTTTAAGGATAAATTACACTATTTCCCAGTTCCTCCTCCTTATCATAGTTTTTTTTAACCCTAAGCACCACTTACTTGGTCTCCTAACCATATTGTTCAAATGTTCTATGTCACAAATACCCAAGCCTGGACACAGCTTATGGTTAGGTTTAGGAGATCTAGTAAGCTAAGGGTTAATGCACTGTGATAAGGAAGTTAAAAGAAGAATTGAATTATTTTACTGTGGGGTAATTACACTGGGAAGCTAGAGGTAATTGTAGTGGGATGGGCATTAGGAAAGTGGGCAGAGCCATCTGAGGGACAGGACTAGTGCTCCCCCATCTTCAAAAGTCACCAGCAACCACTGGGGTAAAGTTGGTGGGAGTGGGGTGTTAGAAAAAAAAACGGCACTGAAAAGTGCCTTTACAGTGCAGTCTATGGGAACTGTGTGTTCCCTGTAAATATATATGTATATGCTATTACACATACAATATATATGTATGTGTTAATATGTGTATATACACATACATATATATTTATATAATCATATACATATATATTTATATTTTATGCCATCGCTGCGCTACTTACCAGCTTCGCTGCGTACGGCATTAGAACGAGACTCCCATTGGAGCCCTTGGAAGCGCTCTCTCATTAACACAATGCTTCCCAGTAATGCGAATGCGAGCTCGCGTTCACATTGCTGACAACTTGTAATACCAGCGCACATTGGCATGCACTGGTATAACTCATTTGAGTACAGAGAGAGAAGCACTCTACCAGGAATGAACAACAGCTCAGTGGCTTGTTCTATGGCGATTTACCACCCGGAAGCAGCCTCTTTTAGACCAGTGTGCTTTTCACAGAAGAAAACTTTCCTGAAGTATATCAGTCTGATCCCGCCAAGTAAGGTCAGTCCAGCCCCGAAATACCAGGCAATTCTCCTCTGAACAAGGAACATGACAACCCCAGACGATCGTTTCGGCCTCCTATGGGCCTCGTCAGTGAGGTGCAGCCACATTCCTCTAAGCACACTGGGCAAGGAGTCCACGTCTGGTTTCCCCCATCACCCATAGGGAGACTTCCCCAGGGTCATAATAATTTGCATACAGAGAGAGAAGCGCTCTACCAGGAACGAACAATAGCTCAGTGGCTTGTTCTATGGCGATTTACCACCCGGAAGCAGCCTCTTTTAGACCAGTGTGCTTTTCACAGAAGAAAACTTTCCTGAAGTATATCAGTCTGATCCCGCCAAGTAAGGTCAATCCAGCCCCGAAATACCAGGCAATTCTCCTCTGAACAAGGAACATGACAACCCCAGACGATCGTTTCGGCCTCCTATGGGCCTCGTCAGTGAGGTGCAGCCACATTCCTCTAAGCACACTGGGCAAGGAGTCCACGTCTGGTTTCCCCCATCACCCATAGGGAGACTTCCCCAGGGTCATAATAATTTGCATACAGAGAGAGAAGCGCTCTACCAGGAACGAACAATAGCTCAGTGGCTTGTTCTATGGCGATTTACCACCCGGAAGCAGCCTCTTTTAGACCAGTGTGCTTTTCACAGAAGAAAACTTTCCTGAAGTATATCAGTCTGATCCCGCCAAGTAAGGTCAGTCCAGCCCCGAAATACCAGGCAATTCTCCTCTGAACAAGGAACATGACAACCCCAGACGATCGTTTCGGCCTCCTATGGGCCTCGTCAGTGAGGTGCAGCCACATTCCTCTAAGCACACTGGGCAAGGAGTCCACGTCTGGTTTCCCCCATCACCCATAGGGAGACTTCCCCGGGGTCATAATAATTTGCATACAAAGAGAGAAGCGCTCTACCAGGAAGAACAACAGCTCAGTGGCTTGTTCTATGGCGATTTACCACCCGGAAGCAGCCTCTTTTAGACCAGTGTGCTTTTCACAGAAGAAAACTTTCCTGAAGTATATCAGTCTGATCCCGCCAAGTAAGGTCAGTCCAGCCCCGAAATACCAGGCAATTCTCCTCTGAACAAGGAACATGACAACCCCAGACGATCGTTTCGGCCTCCTATGTGCCTCGTCAGTGAGGTGCAGCCACATTCCTCTAAGCACACTGGGCAAGGAGTCCACGTCTGGTTTCCCCCATCACCCATAGGGAGACTTCCCCAGGGTCATAATAATTTGCATACAGAGAGAGAAGCGCTCTACCAGGAACGAACAACAGCTCAGTGGCTTGTTCTATGGCGATTTACCACCCGGAAGCAGCCTCTTTTAGACCAGTGTGCTTTTCACAGAAGAAAACTTTCCTGAAGTATATCAGTCTGATCCCGCCAAGTAAGGTCAGTCCAGCCCCGAAATACCAGGCAATTCTCCTCTGAACAAGGAACATGACAACCCCAGACGATCGTTTCGGCCTCCTATGGGCCTCGTCAGTGAGGTGCAGCCACATTCCTCTAAGCACACTGGGCAAGGAGTCCACGTCTGGTTTCCCCCATCACCCATAGGGAGACTTCCCCAGGGTCATAATGATTTGCATACAGAGAGAAAAGCACACTGGTCTAAAGAGGCTGCTTCCGGGTGGTAAATCGCCATAGAACAAGCCACTGAGCTGTTGTTCGTTCCTGGTAGAGCGCTTCTCTCTTTGTATGCAAATTATTATGACCTTGGGGAAGTCTCCCTATGGGTGATGGGGGAAACCAGACGTGGACTCCTTGCCCAGTGTGCTTAGAGGAATGTGGCTGCACCTCACTGACGAAGCCCATAGGAGGCCGAAACGATCGTCTGGGGTTGTCATGTTCCTTGTTCAGAGGAGAATTGCCTGGTATTTTGGAGCTGGACTGACCTTACTTGGTGGGATCAGACTGATATACTTCAGGAAAGTTTTCTTCTGTGAAAAGCACACTGGTCTAAAAGTGGCTGCTTCCGGGTGGTAAATCGCCATAGAACAAGCCACTGAGCTGTTGTTTGTTCCTGGTAGAGCGCTTCTCTCTTTGTATGCAAATTATTATGACCTTGGGGAAGTCTCCCTATGGGTGATGGGGGAAACCAGACGTGGACTCCTTGCCCAGTGTGCTTAGAGGAATGTGGCTGCACCTCACTGACGAAGCCCATAGGAGGCCGAAACGATCGTCTGGGGTTGTCATGTTCCTTGTTCAGAGGAGAATTGCCTGGTATTTCGGAGCTGGACTGACCTTACTTGGCGGGATCAGACTGATATACTTCAGGAAAGTTTTCTTCTGTGAAAAGCACACTGGTCTAAAAGAGGCTGCTTCCGGGTGGTAAATCGCCATAGAACAAGCCACTGAGCTGTTGTTCGTTCCTGGTAGAGCGCTTCTCTCTTTGTATGCAAATTATTATGACCTTGGGGAAGTCTCCCTATGGGTGATGGGGGAAACCAGACGTGGACTCCTTGCCCAGTGTGCTTAGAGGAATGTGGCTGCACCTCACTGACGAGGCCCATAGGAGGCCGAAACGATCGTCTGGGGTTGTCATGTTCCTTGTTCAGAGGAGAATTGCCTGGTATTTCGGAGCTGGACTGACCTTACTTGGCGGGATCAGACTGATATACTTCAGGAAAGTTTTCTTCTGTGAAAAGCACACTGGTCTAAAAGAGGCTGCTTCCAGGTGGTAAATCGCCATAGAACAAGCCACTGAGCTGTTGTTCGTTCCTGGTAGAGCGCTTCTCTCTTTGTATGCAAATTATTATGACCTTGGGGAAGTCTCCCTATGGGTGATGGGGGAAACCAGACGTGGACTCCTTGCCCAGTGTGCTTAGAGGAATGTGGCTGCACCTCACTGACGAGGCCCATAGGAGGCCGAAACGATCGTCTGGGGTTGTCATGTTCCTTGTTCAGAGGAGAATTGCCTGGTATTTCGGAGCTGGACTGACCTTACTTGGCGAGATCAGACTGATATACTTCAGGAAAGTTTTCTTCTGTGAAAAGTACACTGGTCTAAAAGAGGCTGCTTCCGGGTGGTAAATCGCCATAGAACAAGCCACTGAGCTGTTGTTCGTTCCTGGTAGAGCGCTTCTCTCTTTGTATGCAAATTATTATGACCTTGGGGAAGTCTCCCTATGGGTGATGGGGGAAACCAGACGTGGACTCCTTGCCCAGTGTGCTTAGAGGAATGTGGCTGCACCTCACTGACGAGGCCCATAGGAGGCCGAAACGATCGTCTGGGGTTGTCATGTTCCTTGTTCAGAGGAGAATTGCCTGGTATTTCGGAGCTGGACTGACCTTACTTGGCGGGATCAGACTGATATACTTCAGGAAAGTTTTCTTCTGTGAAAAGCACACTGGTCTAAAAGAGGCTGCTTCCGGGTGGTAAATCGCCATAGAACAAGCCACTGAGCTGTTGTTCGTTCCTGGTAGAGCGCTTCTCTCTTTGTATGCAAATTATTATGACCTTGGGGAAGTCTCCCTATGGGTGATGGGGGAAACCAGACGTGGACTCCTTGCCCAGTGTGCTTAGAGGAATGTGGCTGCACCTCACTGACGAGGCCCATAGGAGGCCGAAACGATCGTCTGGGGTTGTCATGTTCCTTGTTCAGAGGAGAATTGCCTGGTATTTCGGAGCTGGACTGACCTTACTTGGCGGGATCAGACTGATATACTTCAGGAAAGTTTTCTTCTGTGAAAAGCACACTGGTCTAAAAGAGGCTGCTTCCGGGTGGTAAATCGCCATAGAACAAGCCACTGAGCTGTTGTTCGTTCCTGGTAGAGCGCTTCTCTCTTTGTATATAACTCATTTGAGTGCAAATATCGTTTTCATGAAAGCGATATTTAGCGCTCCACTTGTAATCTCATCCTTATTTTTTTTACTTTTCTATCCCTTTAAAAATCATTTTTATTCAGTTTTTACATTTTAAAATGTGTTTTACTCTGTATTTACTGAAATATTTTACATTACAAGGTTCTTCACATAGTAGAAAATGTCTTTGTATTTTAAATATATATTCTTATATATGTCTGTATATATCTATTCCTGTAAATATTTACATAGATATATAGGTATATATAAGTCATCAGATATGTATAGAAAGAAAAAGAAAAATACCATTTTCTTCTATGTGAAGAACTATTGAAATGTAAAATATGCATAACTACCTTCGGGTTTAGTGATGTAGGTCTAAAACAGTGTCAGGTTAGCGCACAATCGATAAGTGGTAGTTTTTTTTAATAATGTGCTCTATTGAAGTCTATGGAGAGAAGAAATTAGCGTGTTCGCGGTAGCATCAGGTTTCACTCGCGAGCAAACATTTTACTTTCAACTTATAATACACGCGTTAAAGGGACAGTCAACACTAAAATTGTTATTTTTTAAAAAGATAGATAATGATTTAACTACCCATTCCCCAGCTTTGTACAACCAATATTGTTATATTAATATACTTTATAACATTAAAACCTCTAAATGTCTGCCTGTTTCTAAGCCACTACAGACACCCTCTAATCACTTGCTTTTTTATTAGCTTTTCACAACAGGGGAGTGCTAGTTCATGTGGCCATATACAGTTGCAAGAAAAAGTATGTGAACCCTTTGGAATGATATGGATTTCTGCACAAATTGGTCATAAAATGTGATCTGATCATCATCTAAGTCACAACAATAGACAATCACAGTCTGCTTAAACTAATAACACACAAAGAATGAAATGTTGCCATGTTTTTATTGAACACACCATGTAAACATTCACAGTGCAGGTGGAAAAAGTATGTGAACCCCTAGACTAATGACATTTCCAAGAGCTAATTGGAGTGAGATGTCAGCCAACTGGAGTCCAATCAATGAGATGAGATTGGAGGTGTTGGTTACAGCTGCCCTGCCCTATAAAAAACACACACCAGTTCTGGGTTTGCTTTTCACAAGAAGCATTGCCTGATGTGAATGATGCCTCACACAAAAGAGCTCTCAGAAGACCTACGATTAAGAATTGTTGACTTGCATAAAGCTGGAAAGGTTTATAAAAGTATCTCCAAAAGCCTTGCTGTTCATCAGTCCACGGTAGGACAAATTGTCTATAAATGAAGAAAGTTCAGCACTGCTGCTACTCTCCCTAGAAGTGGCCGTCCTGTAAAGATGACTGCAAGAGCACAGCGCAGACTGCTCAATGAGGTGAAGAAGAATCCTAGTGTGTCAGCTAAAGACTTACAAAAGTCACTGGCAAATGCTAACATCCCTGTTAGCGAATCTACAATACGTAAAACACTAAACAAGAATGGATTTCATGGGAGGATACCACAGAGGAAGCCACTGCTGTCCAAACAAAACATTGCTGCACATTAACAGTTTGCACAAGAGCACCTGGATGTTCCACAGCAGTACTGGCAAAATATTCTGTGGACAGATGAAACCAAAGTTGAGTTGTTTGGAAGAAACACACAACACTATGTGTGGCGAAAAAGAGGCACAGCACACCAACATCAAAACCTCATCCCAACTGTGAAGTATGGTGGTGGGGGCATCATGGTTTGGGGCTGCTTTGTTGCGTCAGGGCCTGAACGGATTGCTATCATCGAAGGAAAAATGAATTTCCAAGTTTATCAAGACATTTTGCAGGAGAACTTAAGGCCATCTGTCTACCAGCTGAAGATCAACAGAAGATGGGTGTTGCAACAGGACAATGACCTAAAGCATAGAAGTAAATCAACCACATTATGGCTTAAACAGAAGAAAATACGCCTTCTGAAGTGGCCCAGTCAGAGTCCTGACCTCAACCCGATTGAGATGCTGTGGCATGACCTCAAGAAAGCGATTCACACCAGACATCCCAAGAATATTGCTGAACTGAAACAGTTCTGTAAAGAGGAATGGTCAAGAATTACTCCTGACTGTTGTGCACGTCTGATCTGCAACTGCAGGAAAAGTTTGGTTGAAGTTATTGCTGCCAAAGGAGGTTCAACCAGCTATTAAATCCAAGGGTTCACATACTTTTTCCACCTGCACTGTGAATGTTTACATTGTGTGTTCAATAAAAACATGGCAACATTTCATTCTTTGTGTGTTATTAGTTTAAGCAGACTGTGATTGTCTATTGTTGTGACTTGATTGATGATCAGATCACATTTTATGACCAATTTGTGCAGAAATCCATATCATTCCAAAGGGTTCACATACTTTTTTTTGCAACTGTAGATAAAATTGTGCTAATGCTCGCAGAGTTATTTAAGGCTAAGCACAACATAAAAAGTCATGTTATTAAGGGGCTGTCAGAAAATGCTTAGATACAAGGTAATCACAGAGGTAAAAAGTATATTATAACTGTGTTGGTTATGCAAAACTGGGGAATGGGTAATAAAGGGATTATCTATCTTTTAAAACAACAAAAATGCTGGTGCAGACTGTCCCTTAAATCTGCACTTGTTAAAAGTTTACTTCCAGAAGTTTGCAAGTGAGCAAAAGCGATAATTAGCACACCACTTGTAACCTGGCCCATTATTAGCATTCATCCAGTCAACAAACTGAATTGCTTGATCCCAATCACCCAACCATATAAGCAGCAAATCATCTTTATAACACTTGTAGACAGAAACATTGGGCCTAAAATTATTCCTATCTTTAAATATGTGGTACAGCTCCCACCAACACATAAAGAGGTTGGGGGAAAACTTTGCCCCATAGCTATCCCACATCTCTGGAGATAATAAATGACTCAAACTCAAAGAAATTGTGGGGTAGATTTATCATAGTGTGAGTGGACATGATACAATGTAGCGTTTCATGTCCGCTGCAAATTGATAAATGCTGACAGCATACGCTGTCGTCATTTATCATTACACCAGCAGTTCTTATGAACTGCTGGTGCAATGCCACCCCTGCAGATTCTAGCAGGGGGTGTCAATCAACCCGATCGTATTTGATCGGGTTGATTTCTGTCCGCGGCCTCAGAGCAGGCGGACAGGTTATGGAGCAGTTGTCTTTATACCGCTGCTTCATAACTTCTGTTTCCGGCGAGCCTTTAAACAAGGGGCATAAATCGGCCCCTGTGTGTCAACAGGAAGGATGCCACTTCTACCATAAAATGGAACATAATAATTCAAGTAATGAGACAAAAAGAATTCTATTGCTTTTAGACCCAACTCATGCAGTATAGATGAATAAAGTGCTGTAACGTCAATTGTCAGCCAGCTAGAGTGTGGGGTCCAAGCAACAGAGTCCATTATTTTGAGAATATGTTTAGTGACCTGTAAAAAACTAGACAATGCTTTCACCAGGGGTTGGAGAACCTCATTCAACCACTGTGATAGATTTTAAAATAACGACCCAATTCTGCTTACAATGGGTTGACGCTAAACTTTGTGAACCTTGTGTAAATGGTTGAACTCAGGCATAATAAGATGTTCTACATACAGTATAAAAATTCAGCCGTATCTTTTTCCAAAAAATCCTTGTTCGCCACCATTGTCAATTACAACTCCCTTTGGAAATTTCAGGTCAGATCAAAGTCTAATTTAGTATAATTATTAGTATCCTCATGTTAGTGTAATGCCTCTGTTATATAGGGGCATATTTATAAAGCTCTGTATGGAGCTTGATGCCCAGTGTTTCTAAAGACCGCTGCTCCATAACCTGTCCGCCTGCTCTGAGGCAGCAGACAGAAATCAACCCGATCGAATACGATCAGGTTGATTGACATCCCCTACTAGCGGCTGATTGGAACAGCCAATAGAATGCCAGCTCAATCCTATTGGCTGATTGCATCAGCCAACATGATTTTTTCTACCTTAATTCCGATTGGCTGATAGAATTCTATCAGCCAATCGGAATTGAAGGGACGCCATCTTGGATGACATCATTTAAAGGAACCTTCATTCAGTGTTAGCCATCGGATGAAGAGGATGCTCCGCGTCGGATGTCTTGAAGATGGACCCGCTCCGCGCCAGATGGATGATGATAGAAGATGCCGTCTGGATGAAGACTTCTGCCTGTCTGGGGGACCACTTCGCCCGGCTTGGATGAAGACTTCTCCCGGCTTCGTTGAGGACTTCGGCCTGGTTGGATGAAGACTTCTTCCAGTAAGGTGATCTTCAAGGGGTTAGTGTTAGGTTTTTTTAAGGGGGTATTGGGTGGGTTTTAGAGTAGGGTTGGTTGTGTGGGTGGTGGGTTTTAATGTTGGGGGGGATTTGTAATTTTTTTACAGGTAAAAAGAGCCACTTTTAAGGGCTATTTGTAATTTAGTTTAGGGTAGGGCTTTTTTTATTTTGGGGGGGGGCTTTTATATTTTGTTAGGGGGATTAGATTAGGTGTAATAAGTTTAAAAATCTTGTAATTTGTTTATTATTTTCTGTAATTTAGTGTTTGTTTGTTTTTGTACTTTAGCTAATTGTATTTAATTGTATTTAATTTAGGGAATTAATTTAATTATAGTGTAGTGTTAGGTGTAATTGTAACTTAGGTTAGGTTTTATTTTACAGGTACTTTTGTTTTTATTTTAGCTAGGTAGCTAGTAAAGAGTTAATAACTATTTCATAACTATTTTACCTAGTTAAAATAAATACAAACTTGCCTGTAAAATAAAAATAAACCCTAAGCTAGCTACAATGTAACTATTAGTTATATTGTAGCTAGCTTAGGGTTTATTTTATAGGTAAGTATTTAGTTTTAAATAGGAATCATTTAGTTAATGATAGTCATTTTATTTAGATTTCTTTTAATTATATTTAAGTTAGGGGGTGTTAGGTTTAGGGTTAGACTTAACTTTAGGGGTTAATTACTTTAATATAGTGGCGGCGACGTTGGGGGCGGCAGATTAGGGGTTAATAAATGTAGGTAGATGGTGGCGATGTCCGGTTCGGCAGATTAGGGGTTAAAAAAAAATTGTGTTTGCGATGCGGGAGGGCCTCGGTTTAGGGGTTAATAGGTAGTTTATGGTTGTTAGTGTACTTTTTAGCACTTTAGTTAAGAGTTTTATGCTACGGCGTTGTAGTGTAAAACTCTTAAAGGGACAGTCTACACCAGAATTGTTATTGTTTTAAAAGATAGATAATCCCTTTTTTACCCATTCCCTAGTTTTGCATAGCCAACACAGTTATATTTATATAGTTTTTACCCCTGTGACTATCTTGTATCTAAGCCTCTGCAGACTGCCCCTTTATTTCAGTTATTTTGACAGACTTGCAGTTTAGCCAATCAGTGATGGCTCCCAGGTAACTTCACGTGCATGAGCACAGTGTTATCTATATGAAAAACTTGAACTAACACCCTCTAGTGGTGAAAAACCTGTTAAAATGCATTCTTAAGAGGCGGCCTTCAAGGTCTAAGAAATTAGCATATGAACCTCCTAGGTTAAGCTTTCAACTAAGAATACCAAGAGAACAAAGAAAAATTGGTGATAAAAGTAAATTGGAAAATTGTTTAAAATTACATGCCCTATCTGAATCATGAAAGTTTTTTTTGGACTAGATTGTCCCTTTAACTTCTGACTTTAAAATGCGGTACCAGTCTTGATAGGAGAGTGTATACTGCTCACTTTTTTGCAGACTCGTAATACCAGCGCTATGCAAGTCCCATTGAAAAAAGAGGATACGCAATTTACGTAAGTGGAATTGCGGTATTTCCAAGTCTGGCCAAAAAAGTGAGCGGTACACCTGTACCTGCAAGACTCCTAATGCCAGCAAGCGTTAAAAAGCAGCGTTAGGACCGGCCAACGCTGCTTTTTAAGCTTAACGCACAACTCGTAATCTAGCCAATTGTTTCTTCATTTTAAAAACATTTTAAGAGAAAAAAAATAATCTTCAAACATATTCAACATTTTGAGGACTTTTGTCTAATAAGTGGCTGTGTGTGGATTTTAAGGAGGTGTGGATATGGAGGTTGGATCATCTATTGACTGGTGAATAAAAAAAAATAAAAAAATATACTAGATTGGTTTCTGCTTAACTATTTCTTTTACAGGTAAATGCTATATATAGTAACATGTTAAACCTTGTGCTTTTATATATTGCAGATAAAATAATCCATATAACATCTGAGCAATCTGTGAGTAAGAAAAAATGACAAGCCCTGCAAGTCAAAATATATAAAAAAAAGTCCTATGACAAAGTAATCTCTACATATATCCACAACCCAGTCTGATGGAGATGACTTAAAATCATCAAGAGAGAGTAATGCAACCTACAGAGACTAAACTCAATAAGAAAGATAATTAACATGGTTGAAAGGTTCTAATATATATATAAGCTGGCGGGTTACCTAGCTCTGAGTATGACCTTCATAGAGATTTCACTCAATAAAGTTATATATATAAGAGCAACCCCCCAGGAGATCTGTAGCCAACAAAGGCCCAAACCTATTCCAGTAATTACAGAACATATAGCTGTTAATCAATATGTACTGTATATGCCTCGTCTACAAGCATATGAGGAGTTATTATTAGTAAGTATTAAGTTTCCATGATTAATATTTTAGATACCTTAAGCTTTTCAATAGTTTGTTTATACTCACAAAACAGCACAGTTTTAAATTGTGCAACCTACTCAGAAAAAAAGAAACACTGGAGTCCTTATGTAGTCACTCATTCGTTTAAGGTGCCCAGTATGCCACTTGCATAGTGTCTATGGGTCCCAGACCATTGGGCATTTGAGCCATGCATAAATCCATTCTCCACACAGAACCATCCCACATAGATTGAGGGAAATAATGTTAACCTCTGTCAATATGCCCTTAGAGCCTTCATGAAATGGCTCAGTACCTGCAAAAAAACAGGATTTAACCATTTCCCTAACAAGCTGCTTAGAGGACTAAAAACTGTAAAATACTAGCCTTAGAAGTTCTCTAAATTATATTTTAGCAGGTCATACAGAGCACGGAAACATTCCTTATGTCTCCATACTTCTCAATCTCTGAAGCAAAACACTATGACACTGTATTCAAGGTTCTCTAAGCCTTACAGTCCTACCACTATGTTCCAGTCTGCGTTCTACCCCTTGATGGATCTCCCCATTGTGGCCAACCACACGTCTCTCAGCCTTAACGTCACATATACACAATTTATACACATTCCCTTTCTTATAGAGTGCCTTGTGTATAGTAAGCTTCTACTGATCATGTGCTGTGTGTATGTGAGTGTATATGTGAAGGAGTGAACATGTATGAATCAGGACATGGGTAGAAGAGGGATGAAGAAATGAAAAATCATAATGGAATAAAAAGGGAGGCAGGGGGCCTAAAATGTCAGAAACACAATGTGCAAGACCCTAGTGAGTAGCTGCACATATGAAGGAGATAAAGGTGTGGACCAACAACAGGTAAACAGCTAGGAGTCTTTTCAAATAAATAAGGTCCCTGAAAGCCACAGGAACCTCATGTCTAAACAATGAAAATGTACACCATTATTAAAGACATTTTTAAAAGGACAAAAAAGAAAGGGACACAAATAAAGGGACTATTAACTTGCATCATACAGTTATATACAATTGCCTAATTTTAGTGTCACAAAATATCTGGTTTAACCAGTATTATACGTTTATTTGACATTGAGCTAATCTTTTTAGACATTCCCTAAGCTGACCTCAGGGTATACTGTGCTACTCTCACCATTCATTTAAATAACAACAAATCAGAATATGAATTAATATCCGAAAACAATCCAGAACTATCACAAGAGGCCAAACGATAAACCTGATAAAAAAGTGTGGATAATATTTAAAGGGAATTGATTCATTCTAAAAGTTACTTTTTTTGTGTGGAGTTTAAGACCAGTTTGGATAGCATGACAAGGGTTGTAACACAGATCTTTAGCATGGAATTCTTACAACTATAATTAGAAACTCCTTGACAATATGATTGTTGCTAATTTCCTTACCAAACTTATCCAAGCAGCAATAATTAATCCATATTCACTTTTTTAGTAGAAAATTTACATAACTCTGATGCTGAAAATACAATGCCACCATCACAACCCAAGACTAAAAAATAGTATAAGGAGAAAGCTTCTCCTACTATGGACATTAATGGGGGGGGGGGGAGAAACAAAAAATAATTAATTTAAAATCATATTGTGATTAGCAGATTAAAGAAATTATATTTTTGTTATCATGAAATGCATATATTGTATCACTTTAATGCATATATTTAAAAATAATAAAACACACTCGCCTAGATTTAGAGTTCTGCGTTAGCCGTCAAAACCAGCGTTAGGGGGTCCTAACGCTGGTTTTGGCCGCCCGCTGGTATTTAGAGTCAGTCAGGTAAGGGTCTAACGCTCACTTTCCAGCCGCAACTTTTCCATACCGCAGATCCCCCTACGCCAATTGCGTAGCCTATCTTTTCAATGGGATCTTTCTAACACCGGTATTTAGAGTCTTGGCTGAAGTGAGCGTTAGAAATCTAACGACAAAACTCCAGCCGCAGAGAAAAGCCAGGAGTTAAGAGCTTTCTGGGCTAACGCCGGTTCATAAAGCTCTTAACTACTGTGCTCTAAAGTACACTAACACCCATAAACTACCTATGTACCCCTAAACTGAGGTCCCCCACATCGCCGCCAGTATAATACATTTTTTTAACCCCTAATCTGCCGACTGCACACCGCCGCAACCTACATTATCCCTATGTACCCCTAATCTGCTGCCCCTAACACCGCCCACCCCTACATAATATTTATTAACCCCTAATCTGCCCCCCCCAACGTCGCCTCTACCTTACCTACAATTATTAACCCCTAATCTGCCGACCGGACCTCACCGCTACTCTAATAAATGTATTAACCCCTAAAGCTAAGTCTAACCCTAACCCTAACACCCCCCTAAGTTAAATATAATTTTTATCTAACGAAATAAAATAAATCTTATTAAATAAATAATCCTATTTAAAGCTAAATACTTACCTGTAAAATAAACCCTAATATAGCTACAATATAAATAATAATTATATTGTAGCTATTTTAGGATTAATATTTATTTCTCTTGTTAAGTGTATCCAGTCCACGGATCATCCATTACTTATGGAATATATTCTCCTTCCCAACAGGAAGCTGCAAGAGTCCACCCACAGCAAAGCTGCTATATAGCTCCTCCCCTAACTGCCATATTCAGTCATTCTCTTGCAAGCCTCAACATAGATAGGAGGTTGTGAGAGTCTGTGGTGCTTTCTACTTAGTTTATTCTTCAATCAAAAGTTTGTTATTTTTAAATGGCACCGGAGTGTGCTGTTTATCTCAGGCAGTATTTGGAAGAAGAATCTGCCTGCGTTTTTTCTATGATCTTAGCAGACGTAACTAAGATCCAGTTGCTGTTCTCACACATTCTGAGGAGTAAGGTACTTCAGAGGGGGAATGGCGTGCAGGTTTTCCTGCAAATAAGGTATGTGCAGTAAAATATTTTTCTAAGGAATGGAATTGACTAAGAAAATACTGCTGATACCGAAGTAATGTAAGTACAGCCTTTAAATGCAGTGAAAGCGACTGGTACCAGGCTGATTGATAGAGATATATGCTAAGGTATGTGCAGTAATATATTTTTCTAAGGAATGGAATTGACTAAGAAAATACTGCTGATACCGAAGTAATGTAAGTAAAGCCTTAAATGCAGTGATAGCGACTGGATCAGGCTTATTAATAGACATACATACTATTATAAGAATGTGTTTTAAAACGTTTGCTGGCATGTTTAATCGTTTTTTAACATATGTTTGGTGATAAAACTTATTGGGGCCTAATTTTTCCACATGGCTGGCTTAAATTTTGCATAGAAACAGTTATAGGGAAGGTAATCCACAGCTCAGCTGTGGCAGTTTTGTTGTGTCTGTTTAAAAAAATGTCGTTATTTATTTTACAGGCAACTTTGTATTTATTTTAACCAGGTACAATAGCTATTAAATATTAATAGCTACCTAGTTAAAATAATTACAAAATTACCTGTAAAATAAATCCTAACCTAAGTTACAATTAAACCTAACACTACACTATCAATAAATTAATTATATACAAATACCTACAAATAAATACAATTAAATAAACTAACTAAAGTACAAAAAATAAAAAAAGAACTAAGTTACAAAAAATAAAAAAATAATTTACAAACATTATAAAAATATTACAACAATTTTAAGCTAATTACACCTACTCTAAGCCCCCTAATAAAATAACAAAGCCCCCAAAATAAAAAATGCCCTACCCTATTCTAAAATAAAAATTGAAAAGCTCTTTTACCTTACCAGCCCTTAAAAGAGCTTTTTGCGGGGCATGCCCCAAAGAATTCTGCTCTTTTGCCTGTAAAAAAAAACATACAATACCCCCCCCCAACATTACAACCCACATACCCCTAATCTAACCCAAACCCCCCTTAAATAAACCTAACACTAAGCCCCTGAAGATCTTCCTACCTTATCTTCACCACGCCGGGTATCACCGATCCGTCAAGAAGAGGGTCCGAAGTCTTCCTCCTATCCGGGCAATGTCTTCATCCAAGTGGGGGCTGAAGAGGTCCATCATCCGGCTGAAGTCTTCATCCAAGCGGGGGCTGAAGAGGTTCATCATCCGGCTGAAGTCTTCTATCAAGCGGCATCTTCAATCTTCTTTCTTCCGGCTCCATCTTCATCCCGCCGACGTGGAACATCCATCCTGGCCGACGACTTCCCGACGAATGACGGTTCCTTTAAGGGACGTCATCCAAGATGGCGTCCCTCGAATTCCGATTGGCTGATAGGATTCTATCAGCCAATCAGAATTAAGGTAGGAAAATTCTGATTGGCTGATTGAATCAGCCAATCAGATTCAAGTTCAATCCGATTGGCTGATTGGATCAGCCAATCAGATTGAGCTTGCATTCTATTGGCTGATCGGAACAGCCAATAGAATGCAAGCTCAATCTGATTGGCTGATTGGATCAGCCAATCGGATTCAACTTGAATCTGATTGGCTGATTCCATCATCCAATCAGAATTTTCCTACCTTAATTCCGATTGGCTGATAGAATCCTATCAGCCAATCGGAATTCGAGGGACGCCATCTTGGATGACGTCCCTTAAAGGAACCGTCATTCGTCGGGAAGTCGTCGGCCCGGATGGATGTGGCGGGATGAAGATGGAGCCGGAAGAAAGAAGATTGAAGATGCCGCTTGATAGAAGACTTCAGCCGGATGATGGACCTCTTCAGCCCCCGCTTGGATGAAGACATCGCCCGGATAGGAGGAAGACTTCGGACCCTCTTCTGGATGGATCGTGATACCCGGCGTGGTGAAGATAAGGTAGGAAGATCTTCAGGGGCTTAGTGTTAGGTTTATTAAAGGGGGGTTTGGGTTAGATTAGGGGTATGTGGGTGGTGGGTTGTAATGTTGGGGGGGTATTGTATGTTTTTTTTTACAGGCAATAGAGCAGAATTCTTTGGGGCATGCCCCGCAAAAAGCCCTTTTAAGGGCTGGTAAGGTAAAAGAGCTTTTCAATTTTTATTTTAGAATAGGGTAGGGCATTTTTTATTTTGGGGGGATTTGTTATTTTATTAGGGGGGCTTAGAGTAGGTGTAATTAGCTTAAAATTGTTGTAATATTTTTATAATGTTTGTAAATTAATTTTTTATTTTTTGTAACTTAGTTCTTTTTTTATTTTTTGTACTTTAGTTAGTTTATTTAATTGTATTTATTTGTAGGTATTTGTATGTAATTAATTTATTGATAGTGTAGTGTTAGGTTTAATTGTAACTTAGGTTAGGATTTATTTTACAGGTAATTTTGTAATTATTTTAACTAGGTAGCTATTAAATAGTTATTAACTATTTAATAGCTATTGTACCTGGTTAAAATAAATACAAAGTTGCCTGTAAAATAAATAATAATCCTAAAATAGCTACAATATAATTATTATTTATATTGTAGCTATATTAGGGTTTATTTTACAGGTAAGTATTTAGCTTTAAATAGGAACCATTTATTTAATAAGATTTATTTTATTTCGTTAGATAAAAATTATATTTAACTTAGGGGGGTGTTAGGGTTAGGGTTAGACTTAGCTTTAGGGGTTAATACATTTATTAGAGTAGCGGTGAGGTCCGGTCGGCAGATTAGGGGTTAATAATTGTAGGTAGGTGGAGGCGACGTTGGGGGCGGCAGATTAGGGGTTAATAAATATAATATAGGGGTCGGCGGTGTTAGAGGCAGCAGATTAGGGGTACATAGGGATAACGTAGGTTGCAGCGGTGTACGGAGCGGCAGATTAGGGGTTAATAATAAAATGCAGGGGTCAGCGATAGCAGGGTCGGGCAGATTAGGGGTTAATAAGTGTAAGGTTAGGGGTGTTTAGACTCGGGGTACATGTTAGGGTGTTAGGTGCAGACCTAGGAAGTGTTTTCCCATAGGAAACAATGGGGCTGCGTTAGGAGCTGAACGCTGCTTTTTTGCAGGTGTTAGGTTTTTTTTCAGCTCAAACGGCCCCATTGTTTCCTATGGGGGAATAGTGCACGAGCACGTTTTTGAAGCTGGCCGCGTCCGTAAGCACCGCTGGTATTTAAAGTTGCAGTGGTGGTAAATGATGCTCTACGCTCCCTTTTTGGAGCCTAACGCAGCCCTTCTGTGAACTCTAAATACCAGCGGTATTTAAAAGGTGCGGGGGGAAAAAAGCATGCGTAGCTAACGCACCCCTTTGGCCGCAGAACTCTAAATCTAGCCGATATTTAATGATAAAACTGCCTTAAGGGACACTGAACCCAATTTTATTTCTTTCGTGATTCAGATAAAGCATGACATTTTAAGCAACTTTCTAATTTACTTCTATTATCAAATTTTCTTTAGTCTCTTGGTATCTTTATTTGAAATGCAAGAATGTAAGTATAGATGCCGGCCCATTTTTGGTGAACAACCTGGGTTGTCCTTGGTGATTGGTGGATAAATTCATCCACCAATAAGAAAGTGCTGTCCAGTGTACTGAACCAAGAAAAAAAGCTTAGATGCCTTCTTTTTCAAATAAAGATAGCAAGAGAACGAAGAAAAAATGATAATAGGAGTAAATTAGAAAGTTGATTAAAATTGCATGCTCTATCTGAATTACAAAAGAAAAAATATGGGTTCAGTGTCCCTTTAGGGTATATATAACATTTAAAAAAAAAAAAATATATATATTATTATATTATATACAGTATATGATATTTAAAAACTCAATTAAATATTTTTACTATGCTTTTACATTTCTACATATAAGAGTGTAATTAAGATGGCAACAGCTTTACATATTATTAAAGGGAAAAGAGTATTTAAAGGGACATGAAACCCAATTTTTTTCTTTCATGATTTAGACAGAGCATACAATTATAAACAACTTTCTTATTTACTTCTATTATCTATTTTGCTTCATTCTCTTGATATTCTTTGCTGAAATGCATATCTAGATATGCTTAGTAGCTGCTGATTGGTAGCTGCACATAGATGCCTACTCTGATTGGATCACTGTGTGCATCGCTATTTCTTCATTAAAGTATATCTAAAGAATGAAGCAAATTAGGTAATAGAAGTAAATTGGAATGTTGTTTAAAATTATATTCTCTACCTTAATCATGAAAGAAACTGTTTAGGTATAGTGTCCCTTTAAGAGCATACATTAATGTTAATATCACTAAAATGCTACTTTAATTTTACATAAAAGTAAAAAAAAAACTATAATGTAAAAAACAAATTATTCTTTTTGTATTTGGTATACTTACGTGTAAATGTTTAATTAAATTATGATATAGGTTTTTGTTTTGCGGAAAGTTTGTTAAACATGTGCGATTACAAGAAAATAATGTTACAGAAGGAGGCGCCACAAAAGTGCAGATCAAAATATACACAAACTGCTACGTCCTCCTCCAAAAGTAGGTCTGCAATTCAAGCGAGTATTCGACAGTGTACAGCTCCGCAAAGAACTGGATCCTTCTGTATCACTCAACCATAATGCCACACAATCTTCCACAGAGGAACAAATGGCAATAATATGGTCAGCAAATTAAAGTATGCTGACAATGTCTATTTAATATTTAAAAGACTTTAATAAGAACAAAATAAAAATATCACAATGCATTTCTCAGTCTATAATGGACTGTTTCATCAGGTGAATATACATATAAAGTCAGAACAGCTTATAAAGGGCCCTAACTGTGAAAAACACTACACCTGTTGGCGCATTAAAAAACAAAAACAAATTGGAAAGATGATATGCTGATAACTTTGCATATGCTCCTCTGATAGGTGCAATAAACCATGTGTAATGTGTGTAGCTGTGGTCAGATCTAACCTGTCAGAAATTATATATATATATACACAAATATTAAGAAAAACAAGAATGTATGTTAAACATTCTCTCATCAGATAAATTGATAATAAAAAATGCTACTAGATGATAATATCACAACATTATTATTATGTGTAGCCTGTTCACAAGTATGTTATATCTGTAACAATATATAGTTGCTTCCAAGAAAAAGCCTGTATTAGATGTGCCTTGGCCATCTTGATAGGAAACTCGAGTTGCCAAAAAATTAATTTGCGTCCTAAAATACCAAAAGGCAATATTTATATGTTTCCTATTTACCGAAGGAATATAACTAAGCAATGAGTTATGCTAATGAGACAGGTGTAGGCAGATCACTTACAAAAGTTAAGAATCTACAAATATGCAACATGTAATATATAGCACTTGAAATAGAGAATAGATCTATGATGCAAGTACAGACTAAAATAAAGAATAAAATGAGAGACCAAAATGCTAGAGAATTTGATCGTAATAGCTAGAAATCCTGTAAATATGAAATCGATCTAAACAATAATGTAAAAAATATAAATTAATCTTTTTGTATTTGGTATACTTACGTGAATGTTTAATTCAATTATGATATAGGTTTTTGTTTGCGGAAAGTTTGTTAAACATGTGAGATTACAAGAAAATAATGTTATCTGATCTGCAAAACACATATACGGCCAGATTATGAGTTTTGCGTTATGAGGGGTGCGGTACTAACTTGCACGTTATTCTCACCGCTCACTTACCTACATTGCTGGTATTACAGGTTTTCAGAAACCCGGCGTTAAAAGGCAAGAAGTGAGCGTAGAGCAAAATTGAGCTCCATACCGCACTCCAATACCAGCGCTGCTTAAGTCAGCAGTGAGCTGGTCTTACGTGCTCGTGCACGATTTACCCATAGACATCAATGGGGAGAGCCGGCTGAAAAAAAGCCTAACACCTGCAATAAAGCAGCGTAAAGCTCAGTAACGCAGCCCCATTGATTCCTATGGGGAAACACATTTTATGTTTACATCTAACACCCTAACATGAACCCCGAGTCTAAACACCCCTAATCTTATACTTATTAACCCCTAATCTGCTGCCAAGACATCGCTGACACCTACATTATACTTTGTAACCCCTAATTTGCCACTCCGGACATCGCCGCCACCTACATTATACTTATGAAGCTCTAATCTGCTGCCCCCAACATCGGGGACACCTACATTATATTTATTAACCCCTAATCTGCTTCCCACAACATCGCCGATACCTACATAATGTTATTACCCCCTAATCTGCCGCCCCCAACGTTCCCGCCACTATAATAAACATATTAACCCCTAAACCGCTGTACTCCCGCATTGCAAACACTAGTTAAATATCATTAACCCCTAATCTGCTGCCCCTAACATCGCCGCCACCTACCTACATTTATTAACCCCTAATCTGCCGCCCCCAACATCACCTCCACTATATTACATTTATTAACCCATAAACCTAAGTCTAACCCTAACCCTAACACCCCCTAACTTAAATATAATTAAAATAAATATAAATAAAACCTACAATTATTACCAAATTATTCCTATTTAAAACTTAATACTTACCTGTAAAATATATGATTTTATATGATTTTTTCAACCTTAATTCCGATTGGCTGATAGAATTCTATCAGCCAATCGTAATCTAAGGGACGCCATCTTGGATGACGTCACTTAAAGGTACCTTCATTTGTCAGGTAGTTGTCGATGGAAGAGGATGCTCCGCGCCGGATGTCTTGAAGATGGACCCGCTCCATGCCGGATGGATGAAGATAGAAGATGCCGTCTGGATGAAGACTTCTGCCCCTCTGGAGGACCACTTCTGCCCGTCTGGAGGACCACTTCTGCTGGCTTTGTTGAGGACATCTTGCCGCTTAGATGAAGACTTCTCCCGATAAGTGGATCTTCGGGGGTTAGTGTTAGGATTTTTTAAGGGTGTATTCGGTGGGTTTTATTTTTAGGTTAGGGTTTTGGGCCGCAATAGAGCTAAATGCCCTTTTAAGGGCAATGCCCATCCAAATGCCCTTTTCAGGGCAATGGGGACCTTAGGTTTTTTTAGTTATGGTTTTATTTGGGGGGCTGATTTCTTTGGGAAAATGCCCCTCAAAAGGCCCTTTTAAGGGCTATTGGTAGTTTAGTTTAGGCTAGGGTTTTTATTTATTTTGGGGGGCTTTTTTTATTTTGATATGGCTATTAGATTAGGTGTAATTAGTTTAAAGATCTTGTAATTTGTTTTTTATTTTCTGTAATTTAGTGTTTGTCTGTTTTTGTAATTTAGCTAATTGTTTTGAATTTAGTTAATTGTATTTAATTTAGGGAATTTATTTAATTGTAGGGTTAGGTTAGGTGTTAGTGTAAGACAGGTTAGGTTTTATTTTACAGGTCAATTTGTATTTATTTTAGCTAGGTAGTTATTAAATAGTTAATAACTTTTTAGTAACTATTCTACCTAGTTAAAATAAATACAAACTTGCCTGTAAAATAAAAATAAACCCTAAGCTAGATACAATGTAACTATTAGTTATATTGTAGCTAGCTTAGGGTTTATTTTACAGGTAAGTATTAAGTTTTAAATAGGAATAATTTAAGCTAGATAAAATAAGCTAGATACAAGTTATTAAGGTCTGTCAGACCTGATCCGACAGTGCGGATCAGGTCCGACAGACCTCGCTGAATACGGCGAGCAATACGCTCGCCGTATTCAGCATTGCACCAGCAGCTCCCAAGAGCTGCTGGTGCAACGCCGCCCCCTGCAGAATCGCGGCCAATAGGCCGCCAGCAGGGGGGTGTCAATCAACCCGATCGTACTCAATCGGGTTGATTTCCAGCAATGTGTGTCCGCCTGCTCAGAGCAGCCGGACAGGTTATGGAGCAGTGGTCTTTGTGACCGCTGCTTCATAACTGCTGTTTCTGGCGAGCCTGCAAAAAAAAAAATGTGGGTTCAATTTAAGAATATCTTTTAAAAAAATTGTTTCTTTTCTATAATAACAATGATATCTTTTTTAATATATTAAAAAGTACCCCCCTCTCTATTGCAAATTACGTTGTTTTTTTGGGGTGGGGGGTTAAGTTTATTGGCTTATTATGTCATGTATTTCAGCTTTAATTTTAGCCTGATCATTATCAAAGTATTAATTAAATACATTTATTAAATGTTCTAAAAACTTAAAAGTGCAAAAGAACATATAAGATGTCAGTATTTTTCACAACTAATTTATTTTGAATATGCATATAGATTTTTTTAAATGTTTTTGTTTAATATCAAATAAAAAAAACAAAGTAGCATAATATTTATATGTTGAATTTTCTATTGGGCACATATAAAAATCTTATTTGGACAGTTTCATTAGCATAGTAAGCGATTTTGAGTTGTGTAGTAATGAGGAAACGTTTCAACTGCTAGGGTGTATTTAATGGGACAGTTAAAATTAAACTAATGATTCAGATAGAGTATGTCATTTTAAGCAACTTTTCTATTTACTTCTATATCCAAATTGTATTTGTTCTCTTGTAATCCTTTGTTGAAGTGTAAACTAGGGGTGTGCTGATTTGACCTTAGGAGTATACATGTGTCTTTACACTCTATAGAAGCAGGGTTTGCAACAATGCTTGTAATAATGTTATACAGAGTTACAAACACTGCTGGCATACAGTGCTAATGACGTGCACACTCCTAAGCTCATATCAGCACACCCATAGTTTGCACTTTCACCAAGAATACAAAGAGAACAAAGCAAATTTGATCATTTAAGCAAATTTAGAAAGTTGTTTAAAGTTCATGCTCTATCTTCTAATTTTACTGTCCCTTTTTAAATGCTATAGTTAAAGGGACACTGAACCCTATTTTTTTTCTTTCATGATTCAGCTAGAGCAGTGATTTGCAACCTTTTTTTTGCCGTGGCACACTTTTTTACATTAAAAAATCCTGTGGCACACCACTATCCCAAAATTTTACAAAATCACACATTGTAGCCTAATACAGTATATATACACTGTACTGTGCTGTCATGCCATGCCTCCTACAAACTATACATGACATATTGACATTCATTCACAAACAGTCATGATCATTGTCTGTAAATGAATGTCAATGTCATGGTTGTAAATGATGCCTGATGAGCCTGTCACATACATCCCAATATTTCAAAATTTGAAAGAGGGACACCCCCGCACTCTTGTCAGTCTGCCGCGGCACACCTGAGGATCTCTCACGGCACACTGGTTGAAAAACACTGAGATAGAGCATACAATTTTAAGCAACTTTTTAATTTACTTCTATTATCAATTTTTCTTTGTTCTCTTGCTATCTTTATTTCAAAAAGAAGGCATCTAAGCTAAGGAGCCAGACAATTTTTGGTTTAGAACCTGGACAGCACTTGTTTATTGGTGGGTGAATTTATCCACCAATCAGCAAGAACAACCCAGGATGTTCACCAAAAATGGGCCAGCATCTAAACTTACATTCTTGCTTTTCAAATAAAGATACCAAGAGAATGAAGACAATTTGATAATAGGAGTAAATTATAAAGTTGCTTAAAATTGCCTGTTCTGTCTGAATCGTGAAAGAAAAAAATTGGGTTCAGTGTCCCTTTAAAGGATTACAAACTTTTAACTTTTTTTTTAATCTAAACACACATTTTTTAAATTACTTGCATAACATAAAACATACGAACCTAAAATTTTGTCAAAACGATGCCTCAGTAACGTTTAAATACGATTTTTATTTTTAGTGTAAAACGTCATGTCATCCAGCCCTCTTTTTTAGCCCCTACGTGTATGCAACAACTAACCAATAGTTTGCTCCTCTTTTGCATATAATTATTTAGTCAATCGCATGCGCAAAAATCAATCACCAAGTAGCACGTGCGCATTCTGAGTTACTCACGCCACAATTTCATTGACATCGTATGGAAGAACGCATGCGCATTTTCAATATCAATCGATGCGATAGTCTATCCAGACTTTCTACGCAGAACCTGTTAAAAAAAAAATCCCTATGCAAGATCATCATATGGGAGATCGATAGAGCGGGTCTTCTGTGTAGGAGCCGGTCTGGAAATTACTGACATAGATGATGACGCATGCGCAATAGAAAATACGGTCGCCATCTTTAAACTGCGGTTTGCAAAACCGATTGGCTAGAAGCATCTGCTACCCACGGAGTGGGTTTGGAAATAAATATTTTTTAGAAAACGGATCACAGCTGTAAGGTAAGAAATCGAAAAAGACATGCTAAGGGAAATATGTTTAAAAAGGCTAAAAAAAAGGGGGGAAAAAGAGTAAAATTTATCTTACAGTGGTCCTTTAAGGGTCCTCCAAATTGTCTGTTTTAATTATTTTTGGAAAGACTGGTACAGGGGTTAAAACTTATTGTATGTATCTCATTTGTTTTCATGGACTGAATTAATCTATAAATGGTTGTAAACAGGACTTAACATACTGATTATGATACTTATCTGACCACAAAAATCCATATGTAAGATTCTAACATTGGCTTATCGTGCTAAACATAGAACTTACTGGCATAAATATAAATGGAAGCATGCCTTGTATGTGTATTTATCATGATATAGCACTTTTGTTCCAGTATTCCATCACATAATACATGTTGTTTTTTTTATTTTGTCTAAAAAGAAAATGGATAATATAACTATATGATTTGTCCATACGATAACCGTATCATTTTAAGGGAATACTATTAATAACTATGGTGCAAAATGTGCGCCTCTTGTTATCACGTAGCAAACCCTTTCTGTATATATCGCATGAATAGGAGTAACAGTATAATACTGATGCACAATATGCGCTCAATACAAATAAAAAATACTCCCAAGATTCATACCTGGAAAACATTATTTGCTATTTTAGTGATTAGAAATTATCTTGTCCAGGAATACTAACCGGTATGCTAGACACCTGATATACAGTTTGCAATTTAATTGTATTAGTTCCCAATATGGAACTATTGCAACCCAGAATTAGGGAGAATAGTTACCCGATAATGGTGCCTAATGCGCCCATTTATAATCTAAACAATAATACCACTATACACTTTGTTTTAATAGAAGTATATTACAATACTGGTGCAAAATGTGCACCTGGATTGAAACAGATAATGGGGCATATTTATCAAGCTCCGAATGGAGCTTGAAGCCCCGTGTTTCTGCCGAGCCTGTAGCAGTTATGAAGCAGCGGTCACAAAGACCGCTGCTCCATAACCTGTCCACAAAGACCGCTGCTCCATAACCTGTCCGCCTGCTCAGAGCAGGCGGACAGACATCGCCGGAAATCAACCCGGTCGAGTACGATCGGGTTGATTGACACCCCCTGCTGGCGGCCCATTGGCCGCGAGTCTGCAGGGGGCGGCATTGCACCAGCAGCTCTTGTGAGCTGCTGGTGTAATTCTGAATACGGCAAGCAAAAAGCTTGCGAGTTCTGGCGGACCTGATCCGCACTGTCGGATCAGGTCCGCCAGACTTTGATAAATTGGGGCCTATATGTCCTGATATATATTCCACTACTAATACTCATTTTCTATATATATTGATCGAGGGGAACCAATTGTGTATCCTTACTAACGGACTATACAGCCCCTCTCACACCAATATCTAGATTGTTGCTACGGTTTCTATATTTTGACAATATAGCATCTCCTTGTCCACATAGTGGTTTTAATATTGTTATTTTTATTACACTATTAAAAGTTATGTTTTAAATTCCCCCCTTCTTTTGGGGCTAGATTCATTCTCTGTTAATCTAGTTGTTATATTCAGTAGTATTGTGAGTGCTTACAAGTACACACTTTTGCAAGTATCTCTCACTTGTTCTTTTTTTAATTCTATTTCCGTGTACAGCACCTCTTTCCTTATAATAGCACATTACTAATTGTGTATATGATCTTATATAAGTAATAAACCAATTACAGGACACAACACTGGTAGTGCCATCAATTACTTTCTTAATCATAGATAGATAGATTTTCGGGTTAGATTGCTAGCAAAAATGTTTTACTTTCAACTTGTAATACAAGCGCTACCCAATGCGCTCAAAAAGTTTACTTCTAGCCAAATTAGCGAGCCAGTAAATACCGCTCCACTTGTAATCTGGTCCTTAATGTGATCCCAATAATGAATTTTTCATGTTGGGTGTATTAAATTGTTTAAAACTAGCTCCTTTATGATTATTTTGTCTTTCAAAATAACTGATTTTACCTATTGAAATAACAAACTATAGTGTAAATTCTGATACTGCAGTAGTGGCTATAGAAATTCTATGTCATTCTCCCAGTAGGAGAGTGAGAGCAACTAGCCCATCTGAAAGGGTGTTCCTGCAGCAGCTTTGAATACAATGAACTCTCTGATCAGCTGTTTGCCTCAATGCATTGTTTTTTTAACAACAAAAATATTCATTTTTTTTATAGCATGGGTTCCTTCACTAATTGTGAAAATCCTTTTCCAGATTTAAAGTGAGTCAATCTATAAACAAACAAAATCATTTTCATGTTTTGCAACACATAAACTTTTTCAGATATTTTGCATTGAGACCCTTTGCCTGTAGTATTTTAATCCATTTGAAAATCTTGTACTTTTTCTTTTTTTTTTTTTGCAGAAAATTAAAGGATTTCAAAGATTGTATATCTATGGTTTAGCTACATTGATTATTTACTTAAGTAATCTAAAAAATATTCAAACTTTACCATCACTTTCTAATCAACTAAAAAGAACACCACCCTTATGAAACATCAACAACACAATAGAAGAACACAATAAATAAGCCTAAGGAAAGCACAAAGTTACATTAATATCATATAATAAAAATATAAACGCTTTTCAGAAACTTCTTCAAATTCCGTTCAAAACCCAGAATCAGATCTTGTTGCAGATGATCCTAGCAAATGAAAACAAAAGTGGTATTCTTGGTTGGCGCTAGCTGGTTCTACTATAGTACACTTGACCCACAAGCCTGAGATTGTGACAGACGGAACTTACAGTTCACTTTGGTATCTGGTGGTTTCTTCCCTTTCTCCTATAACTGAACGCTGTGCTTTGGAGACTGTGGGCCTTTAGGTATGGAGATAAATCATGCAAAATCTTTAGGGGCTTTTCTGAGCATTATATTACACAGTATGTGCCTTTTCACATCCAGAACTCTACATAGATAGATAAATTGTTCTCAATGTATAATTTTCCTTTTTAAAATTATTTGAGGGACCTTACAGCACTGACAAGACTGCTGAGTGGATAGCTTTAGATTATTGGAACCAATGGAACTTGAACTGTTTACAAATCAGAGGGCAGTGCGCTATGTGAGGGCTAGCAGCCACTTATGCTATTATAATACCTCATAATCACCAAGATTACAAGTTGTGCGCTAAACCCGGTGCGTAAATAACGCAAATAAATGAGTGGCATCGCACTCTCCATAGCGCTGCCATTACAAGTTTCACAAAAACCTTTTGTTTGTTGTGCGATTTGGTGTGATAAGTTCCATACCGCACAAAAGCCGAGGCCTGACTTGACGTGCACGTTTTCCCCATAGAATGGAGAGAAAGAAAACTAACACCTGCAATTGCGGAATGTCGATCGCTATAACGGAATCCCCATTAATGTCTATGGGGAAAAGAAAGTTACGTAAAAACCTAACACCCTAACATAAACCCCTAGTCTAAATACCCTTAATCCGCTGCCCCCCCAAAATTGCAGACACTAAATAAAGTGATTAACCCCCAACCCGCCGCTCACCCGCATCGCTAACACCTAAATAAAGTTATTAACAACTAAACCACCGCCCCCGACATTGCAACACTAAATAAAACTATTAACCTAGTACCCCTATAAAAAAAAAAGCCACCGCAAAATAATAACACCCCCGAAGCTAACAATGAACTACCAATAGTCCTTCAAAGGGCCTTTTGTAGAGCATTGCCCTGAAACAATCGGCTCCTTTACCTAAAAAATTTACAAAGTCCCACCTAACAGTAAAACCCCCACACAACCAACCCCCCAAAATAAAAAAAACCTAAGTCTAAAAAAACCTAACCTACCCATTGCCCCTAAAGGGCCATTTGTATGGGCAATCAGCTCTTTTGCGCCCATTAAAAAAAAAAACTAATCTAAAAAAAAGTACCCAAAAAAAACAGAGAAAAACCTAACACTAACTCCAGAAAATGTACTCACCGTTCCTGAAGTCCAGAAGTCCAGGCAAAGCAAAATCTTCATCCAGGCGGCGAAGATCTTCTTCCAGGGTGGCACCATCTTCTATCTTCTTCCCGGAGGTGCAGAGCGGTCTTCGGCAATGCGCGGATCCGGAGCGCTGGTCCCCTTCAGCAGCAGCGGCGGTCTTCAGTGACGTGGATTCTCTTCATGCAATTGTCCCCTATTCAAATCAGCCAATAGGATTTATGCAGCTCTCATCCTACTGGCTGATTTGAATATTTCAGCTAATAGGAAAACAATGGTACCCCAATATAAAAGGGGTACCTTGCATTCAAGCTTGAGTGAGTGGCGGAAGATCGCATGAAGAGGATCCACATCGCTGAAGACCACCGCTGCTGCTAAAGAGGACCAGTGCTCCAGATGAGGACCAGCGCTCCGGTTCCATGCATCGCCGAAGACCGCTCTGCACCTCCAGGAAGAAGATAGAAGGTGGTGCCGCCCTGGATGAAGATCTTCGCCGCCTGGATGCAGACTTTGCTCCGTCTGGACTTCCAGACTTCAGGAACAGTGAGTACATTTTCTGGGGTTAGTTTTAGGTTTTTTGGGGGGGTTTAGATTAGGGCTTTTTTTAATGGATGCAAAAGAGCTGATTGCCCTTTTAAGGGCACTGCCCATACAAATTCCACTTTAGGGGCAATGAGTAGTTTAGTTTTTTTAGATTTAGTTTTTTTTATTTTGGGGGATTGGTTGGGTGGGGTGGTTTACTGTTATGGGGGACTCTGTAATTTGTTAGGGAAAAGAACTGATTGCCTAGGCCAACAAGGCCCATGCCTTGGGCGGCAAACTGAGATGGGCAGCACATTGGGAGAGGGCGTGGCAGCACTATTGCAAGCACTATTGCAAGCTTTATTGTCATGTCTGTCAGTGTGTGAGTTTTTATGTGAGCTCTGTGGACGAAATCGCTTAGTAAGCACAATCTCACAAGTGGCCCAACCCTTTATAAGCCTCCACTCCACCCAAGCTGTCCTTGCTTCATCTGAGTCCAGACCGACTATCTCCGCTGTTTGCTCCATAAGGTAAGACCGCAGCTACAATTCTTATGTATGTAGCTGCCATTCCTACCCAGGGCCAACCAGGGGTGGACTGGGCTGTCTGATACACTGGCTGCACCATCTTATATAGTAACAGTGGGACATACTCGCATAAAGCAGCCATGAGACTCAACATCATCTTCCAGTCACTGTTTGAGTGTATGTGGTAAGAGAGACAGGTGCTTGCACCTGGCTACTATAAATCTAAATGATCCGGCCAGAGGTGGGAGGAACAGGGCCTCATGTAACACTGTGAACTCCCGCTCGATGCTCCCTGTCACTCATCACTTGCTCCCAGAGTAAGACCAAGCATACTATGCAGCCGCGCATATGGGAAGAGTGCGAGGGAAGCAGCGAGCTGAGGGAGGCAAGCAACAGCGTTGCTAGACTGGTCACAGTCCCACAGAGGTGTCTGGTGAGCAAAAACATCGCCAGTGATGTCATTTAGAATTTATGCTCAAAAAAGGTTTTGTTTTGTGGATCCTTTAATTTGTATGCATGCACACAAGACAAGTATGCGTCTCTCACAAACATCAAGAGCCTGTAAATAGAAAAAGTCAGAGCACTTTCCTCAGCTAAATCAAAAGGACTAGTCTCTAAATAAATTCAGCTCATTTTTAATGACCAGACACATATAATAAAATCAAGGCTCTTTTTAATATCAAAATTCTGTATTTATATTTTAATTATTTATTTTTTGTTCTTTTTTAATATGATTATACATTTATTTCCCCCTTTGTGGTTAACACTTTTGGATGCTTTATTAATATGAGTAACATCTAAACCAATCAATAAAAGTTATCTAAAGGCAGTGAAGTTTGAAATAACCTTGGCAACAGCAGATGAAGCTAAACTCCCTCAGCAAATCCATTCATCGATATCATTCATTCACACATTCACCCATTCACCCATTCAGTAAAAAAAAAAACTCCTAAAACCATGCGTGTGTGTGTGGGGGGGATGCCGCAGAATTTTGAGTGCCTAGGGCAGCACAAAACCTAAATACGCCACTGGCTTCAGGGCAATGTCCTACAAAAGGTTCTTTTAAGGGCTATTGGTAGTTTATTGTTAGCTTTGGGGGTGTTTTTATTTTGGGGTGGCTTTTTTGCTTTTATAGGGGATATTAGATTAGGTTTAATTTTTATTATTTTTGATCATTTCATTTTTTATTTTTCATAATTTTAGTGTTTTTTGGTGGTTCGGTTTTTTGAATTTTTCGTAATTTTAGTGTTTTGTTTTTTATGTAATGTTAGGGGGGGGGGGTTTTGTCGTAGTGTTAGGATTTTTTAATATTTTAATTTAGTTTTTTTTATTTTTAGTTTATTTTATTTTTTTAAAATAGTAATGTTAGGTTAATTTAAAGTTTAATCTTAGGTTTTTTTATTTCACAGGTAAGTTTTTATTTATTTGAAGGTAGTTATATTGTAAGTTAAATTTAAAGTTAGGGGGGTGTTAGGTTTAGGGGTTAATAGTTTAATTTAGTGTGTTGCAATGCGGGGGCGGCAGTTTAGGGGTTAATAGTTTATGTTTAGTATTAGCGATGGGGGCGGCGGTTTAGGGGTTAATAGGTTTATTATAGTAGTAGCGATGTGGGGGGCTGGCGGTTTAGGCGTTAATATGTTGATTATGGTAGTAGCGATGTGGGTGGAAGGCAGTTTAGGTGTTAATACTTTATTTTAGTGTTGACGATGTGGGTGGATGGCGGATTAGGGGTTAATAGTTTTAATATAGTATTTGAGATGCTGGGGATGGTGGTTTAGGGGTTAATAGTGTAGTTTATGGGTGTTAGTGTGCTTTGTAACATTTTTGTTATGAGTTTTGTGAAACATTTTTGTTTCTTAAAATCCATAACTACTGGTCTCAGATTGCGGAATGGATCATGGCGGTATAAGATATTATGGTAGCATTATAGCCGGACCGCACAATTTGTAATACGGGCGCAATGAAAATTCCACACTCAAAAGCCATTTTTGAGTGCGGAATGGAGAATTGCGTAAAGGCTAAAATGCTATCGGTAATCCAACATAATACTATATGCATACAAACTCAGTTTTAAAAACACAAATGTAATTGGTTAAAATTGATCAATCAAAATACAAGTTAAACATGAAAGTACACACAAATTTTCCTAAACAAATTCATATAAGTACATATAATAAAAAAGTTCATCCTTAAAAAAATTCATTTCTCTTGTTAAGTGTATCCAGTCCACGGATCATCCATTACTTATGGGATATTAACTCCTCCCCAACAGGAAGTGCAAGAGGATTCACCCAGCAGAGCTGCTATATAGCTCCTCCCCTAACTGCCATTACCTGTCATTCTCTTGCACCCAACGAATAGATAGGATGTGTGAGAGGACTGTGGTGATTATACTTAGTTTCATACCTTCAATCAAAAGTTTGTTATTTTATAATAGCACCGGAGTGTGTTATTCCTTCTCTGGTAGAATTTGAAGAAGAATCTACCTGAGTCTTTCTATGATTTTAGCCGGAGTAGTTAAGATCATATTGCTGTTTCTCGGCCATCTGAGGAGAGGTAAACTTCAGATCAGGGGACAGCGGGCAGATTAATCTGCAAAGAGGTATGTAGCAGCTTATTATTTTCTGACAATGGAATTGATGAGAAAATTCTGCCATACCGATATAATGTAAACTCAGCCTTAAATGCAGTAGCAGCAACTGGTATCAGGCTGTCATGTATGTATATTTTACACTTCAGTATTCTGGGGAATGGCACTTCACTGGAATTATACTGTATGCATAAAACTTTAGCCTAATTTGCAGGGACTAGCAACAGGCTTTTTAATAACACTCAATTTATTAATGTTAAACGTTTTTTGCTGGCATGTAAAATCGTTTAATTTTCTGAGGTACTGGGTGAAAAAATGTTTTGGGCACTATTTTTTTCCACTTGGCAGTCGTTTTATTTAATTTATGACAGTTTACTGATCTCTCCCACTGTTATGTGTGAGGGGGAGGGGCCTTTTTTGGCGCTTTTGCTACGCATCTAAAAATTCAGTCAGAAGTTTATTGTCTTCCCTGCATGATCCGGTTCATCTCTACAGAACTCAGGGGTCTTCAAAACTTGTTTTGAGGGAGGTAATCACTCACAGCAGAGCTGTGAGATTGTAGTTGACTGTGATAAAAAAAAAAAAACATTTATTTCTGTATTTTTTTTTTTTTTTTTCTGCTATCAGGGTTAGTTATCCTTTGCTAATGGGAGCAATCCTTTGCTAAAATTGTGGTTTTTTTTTTACAAAGATTTGATGCTATAACTTTTCAGTTTATTAATTTTCAACTGTCATAACTTTTTCTGTGCTTCTTATAGGCACAGTACGTTTTCATATTATAGTAAATTACTTGAAAAGTATTTCCAAGTTGCTAGTTTATTTGCTAGTGTGTTAAACATGTCTGATTCAGAGGAAGATATCTGTGCTATATGTGCTAAAGCCAAAGTGGAGCCCAATAGAAATTTATGTACTAACTGTATTGATGCTACTTTAAATAAAAGTCAATCTGTACAAATTGAACATATTTCACCAAACAACGAGGGGAGAGTTATGCCGACTAACTCGCCTCACGTGTCAGTACCTGCATCTCCCGCTCGGGAGGTGCGTGATATTGTAGCGCCGAGTACATCTGGGCGGCCATTACAAATCACATTACAGGATATGGCTACTGTTATGACTGAAGTTTTGGCTAAATTACCAGAACTAAGAGGTAAGCGTGATCACTCTGGGGTGAGAACAGAGTGCGCTGATAATATTAGGGCCATGTCAGACACTGCGTCACAATTTGCAGAACATGAGGACGGAGAGCTTCATTCTGCGGGTGACGGTTCTGATCCAAACAAACTGGATTCAGATATTTCAAATTTTAAATTTAAGCTGGAAAACCTCCGTGTATTACTAGGGGAGGTGTTAGCGGCTCTGAATGATTGTAACACAGTTGCAATACCAGAGAAAATGTGTAGGTTGGATAAATATTTTGCGGTACCGGCGAGTACTGACGTTTTTCCTATACCTAAGAGACTTACTGAAATTGTTACTAAGGAGTGGGATAGACCCGGTGTGCCGTTCTCACCCCCTCCGATATTTAGAAAGATGTTTCCAATAGACGCCACCACACGGGACTTATGGCAAACGGTCCCTAAGGTGGAGGGAGCAGTTTCTACTTTAGCTAAGCGTACCACTATCCCGGTGGAGGATAGCTGTGCCTTTTCAGATCCAATGGATAAAAAGTTAGAGGGTTACCTTAAGAAAATGTTTGTTCAACAAGGTTTTATATTGCAACCTCTTGCATGCATTGCGCCTGTCACGGCTGCAGCAGCATTTTGGTTTGAGTCTCTGGAAGAGACACTTGAATCAGCTCCATTAGATGAGATTACACACAAGCTTAAAGCCCTTAAGTTAGCTAACTCATTTATTTCAGATGCCGTAGTACATTTAACTAAACTTACGGCTAAGAATTCCGGATTCGCCATTCAGGCACGCAGAGCACTGTGGCTAAAATCCTGGTCAGCTGACGTTACTTCTAAATCTAAATTGCTTAATATACCTTTCAAAGGGCAGACCTTATTCGGGCCCGGGTTGAAAGAAATTATCGCTGACATTACAGGAGGTAAAGGCCATTCCCTGCCTCAAGACAGAGCCAAACCTAAGGCTAGACAGTCTAATTTTCGTTCCTTTCGTAATTTCAAAGCAGGAGCAGCATCAACTTCCTCTGCACCAAAACAGGAAGGAGCTGTTGCTCGCTACAGACAAGGCTGGAGACCTAACCAGTCCTGGAACAAGGGCAAGCAGGCCAGGAAACCTGCTGCTGCCCCTAAGACAGCATGAATCGAGGGCCCCCGATCCGGGAACGGATCTAGTGGGGGGCAGACTTTCTCTCTTCGCCCAGGCTTGGGCAAGAGATGTCCAGGATCCCTGGGTGTTAGAGATCATATCTCAGGGATACCTTCTAGACTTCAAATTCTCTCCCCCAAGAGGGAGATTTCATCTGTCAAGGTTGTCAACAAACCAAATAAAGAAAGAGGCGTTTCTACGCTGCGTACAAGATCTTTTATTAATGGGAGTGATCCATCCGGTTCCGCGGTCGGAACAAGGACAAGGGTTTTACTCAAATCTGTTTGTGGTTCCCAAAAAAGAGGGAACTTTCAGGCCAATCTTGGATTTAAAGATCCTAAACAAATTCCTAAGAGTTCCATCGTTCAAAATGGAAACTATTCGGACAATTTTACCCATGATCCAAAAGGGTCAGTACATGACCACAGTGGATTTAAAGGATGCTTACCTTCACATACCGATTCACAAAGATCATTACCGGTATCTAAGGTTTGCCTTTCTAGACAGGCATTACCAGTTTGTAGCTCTTCCATTCGGATTGGCTACGGCTCCGAGAATCTTCACAAAGGTTCTGGGTGCTCTTCTGGCGGTACTAAGACCGCAAGGAATTGCGGTAGCTCCGTACCTAGACGACATTCTGATACAAGCTTCAAGCTTTCAAACTGCCAAGTCTCATACAGAGTTAGTACTGGCATTTCTAAGGTCGCATGGATGGAAGGTGAACGAAAAGAAGAGTTCTCTCTTTCCACTCACAAGAGTTCCCTTCTTGGGGACTCTTATAGATTCTGTAGAAATGAAGATTTACCTGACAGAAGACAGGTTAACAAAGCTTCAAAATGCATGCCGTGTCCTTCATTCCATTCAACACCCGTCAGTAGCTCAATGCATGGAGGTGATCGGCTTAATGGTAGCAGCAATGGACATAGTACCCTTTGCACGCCTACATCTCAGACCGCTGCAATTGTGCATGCTAAGTCAGTGGAATGGGGATTACTCAGACTTGTCCCCTACTCTGAATCTGGATCAAGAGACCAGAAATTCTCTTCTATGGTGGCTTTCTCGGCCACATCTGTCCAGGGGGATGCCATTCAGCAGGCCGGACTGGACAATTGTAACAACAGACGCCAGCCTACTAGGAATTCTCTGAAGGCTCAGGGACAATGGAATCAGGAGGAGAGTCTCCTACCAATAAACATTCTGGAATTGAGAGCAGTTCTCAATGCCCTTCTGGCTTGGCCCCAGTTAACAACTCGGGGGTTCATCAGGTTTCAGTCGGACAACATCACGACTGTAGCTTACATCAACCATCAGGGAGGGACAAGAAGCTCCCTAGCAATGATGGAAGTATCAAAGATAATTCGCTGGGCAGAGTCTCACTCTTGCCACCTGTCAGCAATCCACATCCCGGGAGTGGAGAACTGGGAGGCGGATTTCTTAAGTCGTCAGACTTTTCATCCGGGGGAGTGGGAACTTCATCCGGAGGTCTTTGCCCAAATACTTCGACGTTGGGGCAAACCAGAGATAGATCTCATGGCGTCTCGACAGAATGCCAAGCTTCCTCGTTACGGGTCCAGATCCAGGGATCCGGGAGCGGTTCTGATAGATGCTTTGACAGCACCTTGGACCTTCGGGATGGCTTATGTGTTTCCACCCTTCCCGATGCTTCCTCGATTGATTGCCAGAATCAAACAGGAGAGAGCATCAGTGATTCTAATAGCGCCTGCATGGCCACGCAGGACTTGGTATGCAGATCTAGTGGACATGTCATCCTGTCCACCTTGGTCGCTACCTCTGAAACAGGACCTTCTGATCCAGGGTCCCTTCAAACATCAAAATCTAATTTCTCTGAAGCTGACTGCTTGGAAATTGAACGCTTGATTTTATCAAAACGTGGTTTTTCTGAGTCAGTTATTGATACCTTAATACAAGCTAGGAAGCCTGTTACCAGAAAGATTTACCATAAGATATGGCGCAAATACTTATATTGGTGCGAATCCAAGAGTTACTCATGGAGTAAGGTTAGGATTCCGAGGATATTGTCTTTTCTACAAGAAGGTTTAGAAAAGGGTTTATCCGCTAGTTCCTTAAAGGGACAGATTTCAGCTCTGTCCATTCTTTTACACAAACGTCTGTCAGAAGTTCCGGACGTTCAAGCTTTTTGTCAGGCTTTAGCTAGGATCAAGCCTGTGTTTAAAACTGTTGCTCCACCATGGAGTTTGAACTTAGTTCTTAATGTTTTACAGGGGGTTCCGTTTGAACCCCTTCATTCCATTGATATCAAGTTGTTATCTTGGAAAGTTCTGTTTTTAATGGCGATTTCCTCGGCTCGAAGAGTCTCTGAGTTATCTGCCTTACATTGTGATTCTCCTTATCTGATTTTTCATTCAGACAAGGTAGTTCTGCGTACTAAACCTGGGTTCCTACCTAAGGTGGTCACTAACAGGAATATCAATCAAGAGATTGTGGTTCCATCTTTGTGTCCTAATCCTTCTTCGAAAAAGGAACGTCTGCTACACAATCTAGATGTAGTCCGTGCCCTGAAATTTTATCTACAGGCAACTAAGGATTTTCGACAAACGTCTTCCCTGTTTGTCGTTTATTCTGGTCAGAGGAGAGGTCAAAAAGCTTGGGCTACCTCTCTCTCCTTTTGGCTTCGTAGCATAATACGGTTAGCCTATGAGACTGCTGGACAGCAGCCTCCTGAAAGAATTACAGCACATTCTACTAGAGCTGTGGCTTCCACTTGGGCCTTTAAGAATGAGGCTTCTGTTGAACAGATTTGCAAGGCTGCAACTTGGTCTTCTCTTCATACTTTTTCCAAATTTTACAAATTTGACACTTTTGCTTCTTCGGAGGCTGTTTTTGGGAGAAAGGTTCTTCAGGCAGTGGTTCCTTCCGTATAAAGAGCCTGCCTGTCCCTCCCGTCATCCGTGTACTTTAGCTTTGGTATTGGTATCCCATAAGTAATGGATGATCCGTGGACTGGATACACTTAACAAGAGAAAACATAATTTATGCTTACCTGATAAATTTATTTCTCTTGTAGTGTATCCAGTCCACGGCCCGCCCTGTCACTTTAAGGCAGGTAATTTTTCCATTAAACTACAGTCACCACTGCACCCTATGGTTTTCCTTTCTCTGCATGTTTTCGGTCGAATGACTGGTAATGGCAGTTAGGGGAGGAGCTATATAGCAGCTCTGCTGGGTGAATCCTCTTGCACTTCCTGTTGGGGAGGAGTTAATATCCCATAAGTAATGGATGATCCGTGGACTGGATACACTACAAGAGAAATAAATTTATCAGGTAAGCATAAATTATGTTTTTTTGTAAAAAAAAAAACTGCTCTAAAAGTTTGTTTTTGTAAAATTCCTCTAAAAGTTCATTTGATGAAGTTAATGAAACGATTCCTTAGTGGTGATAAATTTCTAAAAAGACAAGGGAGAAAGAATGGTCTTGTTACAATCGGTATTGATGTTTTAAAAAAGGTGTATACAAGAACTTACACCAGACGCTTTTGATGTCAGCTCCTCACAGTCCTTGCAACCTTGGCAATCGTGTAGCATTAGGCTGGAGAATATTTTCGTCCAATAGTTGTATTGTAGGTGTTTCATCCAGAATAACACTTTGAGGAAGATATTTGGGGCTCTTCTCCTATCAGCGTCCTGCAAGCATTAGCAGTAACGCTCTATTTGGATAATCACGGCTCCCCTTCCTACACCTGCAATTACAGGTGCTCCTCTTGGGCAAAGTGGTGTTGGGTAATTAGAGCAACGCGTTTCAGAGGCTTACCTCCTTTCTCAAGCCTTGGTTTGGTTTCTCAAGGTTTTGTGGCATAGTGGGAATGTTTTTGTAAAAATGTATAGTTTTGCTTATTTTTAAATAACATTGAGCTCTCTAGTTTTTAAAGACAAGTACCACACGTCTATTAATTAACAGTGACGCCCCACGTGCATAAAAAAAAAATTAGTTCAGGAACATCTGTTTTTCCAAAAAATACAATATATTTTACAATGCTCTTTTTTAGATGCAAACAAAATAGCGTTCATAATATCCCTTTAAGTTAAGATTATTGATGCAGGAAACTAATAAACATCGCAAAATATAACTTTCTGTAATCCTATAGAAAGCTAAATGATGCTAAAATGTCAGTAATAAATAATTGTTCATTTAAAGGAATAATGTGAATGCTTTTTATTAGTTATTCACTTTATAATTGTCATTTTTTTTTACAATCTCTGCATTAAATATGTTAAGAGAACATTTTCATATGCAACCTCTATGACTTCCAAGAGAAAACATATATATTTTTGTGTCTCTTTATTGTACATACTGGTGGGTGAATTGCTTTCACATTTTTAGCAGCGCACATACACGCCAGATGTTTCCTATGCTACTCCACGTCCTCCCATTACCTTTATATCGATGGCCTGCCTTGTCCCTCAGGAATATCACTTTCTTGAACAGAATCTATACCTCCTTCTGTTTTACCCAGGAACAAAGAAAACGAAGGCTAATTATGTAAATTGTTACCCTTTCTAAACAGTGGTTTGTAAAGATTAAGTGAAGTTAATTTCTCTCAGGGCCATAAGATGGATGAAGCAGAGACTTGAGAGGTGAAAGGGCTGCAGAGGTAGCTACTACGTTGCTCATGTGAGTCAATTTACCCTGCAAGCGGCTTGAAAATTCCTAATCAACCTTACACTCACATAGACTATTCTGTGTACTTGTGTGGCAGTAGCTTAGTATCAAGGGACAGCAATGGTTTAATTTCCATAAAATCGTCACTCTTGAATATAATTTATCATAATCTAGCAAAATGAGGTAGGCCAATGATAAATCAAAATGATGTGTATTATCAAAATTTCACCGAAGATAAAAATCACTGAAAATCTGTCTTTTCAAAATATTGTCCACGTTTATGATGTGATTAATCAAACTTTACATAAGAAGTAATAAGGTCTCCTGGAGGAAAAAAATAACAGTTTACACAAATATTAAACTCATAAAAGGAAGTTTCAATACTCTAATGCACAAGGAAACACAAAGTGAATTCAAGATACGCTAAAGCGGCTGGTTAAAATAATAAAAGAAAAATGCTATTATTAGATCATTTCGGACCAATGCGCTCCTGCATCCCTTTGTGGATCATAATAGTCTGTGGAAGATAGAACCGCCCAAGTTTCCAAGTGGTACGAAGTAGCTGTGTGTCAGGTAAGTATAATCATGTTAAACTCTCAAAATACGCTTTGACACATTTTATTTGCATAATTGCACAAACTTTTTTCAAGAGGATAGCGCAATTACAGTTCCGTAACAAACTGGAGTATTTATAGAGTGAAAACCCCCACATTTTTTGTTACACAGTGCAACTTAACAGATACCTGTCAATCAATCATACAACATACATACATGGGAGTTAGTACAGTTTTGCTTATTTTTATTATACAACTATTTATCTTCTTTTTTTTTCCTTTGGTAATGTTCTAAAGCACATCCCAGTCTGTATACTAGGATACAGAGTCACTGTATACTATACTGTATACTAGGATACTAGTCACATACAACTTCCAGGGTAGTTTCATAGAAGCATGGGGTTCTTCTAGGAAGCTCATCCATTTGGAAGACAGACAACTACTAGAATTGTCCAATTCTCATAGATACTTACGTTGAGGGTATTTGTATAAGTGAATGTTTATTGTGTATACTTACCCAAAGCACAAAATGCAAAAATTTATACCAAATTAGAGTTGGTACTTTATTTTACTAGGACAAAAGTACATTGAACACATTTAATTGATGCATGATTATACTTAACATGAAACATAATGGCTGTACAAGTAGATCTTATTTGGAGTAAAGCAGAAGGACAAGGAGAACATTCTGGACAAAAGAAACACTTGGGAACTGATGATCTAAACCTTGCAAGTTCCCAGGTATTTTGCCTCTTCCAAACCTCTTGTACACTTTGTTACAAGCGAATAGAATCTAAAACTTCCTGCACTTTGGGAAGATGTGAGTCCCAATCTGCAGTGTGAATGACAACATCATCCAAATATGCTGTGGCATAAGGACTGTTGGATTTCAGAATTCTGTCTATTAATATCTGAATAGTAGCAGGGTCCACACATAACCAAAATGGTAACACTTTACTTTGAAATAAATCCTCTGATGTAGAAAAAAAATTGTCTTTTCCTTTTCTCCATCAGTCAGGGGTACCTACTGATAGCCTTTTGGGAGGTCTAAAGTTGTCAAAAAGCGGGCTTTACCCAACCTCTCTATGAGTTCATCAACCCTGGGCATTGGATAAGCAATACATTTAGAAACATTGTTTAATTACAAAATTTTAATTCCCCATCAGGTTTTGGTACCTCCTACTCACTTTTTGACTCCTCAATAATATCAAGTTCCAACATTTTCATAATTTCAGTACTTATAGCTTCTATCCTGGCATTGGGGATTCTATATCATTGAAGATTTTCTATGACACCCGGTAACAATATCATGTTTAAGAATATTGGCCCTACCTGGCACCACAGAAAACACATCCTTATTCTTTCCTATAAAATTCTTAACTTCCTCTTTCTGATGGGAAGACAGTGTTTCTGCAATATTCATCTCAGGCTCTTTAACAGGATTAGCAGTAACTACTGTAGTGGCTTCAGCAGGTTAATATGATACATCTGCTCTCGTTTCATTCTGCCTGGTTGTCTAACTTTATAATTTACCTCACTAATTTGTTCAATAATCTCATATTGACTATTCCAAGAAGCAAGAAACTTGTTCTCTACTGGAGGAATAAGAACCAACATCCTGTCTCCTGAGTGAAAAATTCTAAGTCTAGCATTCCTGTTATAGCTAGTATTCTGAGCCTCTTGGGCTTTCTGCATATGTTCCTTTACCATAGGCATTACAGCTGCCATTTCATCCTGCATCAGGTCTACGTACTCAATAACACTGTGGTATGGGTTAGATTCTTGTTCCCATGTTTCTTTAGCTAAATATAATAGCCCCTGGGATGTCATGCATATAGATGCTCCAAAGGAGAAAAAACAGTAGATGCACCTCCGGTATGAAAAACATTAGATAAGGGAACAAACAATCCCAACTTTTCCTATCCTTATAAATCCTTTTCCTTAACATACTTTTAGGGTTTTATTGAAACGTTCTACTAGTCCATTAGTCTGAGGATGCTAAACAGATGTTTTAAGATGTTTAATCTGGAGAAGCTAACAAAACTCTTTTATAACCTTTGACATAAAAAAGAATACTCTGGTCAGTCAAAATTTCTTTGGGAATGCCCACCCTGCTAAACATTAGCATTGCTTATTTTGCTATTATCTTAGCAGATGTATTTTGTAATGCTACTGTTGATGGGTATTTTGTGACATAGTCTAAAATCACCAGTATATATTGGTGCCCCCTTGTCTATTTCACCAGCTGACCTACCAAGTCCATAGCAACTCTCTCGAATGGCACCTCTATTATAGCTAACGATACTAGAGGACTATGGTATGCCTTAAAAGGGGCTGTACGCTGACACTCAGTGCTGTTTTAACATGCCAGTGCCCTTTCTTTTAACTCTGTAAATCAAATCAATTAAGGAAAAGAAAGGACTCTATCTGGTACCGGAGTGTCATTAGAAACCTGAATATTCTTTCTAACTTTCGCCAGAGTGGGTTCTTCCCACTGTGCTTTTCTAAAATTAACAGGACAGTATTCTACTGTTATGTTCTTGATTGCCACCTGGTTCATCACTACTTTGTTCTGTACCTTCTCCCAATAAAGCAGGCAAATGGTACAATATTTATGTTGAATCTGAATTTTGTTCCTCACATTCTAGTTCAGAAAAGGCAAATACAATTTCAGAACAAACATCACCCCCATGAGTTACTTTTTCAGAGGCTCCCCATAAATCCCTTCCCAATACTATTTCATGGGCTAGAACCACATTTTTTAGAACCAAAGGGACTTTTAGGGGCATATTTATCAAGCTCCGTATGGAGCTTGATGCCCCGTGTTTCCAGCGAGCCTAAAGACTGCTGCTTTATAACCTGTCCGCCTGCTCTGAGACGGCGGACAGAAATTAACCAGATCGAATACGATCGGGTTGATTGACACATAACATATCTGGGGATTTTGACAACAATTTGTAAAAGCACATTCTACATAATTTAACATGCATGAATTTTGTCCACCAGTAATACCCATGTTGCATTGCATTGGTTCATCTACTAAGGGACAGTCTTTTACTTTATGACCCAGATCATTGCAACAAAAACCTTTCATAACATAGTCTGTCCCCCCGCCTAGATCCACTCCTCAGGGGAAAGCTGAAGGGTCCCTAAGGGTATGTCCTATGTTCCTCAGTGTCTCTCAAACTCAGAACAGTCTTACCCGGTGCAGCATCTTGATCTCTCACTTGCTGCACTCGCTCTGATTGAGCAGGCCCCTGCTTATCCTCTGCAGCAACATATCTCTCCACCAGGCCAACCAACTGATCTGCAGACTGGCGATCACTCTGACTGACCAAAAGTTGCACGGCCGCAGATAAACCTTTCCGGAATTGGTCCATCACAAGGAATTCCACAATATGGTTGGAAGAATGCACCTCTAGTTGCAACCACTTGCGAGCAAGATATATAAGATCAAACATCTGAGACCAGATAGTTTGAAGTAATTCCCTGCTTGTTTTGGCTCAAATCATAAAAGGCCTTCTGGGGTTCTCCTCTCAAAAAGGTGCTAGTATGCTTGCCTTTTCACTTGCAGGCTATTCTTCCCTCTCAGCAATCCATTCAAATGGCAGAAGATATGCCTCAACATCATCTGCAGGTGTCATCTTCTGAAGATAACAGCCGGTACGGATCATCTTACCCTCTGGATGTGTCCCTTTAGGGATTCTATTCCAACCCAATTCCTAAATCTCCTGCTTTATAATGCTGGTTGCCTGTTGCTCCTCTTCCCTGAGCACACAGTTGGCTTTGTTTGAGATGCCACAACTTGCTGAATCATGGCATTTGTATTTGCCTTTTGAGTAATTACCAGTTGTTGCAAACCTGCCATATTTTTTTGTTGTGCAGTTATGGCTTGTTGCTGTGAGACTGTAGCCTGCTGCTGTGTTGCTGTAGCTTGCAGAAAAGCATTCACAACTTCCATTTTTGCAGACTACTAATTTGACCTTTAATACCCACAGGCTTCTTCAATGCAGGATCAGCAAAGTCCACCGCATGTAACAGACTGCCTGTGTGCCTGTGACTTTACCTGCATAACCCTTTAGGGTTTTAAGGAAAACACGTCCAAACTGTTGTCAAGTTTGAAAGGCCTGTGGCCTGTTTATTTGCATATCACAGCAGTATAGCTGTAAATCAAACAAACAGTGAGATATTTCAGAATATAGTCCATCATATAATCCAAATAGCAACAGTCATTTAACACTGGTTCATTCCAGTATAATACACTCCAGCACTTTCCATTCACCCCAATGACACAGATCTCTCTCATTACTCACTTAACAAGACATGTATAGCCTTAACACACTCCAGGTGTACTTAATAGAATTAATTAACACTGTGAAAAAGGATTCAGTAAAATCTGGACTGGATATTGTACAATAAATCAACCTGATAGTGAAGTGGAAAATTGTCCCAACCATTGCTTCAGAATACTCCACCCTAGGGAACCCATAATACAGAATAACTAAAACAGGTTAGTTTATACACAATCTTTCCTTGTCGCTGCCTGTATTATTCCACAAATGAGGACAGTGATTTCTTAAAAAACTGGGTCCTAAATTCACCCCATCCACAACTTGGCCTAGCACTCTGTCACAATACATATTTATGTCTAAATATGTGTATGTATGTATATATACATATGTATATACATGTCTACATGTGTATTTATTGTTTATGTGTATATACTTTATGTGTATACACAAATATATACATATCTACTGTATACACATAAATACATATGTATATATACTTTAGATTTCTTTCCACTCAAATACCTAAAAACAATTATTTTTATTCATAAAAATCTTTTATATATATATATATATATATATATATATATATATATATATATATATTCTTTATTAAGAGTTTCAGCAAAACAAGTTTACAATACAAAAACTTAAATGGAAAAAAAAAAAAACAAATAAAAAAAAAACATGCAATGTTTCAGCATATGACATTTTCAACTTCAAGAACAAGTCCTTTATTTTGCGAAGGATGGATAACCTCATATTCTCTCTTATCCCCTATTTATACCTTGGAATGATTGAATTGTTCCCAATAAAATTTAATGTTGTGGAAGAAGTCTGAGTTTTGAACCTTGAAGTAGCCATACCCCTCTAGTATTAACAATTCCTCTATTCGGGCTAACCATAGTTGTTTTTTGGGGGGACAGTATTCTTCCATTGACGTGCGATTACTGATTTTGCACCATTTATGGAAATTTGAAAGAGAGCCCTTCTTATTTTACAAGTGCAAGGTGGTTTAGCATTCAGGACTGCCTGAGAGAATCTTAGCTCCAAACAGATATTTTCCCAGGTCATTCACCTCTCTCCACAGAGGCTTTACTCCTCTGCATCCCCGCCAAATATGCATCATATTGCCAACACAACCGCTTTCCCTCCAACAGGTATTCACGATATGGGGGTAAATAACATGAAGGCGGGCTGGAGTTATATACCAGTGGGTTAGTATTTTAAATGTTGTTCTAACATCTGGGCAGAATGTGAAGATTTATGAGTTCGTCCTGAAGATAATTTGCCAATCCTTTTACTGTAATAGGATTGTCAAGCTCAGCATTCCATTCATTTATATATGTGGGCATTGTGTTTGCGTGTGATTCTAACATGCATCTTCTAGCTAGTGACAATGTGTCCATAATAGGCTTCCCTTCTAGACATAATTTTTCAAATCGTGTTGGTGGCCTAGGAAAATTGGCCCTATAAGTGGAGGTCTGTACCAAATGGTGAAATTGACATAAAATCGTTTTTATTTAAATTTAATAATGTGTTTTACTTTGTATTTACTGTAAATATTTTACATTCCAATGCTCTTCACATAGAAGAAAATGTTCTATCTTTAAATAAATTTTCATATAAATATCTGTATATACCTATACATATGCAGTATATATATATATATATATATATATATTCATATAGATCGATAGATACATACATAGATATAGTTTACAAAAAATGCATTTCATTTTATATATATATATATATAAATATATATATATATATATATATTTATAAATAACGCAGTCGAGATATCCGAAGTCCTGAAGTTAGCGAGCGTCAAATTTAACTCACTTCCCAATATTTTACTTTCAACTTTTAAAATACACGTGCTAACCCTCGCACATTAAAAGTTTACTTCTAGTGGGGTTGTGCACAAGCAAAAGTGCTAAAAAGAGTGGCACTTGTAATCTAGCCCTATATGTCTACAATCTACACATAAAGTAAAATTAATATAAATATGATGTCATAAAATATTACTACATTTAAAAGTGCAAGAATAAAATACGCCAAGGTAGTAGAGCTCAGGGCCGGACTGGGACCAAAATTAGGCTTGGGCTTTTTAAGACAGAGCAGCCCACTCCTCCCCCTTTAACTATACCCCAAAACTGACAAGTATAATGTACTAGTTTGGAGTTACAAAAAACAACACACTTCTATCACTGTATTTTGTAAATTTGTTGTCATTAAATATTAAAAAGTTAAATGTAATTTAAAAACACAAACTATAGGAGTTCATATTTAAATAAAGAATAAGTGGTTATTGACATCCATAGACACAAAACCCTGTAGTTATGCCCCTGCCCAAATGGTAGGTCACAGGTAAACCCAAAATTACAGTTGACAGAAATTTTTAAGGAGAATCACTTTGATGTATGTTGGGGGGCAGGACACTTCCCTGACCCCAGTTCAAAGGAACAGGGGTGAGGGTTGAGACAATCCATGACCTGGCTCACAGACACAGAAAGGCAGTGAGAAGGCAGGGCTAGGCCCCGGGCATACAGGGCATTTGCTCGGTGGGCCTGGGGCCTAGCCCTGCTTCTCGCTGCCTTTCTGTGTCCCCTATGATCAGTCTGGGGCCAATCTATTGGCTGAGGCCACTTTTTTGATTCACTCATCAATCACAATCTATTTTTAAAGAGACTTTCAACACCTGTTCGAGACCAGTTTTGACTTTTTGAATCTGATAAGGCACTAACGGCTAGATTTGGAGTTTTGTCGGTAACGACCCGAAAAACTAACGCCGACTTTTTTCTGGCCGCACCATAAAAACAACTCTGGTATTGAGAGTCCACATAAAGGCTGCGTTAGGCTCAAAAAAAAGGAGCGTAGAGCATTTTAAAACGCAGCTTCAACTCTCGATACCAGAGTTGCTTACGCAAGCGGCCAGCCTCAAAAAAAGTGCTCGTGCACGATTCCCCCATAGGATACAATGGGGCTGTTTGAGCTAAAAAAAAACCTAACACCTGCAAAAAAGCCGCGTTCAGCTCTTAACGCAGCCCCATTGTTTGCTATGCGGAAACACCTCCTAAGTCTGCACCTAACACCCTAACATGTACCCCCGAGTCTAAACACCCCTAACCTTACACTTATTAACCCCTAAATCTGCAGCCCCCCGCTATCGCTGACCCCTGCATTTTATTTTTAACCCCTAATCTGCCGCTCCGTAAACCGCCGCTACTTACATTATACTTATGTACCCCTAATCTGCTGCCCCTAACACCGCCGACCCCTATATTATATTTATCAACCCCTAATCTGCCGCCCACAACGTCGCCCCCACCTGCCTACACTTATTAACCCCTAATCTGCCGAGCGGACCGCACCGCTACTATAATAAAGTTATTAACCCCTAATCCGCCTCACTAACCCTATAATAATTAGTATTAACCCCTAATCTGCCCTCCCTAACATCGCCGACACCTAACTTCAATTATTAACCCCTAATCTGACGACCGGAGCTCACCGCTATTCTAATAAATGTATTAACCCCTAAAGCTAAGTCTAACCCTAACACTAACACCCCCCTAAATTAAATATAATTTTAATCTAACGAAATTAATTAACTCTTATTAAATAAATTATTCCTATTTAAAGCTAAATACTTACCTGTAAAATAAATCCTAATATAGCTACAATATAAATTATAATTATATTATAGCTATTTTTAGATTAATATTTATTTTACAGGTAACTTTGTATTTATTTTAACCAGGTACAATAGCCATTAAATAGTTAGAACTGTTTAATAGCTAAATAGTTAAAATAATTACAAAATTACCTGTAAAATAATCCTAACCTAAGTTACAATTAAACCTAACACTACACTATCAAATAAATTAATTAAATAAACTACCTACAATTACCTACAATTAACCTAACACTACACTATCAATAAATTAATTAAATACAATTCCTACAAATAAATACAATTAAATAAACTAGCTAAAGTACAAAAAATAAAAAAGAACTAAAGTTACAAAAAATAAAAAAATATTTACAAACATAATAAAAATATTGCAACAATTTTAAACTAATTTACACCTACTCTAAGCCCCCTAATAAAATAACAAAGCCCCCCAAAATAAAAAAATGCCCTACCCCTATTCTATATTACTAAAGTTACAAAGCTCTTTTACCTTACCAGCCCTTAACAGGGCCCTTTGCAGGGCCATGCCCCAAAGAATTCAGCTCTTTTGCCTGTAAAAAAAAAACATACAATACCCCCCCCAACATTACAACCCACCACCCACATACCCCTAATCTAACCCAAAACCCCCCTTAAATAAACCTAACCATTAAGCCCCTGAAGATCTTCCTACCTTATCTTCACCCTGCCAGGTTCACCGATCCGTCCTGAAGAGCTCCTCCGATGTCCTGATCCAAGCCCAAGTGGGGGGGCTGAAGAGGTCCATGATCCGGCTGAAGTCTTCATCCAAGCGGGAGCTGAAGAGGTCCATGATCCGGATGAAGTCTTCATCCAAGCGGAGCTGAAGAGGTCCATGATCCGGATGAAGTCTTCTATCAACGGCATCTTCAATCTTCTTTCTTCCGATCCATCTGCAGACCTCCGACGCGGAACATCCTCTTCTCCCGATGCCTACTAGCCGAATGACGGTTTCCTTTAAGGGGACGTCATCCAAGATGGCGTCCCTCGAATTCCGATTGGTTGATAGGATTCAATCAGCCAATCGGAATTAAGGTAGGAATAATTCTGATTGGCTGATGGAATCAGCCAATCAGAATCAAGTTCAAATCCGATTGGCTGATACAATCAGCCAATCAGATTGAGCTCGCATTCTATTGGCTGATCGGAACAGGCCAATAGAATGCGAGCTCAATCTGATTGGCTGATTGGATCAGCCAATCGGATTGAACTTGATTCTGATTGGCTGTTACCATCAGCCAATCAGAATATTCCTACCATTAATTCCGATTGGCTGATAGAATCCTATCAGCCAATCGGAATTCGAGGGACGCCATCTTGGATGACGTCCCTTAAAGGAACCGTCATTCGGATAGTAGGCGTCGGGAGAAGAGGATGTTCCGCGCGGAGGTCTGCAAGATGGATCCGGAAGAAAGAACATTGAAGATGCCGTTGAAAGAAGACTTTCATCCGGATCATGGACCTCTTCAGCTCCCGCTTGGATGAAGACTTCATCCGAATCATGGACCTCTTCAGCTCCCGCTTGGATGAAGACTTCAGCCGGATCATGGACACTCTTCAGCCCCCCGCTTGGGCTTGGATCAGGACATCGGAGGAGCTCTTCAGGACGGATCGGTGATACCTGGCAGGGTGAAGATAAGGTAGAAGATCTTCAGGGGCTTAGTGTTAGGTTATTTAAGGGGGGTTTGGGTTAGATTAGGGGTATGTGGGTGGTGGGGTTGTAATGTTGGGGGGGGTATTGTATGTTTTTTTTACAGGGCAGAAGAGCTGAATTCTTGGGGCATGCCCCGCAAAGGGCCCTGTTCAGGGCTGGTAAGGGTAGGGCATTTTTTATTTTGGGGGGCTTTGTTATTTTATTAGGGGGCTTAGAGTAGGTGTAATTAGTTTAAAATTGTTGTAATATTTTTATTATGTTTGTAATATTTTTTTATTTTTTGTAACTTAGTTCTTTTTTATTTTTGTACTTTAGCTAGTTATTTAATTGTATTATTTGTAGATTTGTATTAATTAATTTATTGATAGTCTAGTGTTAGGTTAATTGTAGGTAATTGTAAGGTAGTTTATTTAATTAATTTATTGATAGTGTAGTGTTAGGTTTAATTGTAACTTAGGTTAGGATTTATTTTTACAGGTAATTTTGTAATTATTTTAACTATTTTAGCTATTAAATAGTTCTTAACTATTTAATAGCTATTGTACCTGGTTAAGAATAAATACAAAGTTAACCTGTAAAATAAATATTAATCCTAAAATAGCTATAATTAATTATAATTTATATTGTAGCTATATTAGGATTTATTTTACAGGTAAGTATTTAGCTTTAAATAGGAATAATTTATTTAATAAGAGTTAATTAATTTCGTTAGATTAAAATTATATTTAATTTAGGGGGGTGTTAGTGTTAGGGTTTAGACTTAGCTTTAGGGGTTAAAGGGACAGTATACTGTAAAATAGTTTTTCCTTTAATGTGTTACAATTGCTTTTTTTACCAACTGCCGAGTAAAACAATTATGAAAATTAGCTTTTTAAGGTTTATTTGTGTATATTAAAGCTCTGATTTTGTGTTTTGAAGCCAACAGCCTAATAAAATAGGTTGAGCTTGTAGGTATAATAAGATCTCATTACTGTATCACATTGTGCACATATACCATGCTTCTTTATCTTATATCTGTCCTTAAAACCAATCACCAATACTTTGAGAGACAATGGAAAATCAACATTTTATACCTTATCTCTGCTTTATCACACTGGGAGGTGTAATTTCTTCTGCTGGCTGTGTTTACAAAAGCTTATCTATAGCTGGTACGCGCGGGCCCTACAAACTTTCAGAATAGGGAGGGGGATACCACATGCTAAATTTAACAATTTCAAATGCCAATATAAGGGGTAAAGGAGCTACTTGTAAACAATTTAATACACTCCAGCAGGTAAAGTGGATCATTGGGAACAAATTAAAGGGGAGAAAATTTTTGAGGTAAACTGTCCCTTTAATACATTTATTAGAATAGCGGTGAGCTCCGGTCGGTCAGATTAGGGGTTAATAATTGAAGTTAGGTGGTCGGCGATGTTAGGGAGAGCAGATAGGGGTATTAATACTATTTATTATAGGGTTTAGTGAGGCCGGATTAGGGGTAATAACTTTATTATAGTAGCGGTGTGGTCCGGTCGGCAGATTAGGGGTTATAAGTGTAGGCAGGTGGAGGCGACGTTGTGGGGGGCAGATTAGGGGTTAATAAATATAATATAGGGGTCGGCGGTGTTAGGGGGCAAGATAGTATATCTAGAGGGTACATAAGGATAACGTAGGTGCGGCGCTTTGCGGTCGGCCTGATTTAGGGGGTTAATAAGTGTAGTAGGTGGAGGCGACGTTGTAGGGGGGGCAGGTTAGGGGTTAATAAATATAACATAGGGGGTCGCGGTGTTAGGGCAGCAGATTAGGGGTACATAAGTATAACGTAGGTGGCGGGTCGGGCAGATTAGGGGTTAAAAAAATTTAATCGAGTGTCGGCGATGTGGGGGGGCCTCGGTTTAGGGGTACATAGGTAGTTTATGGGTGTTAGTGTACTTTAGAGTATAAAAAGAAATTCCTGAGGAGGAAAAAACTTAAGAGGATGCGCTTGGAACACAGGTTATCAAAGTGGGGACCTACCACTTTATGATTGGGTTTGTACCCGTATGCATAATAAAAAAAATATTTTTTATAAACAGCACAGTGTTTGGTATGTGTAAAAAATATAATAATGACGAAAATAAAATTGTGTGTAAAAACAAGGTGCTCAGGACAATTTTGTGTATAATATTAGTGATACATTGAAATAATCAGGATATCACAGATAAACAATGATATTTGTGGCGATTAGTAAAATATATAAAAAAGTACTTATCAATGTCCCAAAAATTGCTGTGATGTAAAAAAATAAGTGTCCAATCCTAATATGTGAACGGTGATGTGTTCAGGTGTTTGGCGTGCTCCTCATGTGTCCCGCGGGTGCGATGGGTCAGGAGTGTCTAGAATGAAAATAAACAAGGGGCGCCAACATAGTGTGAATCGTTCAAACAACAAATATAAAAGTGATGTGCAAAAAACTACTCACAAGGAAAGTGGCACCTTAAAATGAATAAGGTGCGAATAAAGCAGGCTGACATTCAAATTCCAGCAGTCAGTACGCTGAGGTCTCACCCAGAGGACCTGTGAATCCAGATAGGCGTCTAGAAAGTAGCACACCACGTTTTTTAGGGCCAATGGCGAACCAGGTGAGCTGCAAGCTGATAGGTGTTCTCCTGCTGCACTCACGCCACCCGAGACTTTTCTCCAAAAACGACAGTGTCAGTGTATGAAAGGTTCCGTGGTAAAAGTCCTGTTTCAAAAACAAGTGGATCGTGGTAAGAAGCAAAAATACCGGGTCGTGGTATAAAACAAACAGTATTTATTTGCAACGCGTTTCTCAGTCTATTCCAGACCGTTTCATCAGGCATAATCATAGTTAACAATAGAGATCTATTTAAACCCACAGTGACCCAGAATTGAAACAAAAGGTCAACTCTATTAAACAATGTTGCAATTGCAAAAACATTAACTTTTATACATTGTATAAAATTGGTTTGAACAATTGTGACCACACAGATAACACTTAAATAAAAAGTATATAAAAAACCCCTATTCGCAATTACCAAATATATCTGGAAAAAAATAAAATATCTCATAGTAAACTGGACATATATTAACATGTGTGTATATGTATATCTCATCTCCTGGTTGGATTCGAACCCAGGACCTAATGTGTGCTAGGCAATGGAAAAAATCAAAAGGCTACCTTTATGTCTTGTTTGAATTTCTTGCAAAAAGGATTAGTATTGATACAAAATATATAAAATTATCTACATGTCTCACAATGTCGTAGAAGATAATCTTATTTGGTCTTTTTAATAAATGACTCTAATTTTTAAAACCAAACTAAAAGGAATTTTCTTATAAATATAAAACTAAAAAAGAAATGTTCGTGACAAATGCTTACTATAAATAAGTGGCATATAAAAATTGTAAAAAATATATATGTATATATATATTTATTTTATGGCTCCACTGGACTTGAACTTGGGACCTTCTGTATGTTTAAGCGAGCATGAAAATTGATAAGCTATCTTGAAGGGCTATTTTTATGTTATATTATTGGAGCAGAAATATGTTAGGAATTATGTGATTAATAATATGTATATAAATATTTTGGGACTCCACTGGACTCGAACTTGGACCTTTTTGTTTGTTAGGCGAACAAGAAATTGGTAAAGCTATCTTGAAAGTTTATGTTATATATTGGGCGCGGAAATATATTTGGGAATTATGTTATTAATTGTTTCCAATCATATACAACAACCAAATAGACTAAAAAGTGTATCCAGAATGTATATAAACAATTGTAGGTGTATGTATTGGTGAATAATCAAACATTCAAAAAGATTGAAATGTGCAAAATAGTGTATCGTAGAAAATAATATAAATCAGGTATGTAAAATATAATATAATATGAAACTATATAGGTGCTTGGACTATTAGGTTTAGAACCGGATAGACAAGTGCATACATATACACAACTATGTGGACATGCTCATCATGGGCATATACACATAAATATAAGTGTATGGAAACATAACATATTCTATATGTGTCTAAATTGCATTAATGCAATATATTATTGAAGACTGACAAAGAAGAGAAAAAGAAATAAGAGAGATATAATGTAGTGGTATCAACATATGGTAGTGTTTGTTAATGTATATCAAAAAATATAAGAAAATATGATGTACTAGACCCTAAAAGCTAAATCTCATTATTAGATATAAATGTAACCTGTATAAAAGTGATAATTTATGTGAAGGCTGCCAAATCTACATTGGCGTTTAAGCCTAATGGATACAAGGTTTTGGAGTTTGTGTATCCAATATGTTTCTAATTGCCTGAGTTTAATCAGACGATCATAATCTGTGGAAGGTGGTACATGATCAATAGGGATAATTTTATAGATATCTGAACTCCCGTCGTGTATCGTTTCACAATGGTTGGGGACACTATGGTTGGTTTTAGTTTTTTTTACAATTTTTTACAATTTCGATGATGTTCACCCCAACGGGTACGGAGATTTCTAATAGTGCGCCCTACATACTGGACGCCACAAAATACAATTAAGGAGATACACTATATATTTAGATTCGCAATTGAGACGATGTTTGATTTGAATAAGTTAAACCAGAATTATTGGATTTAAAAGATTTTTGTGAAATTGTAAATTTGCACATGTTGCAACCTCTTTTTGCCACATTTAAATGATCCATGGGAAGCTAAAAAGTTTAAAGTTTTGGTTTGTTTATTGGACCGAAATTGGCAATGTTTTACTCTTTTACTGGGGGCTAATTGATTCCTTAAAGTGGGAGCTCGTCTATATACAATTTTGGGGTTTTTTCACCGACTATATCTTTAAGGAAAGGATCCTTTTGGATAATGTTCCAATGTTTATGTAGTATGTTTCGAATTTTGTAGTGGTTGTTATTGTATTGTGTAATGAAAAGTGGTTCACAAACAACGTTGTTTGTGGATTTCTTTTTGGTTTGATTGTTGGTGCTATTTTGGACTTTTTTCAAAGATTAATTCTCTATCTAGATTGCGTGCTTTTTTAAGACATTGATTTAGTAGATCTATAGATAACCTTTGTCTACAAAGCGTTGGTAAAGAACCTTGCTTTGAATGTCAAAAGATTCTAAATTGGAGCAATTCCTGCGTATTCTCTTAATTGGCTGTATGGGATGTTTCTTTTCCACCCTATATGGGTGGTTACTAGAGAAGTCTAGATAGCTGTTGCTATCGACTTTTTTGAAAAAAAGTTTGAGAAATGATGTTACTTGATTTATCCCAACTTAGTAATAGATCCAAGAATTCTATTGAAGATTTTTGTATATTAGCTGTGAAGGTTAAACCCATCTGATTCTGATTTAAATGTTCTATTAGTGTGTTAGCTAGCTCGTGGCTCCCTCTTAAAATAAAAATCAGGGTCTCTATATAGCGGCCATAGTATACCAGGTTCGCCCAAAAGCTTGAGGAATAAATATATCGGTCTTCAAAGATTCCCATAAACAAATTTGCAAAGCTCGGGGCGAACCTGGTAGCCCATGGCCGTCCCCTTGACCTGTAGAAAAAACTCTATCTTGAAAAATAAAATAATTGTGCTTGAGGATGTATTCTATTCCTTCCAATATAAATTCTTTTTGGATGTCTGGCATATATAGGTCCTTTTCCAAAAAGATGGAAACTGCATTAATACCCATGTTATGGCAAATGTTAGAATAAAGGGAGCCAACATCACAAGTGATCCAAATTAGATCATCGTTAGTAAAATGTTTTTAAGTTGATATAGTAAATGTGTGCTATCTCTGATATAGGAGGGTAAAGTAACAACATATTTTTGTAAAAATTGATCTAAATAAAAAGATAAATTGTATGTGAGGTTACCAATGCCTGCTATAATGGGGCGTCCAGGTGGATTAACTTGATCTTTGTGGATTTTGGGCAGGTGGTAATAGTGTGCCACACTAGGATTGTGACCTTTGAGAAATTCTTTCTCTTCTTTATTAGAATACCTGTGGATATGCCCTTTTGTATTAGTGTACTGTACCCTTTTAGGAAAAATACTTGTTGGATTGAAAGAGATTTCCCTATAATATTCAGTGTCTGTTAAAATTCTATTGGCCTCTTTGAGATAATCTCCTAGATCTTGTAGGACAATACCACCGCCCTTATCTGCATCCTTGATTATCAGATTTTTATTGTTGGCTAGCATACGAAAGCTGTTTGTTCGCTTTTGTGTAAATGGTACTGTTTTTTTGTGATCTTTTGAAAGTTTTTCAAGATCCTCAATGACTGATCTTTGATATAATTCTATATAGTGGTTTGTTGAAAAAGATGGTGTAAATTGGGATTTTACCTTAATATCTGTATGAATATAATCATCAAATAAATGGGTAGTTAAGCTTTCTGTTTCTGCAAATATGACCTTCATATTCTTATTAGGGGTCATATTATTGACTAGTATAGTCTGTGTATTTTCAGGTTGTATATATTTTTGTTGTTTTAGTTTCTTTTGTGCAAAGAATTTCTGCAAGGATAGTTTCCTTGTAAATTTATTAACATCCACAAATAGATGATATAAGTTGTGAGGATTGGGTGGGGCAGTATGAAAGGCCTTTGTGGAGTACTCTTTTCTCATTAGTTGTTAGAATGTGCGATGATAAATTGAATATACCTTGTTCTAATTTGGATAATTTTTCTTTTTTGGCTGATAAACCCCTTCCTCTAGACCCTCTTGGTCTGAAGTGTACGGTCTTTTTCGTTGTTTTTCCTACACTTAGGTTGCTGTTTGGGAAAGGGATGTCTGTTGTGATTTTGGCCATTCTCTAAAAAAGAAGAGGAATGTTCATATGAGGTGCCTGGTGTGTTTTCTTCATCTGGCAAAGATGCTAAAATATTGAATCTATTTGTGTGTTCTAATGGATTGTTTGGTTTGAGTATATGCCCATGGGGTCTCTCCAAAAGTGTTCTATTAGGTTGTTGTGTATGATAATTTGTTGTAACCTGATTGTGAGAAGTAGGATGATTGGAATGAGGCCTGAAGCCCAAAATCCACAAAGATCAAGTTAATCCACCTGGACGCCCCATTATAGCAGGCATTGGTACCTCACATACAATTTATCTTTTTATTTAGATCAATTTTTACAAAAATATGTTGTTACTTTACCCTCCTATATCAGAGATAGCACACATTTACTATATCAACTTAAAAACATTTCTACTAACGATGATCTAATTTGGATCACTTGTGATGTTGGCTCCCTTTATTCTAACATTTGCCATAACATGGGTATTAATGCAGTTTCCATCTTTTTGGAAAAGGACCTATATATGCCAGACATCCAAAAAGAATTTATATTGGAAGGAATAGAATACATCCTCAAGCACAATTATTTTATTTTTCAAGATAGATTTTTCTACAGGTCAAGGGGACGGCCATGGGTACCAGGTTCGCCCCGAGGCTTTGCAAATTTGTTTATGGAATCCTTTGAAGACCGATTTATTTATTCCTCAAGCTTTTGGTGCGAACCTGGTATACTATGGCCGCTATATAGATGACCTGATTTTTATTTTAAGAGGGAGCCACGAGCTAGCTAACACACTAATAGAACATTTAAATCAGAATCCGATGGGTTTAACCTTCACAGCTAATATACAAAAATCTTCAATAGAATTCTTGGATCTATTACTAAGTTGGGATAATCAAGGTAACATCATTTCTCAAACTTTTTTTCAAAAAAGTCGATAGCAACAGCTATCTAGACTTCTCTAGTAACCACCATATAGGGGTGGAAAAGAAACATCCCATACAGCCAATTTGAAGAGAATACGCAGGAATTGCTCCAATTTAGAATCTTTTGACATTCAAAGCAAGGTTCTTTAACCAACGCTTTGTAGACAAAGGATATCCTATAGATCTACTAAATCAATGTCTTAAAAAAGCACGCAATCTAGATAGAGAATTAATCTTTGAAAAAGTCCAAAATAGCACCAACAATCAAAACAAAAAGAAATCCACAAACAACGTTGTTTGTGAACCACTTTTCATTACACAATACAATAACAACCACTACAAAATTCGAAACATACTACATAAACATTGGAACATTATCCAAAAGGATCCTTTCCTTAAAGATATAGTCGGTGAAAAACCCAAAATTGTATATAGACGAGCTCCCACTTTAAGGGAATCAATTAGCCCCCAGTAAAAGAGTAAAACATTGCCAATTTCGGTCCAATAAACAAACCAAAACTTTAAACTTTTTTAGCTTCCCATGGATCATTTAAATGTGGCAAAAGAGGTTGCAACATGTGCAAATATACAATTTCACAAAAATCTTTTAAATCCAATATTACTGGTTTAACTTATCAAATCACACATCGTCTCAATTGCGAATCTGAAATATATAGGTGTATCTCCTTAATTGTATTTGTGGCGTTCAGTATGTAGGGCGCACTATTAGAAATCTCCGTACCCGTTGGGGTGAACATCATCGAAATTGTAAAATTGTAAAAAAACTAAAACCAACCATAGTGGTCCCCAACCATTGTGAAAACGATACACGACGGGAGTTCAGATATCTATAAAATTATCCTATTGATCATGTACCACCTTCCACAGATTATGATCGTCTGATTAAACCTCAGGCAATTAGAAACATATTGGATACACAAACTCAAAACCTTGTATCCATTAGGCTTAAACGCCAATGTAGATTTGGCAGCCTTCACATAAATTATCACTTTTATACAGGTTACATTTATATCTAATATGAGATTTATCTTTTAGGGTCTAGTACAATCATATTTCTTATATTTTTTGATATACATTAACAAACACTACCATATGTTGATACCACTACATTATATCTCTCTTATTTCTTTTTCCTCTTCTTTGTCAGTCTTCAATAATATAATGCATTAATGCAATTTAGACACATATAGAATATGTTATGTTTCCATACACTTATATTTATGTGTATATGCCCATGATGAGCATGTCCACATAGTTGTGTATATGTATGCACTTGTCTATCCGTTCTAAACCTAATAGTCCAAGCACCTAGATAGTTTCATATTATATTATATTTTACATACCTGATTTATATTATTTTCTACGATACACTATTTTGCACATTTCATCTTTTTGAATGTTTGATTATTCACCCAATACATACACCTACAATTGTTTATATACATTCGGATACACTTTTTAGTCTATTTGGTTGTTGTATATGATTGGAAACAATTAATAACAAATTCCCAAATATATTTCCGCCCCAATATATAACATAAACTTTCAAGATAGCTTTACCAATTTCTTGTTCGCCTAACAATACAAAAGGTCCCAAGTTCGAGTCCAGTGGAGTCCCAAATATATATATACATATTATTAATCACATAATTCCTAACATATTTCTGCTCCAATATATAACATAAAAATAGCCCTTCAAGATAGCCTTATCAATTTCATGCTCGCTTAACATACAGAAGGTCCCAAGTTCAAGTCCAGTGGAGCCATAAAAATAAAATATATATTATACATGTATATTTTTTACAATTTTTTATATGCCACTTATTTATAGTAAGCATTTGTCACGAACATTTCTTTTTTAGTTTTATATTTATAAGAAAATTCCTTTTAGTTTGGTTTTAAAAATTAGAGTCATTTATTAAAAAGACCAAATAAGATTATCTTCTAGACATTGTGAGGACATGTAGATCAATTTATATATTTTGTATCAATACTAATCCTTTTTGCAAGAAAATTCAAACAAGACATAAAGGTAGCCTTTTGATTTTTCCATTGCCTAGCACACATTAGGTCCTGGTTCGAATCCAACCAGGAGATGAGATATACATAGACACACATGTTAATATATGTCCAGTTTACTATGAGATATTTTATTTTTTTCCAGATATATTTGGTAATTGCGAATAGGGGGTTTTTTATATACTTTTTTATTTAAGTGTTATCTGTGTGGTCACAATTGTTCAAACCAATTTATACAATGTATCAAAAGTTAAATGTTTTTGCAATTGCAACATTGTTAATAGAGTTGACCTTTTGTTTCAATTCCGGGTCACTGTGGGTTAAATAGATCTCTATTGTTAACTATGATTATGCCTGATGAAACGGTCTGGAATAGACTGAGAAACGCGTTGCAAAATAAATACTGTTTGTTTTATACCACGACCCGGGTATTTTTGCTTCTTTCCACGATCCACTTGTTTTTGAAACAGGACTTTTACCACGGAACCTTTCATACACTGACACTGTCGTTTTTGGAGAAAAGTCTCGGTGGCGTGAGTGCAGCAGGAGAACACCTATCAGCTTGCAGCTCACCTGGTCCGGCCATTGGCCCTAAAAAACGTGGGTGCTACTTTCTAGACGCCTATCTGGATTCCACAGGTCCTCTGGGTGAGACCTCCAGCGTACTGACTGCTGGAATTTGAATGTCAGCCTGCTTTATCGCACCTTATTCATTTAAGGTGCCACTTTCCTTGTGAGTAGTTTTTGCACATCACTTTTATATTTGTTGTTTGAACGATTCAAACTATGTTGGCGCCCCTTGTTTATCTTCCATTCTGTACTTTAGAGTACAGTAGTCAAGAGCTTTATAAACCGGCGTTAGCCCAGAAAGCTCTTAACTACTGACTTTTTTCCTGCGGCTGGAGTTTTGTCGTTAGATGTCTAACGCTCACTTCAGACACGACTCTAAATACCGGAGTAAGAAAGATCCCATTGAAAAGATAGGATACGCAATTGACGTAAGGGGATCTGCGGTATGGAAAAGTCGCGGCTGAAAAGTGAGCGTTAGACCCTTTTTTGAGTGACTCCAAATACCGGAGGTGGCCTAAAACCAGCTTTAGGAGCATCTAACGCTAGTTTTCACGGCTAACGCCAAACTCCAAATCTAGGCCTTAGTAAAGCATTGGAATTTTGCACATATTTGCAAGTATTACCAGACTAGTTGGAAACAGTCTATTGTCTTGCACATGTGTAAAACACTCTGAAATAGCCACAGAAGACAATGCAGAGGTTTATTAACATACGTGGTATTGATTTTTAAAGCTCTATTCGTCACTATTGTATAGACTGTCTATAGTGACCATCGTATACATTTACCTATGTTTAGATTCATGTACATATGTAAAAGAGTTAAGTATGTGACATCCTGTACAGCTAAAAGGATCTGTAGGAAAAGTTACATCAGGATCCCAATATCTGCAAATTGTGTGGAGCAATCTCTTTCCCTAATGTTTCATTCTAAGTCACAAACGCACTGTTGTGACTGTCACTAACAGTACTGAGGTTTTCATATCTGACTATTTAAACAAGTTCACACAAACATGAGTTCTAAATGAACCTATTGTAATCCATTTCTATCCTCATCACTGCTGAATCATCTGAATGCCTTTTGTATGTTGACATGATGGGGCCGATTTACTATCTGTTGGACGGACATGATACGCTGTAGCGACCATGTCTGCCCAACAACACTGAATGCCAACAGTATACGCTCTTGGCATTTAACATTGCACAAGCAGTTCTGCAGATTTGCGGCCGCTAGCAGGGGGTGTCTATCAACCTAATCGTATCTGATAGGGTTGATTGCTGTCCACCGCTCAGAGGTGGTGGACCAGTTAAGAGGCAGCAGTCTTAAGACCGCTGCTTCTTAACTACTGTTTCCGGCAAGCCTGAAGGCTGGCGCAGAAACATGGAGATCAAGGGCCATTAGGCCCTTGATAATTCGGCACTGATTGATCAATCCCTATATTGTCCCCTAATATTTCAAAGCACCATTTCCAGTTTATTGTGATCTTAAAACAAGATGGAGACTGCAGGTTTCTATTGAATGGACTTCTGATATATTTTTATATCCCTCACAACATTATATCTGCATAGAAGATGTTTGAGTGAGTTTGCTTCTTCATGACCGAGTATTTATAGGGGACGCACCTTCGTGTATACTAAGTCCAAACATGGTCGCAACAGTGTGTTTTACAGTGCTTGAATCTTCATTATTGAACTTCTAAAGGTTATCACACCTTCATTAATGTGAGTTCAATAACGGAGGCACAAGATATGCTTGGTTCTAATTCACATTTTAATGCAACGTTAAGCTGTTATGAACATTTTCTTATTGAACAATTGCTTACCTACTGTATACATATGTGTTTAACCCCAGCAAAAAAGCTTAACATACAAAAAAGAAAATGCTCTAATTGGTTAAATAATTTCATTATTAAACTATTGCTTGCATATAACTATGTGTTTAAAACACAGTTAAAGCAGCAAAATACTTGTGCTTCAGAGCTGAGAATGGCTGGTAATTGGTAGCTACTTGCATATGTCTTTTTATCATTGGCTCACTAAATGTGTTAAGCTACAAACCAGTAGTGTAATGCAGCTCTACAACTGACTTTAACTATGTGTTTAACCAATTTGCACACAGTAGTGCACTAAGAAAATGTTCTAACAAATTAGAGCATTTACTTATTTCATATCCATTTAAATGTTTGAGTTGTCATGCAAATTGTTTGTTCTTAAAATAATTTTACAAAGACAATGATGACATAATGTAAATAGTCAAAATGTTATGTACATTGCAGATCTTCAAAAAAAACTGTATTTGACACACTTTTTTCATAATTTGGTACAGAGAAGTTTATTTATTTATCAGCTATGCTCAATGGGTTAATGATACTTGTATACAACATGGACAATGCCAAAAAGATCCCAAGGAAGTCATAAGTCTGAAACCATTCTCTTCACTTACTTTTCAATAAAGGTAACTATTGTTTTATAGCAGCAATGGGAATCCGGATCCAATTACAGCTGGCAGCTTGCTTCTGTGCTTCGTCACAAGGTTCAGTAAAGCTGTAATATCTTAGAGACTGGAAAGTAAACCTGAGAATTGCACAGGATGTGAGCTCTACATGATTATCGCTTTTCATGGTGAAATTGTGTCACAAGTGTTTGTGCAATAAATATTATGAGAAAATGAAACAGTACTTATGTGCTTCAAAATATTATTTGTATTATGTGGTATCACCCAGTGAAGAAGCGCATTGTGGATTTGAAGTGATTGTGTAGAGAAACATCCTCTCACTGTTAAAGAGTAATAAATATAACTCACATCATCTGATAAACCAGATAAGGGCATAGTTACCATCCATGTGAATCAAAAAGTTGACCTGGAAGGGAGAAAATAAGACGTGTATTATAAAGATATTTGAGATTAGAATATACTGTGATGAAGAAAGAAGTTGGGAGGTAAAAAAGGGAGTGAAGAAATTAAAGTATAAAATAACTGTGTGAAATGAAATAAATAGAAGGTAAATATTTAAAATGATATGAGAGAGAGATCTGAAGAAGTGAAGTGCAAACTGAGATCTGGAAGTGGGGGTAGATGCCCTTGACTGTATGACACTTTTTTTAATTTTTATATCTGACTTGGTTTGGTTGGTTATGTGTATGCCAATTACTATTAACAAGGTTTAAAAAGATCTGTTGTATGAGCGCATGTGTATTTTGTTTAATAACTGTCTATATATATATATAAGTCAAGCCATGAATGTATCCTCATGTTTTATTTAAAAAGAAATACAACAAATAACCACAAGCCGTAATTCATGCATATAGATGCACAACCTATATTATAAATGACCAGGTATGTTTGTCCGATGCAGTAATGCACAGTAAAGACTGTAGTGCGAGACAAACATACCTGGCCGTAAAGAAGGATCAGTCAAGGCCGTGAGGATCAGACATCAGAGAGGGTGGGCGAGTAGGTGTGGCAGAGACATGGCCAGACGGGGATGGGAGTGGCGGAGGCGTGACCGGGCTGGAGCAGGCATGTGGGGGGGCATTGCCGGGAGGGAGCAGGCGGGGTCGGGCGGGTATGACCGCTGCACTGCAGAAAATGCCCCATTTACACAGGCTTGTGGTACACAGGCTAGTGGTACAATAAATAGAAAACTCAGGGCTACATGTAAAGACTGTGTAAAAACTTGTATACTTGTATAAAAACCATATGAAGTTTATATCTGTGAGAAGGCGGTGGTTGTAACCAAGCGCTGAGATATATCCCTAAGCTGTGCACAAGAGGGGTCCTAACTAACCCCAAAGAAATAAATAGACAGTAAGAATGATGTGTACAGCGCCAAAGGCTAAGGGATAAGAGGTTAAAGTACAAAAACTCGGGGGTGTAGAGTAATATCAGCTGAGTAGATGGATATATTCGTGACAATATCAGCAGTAGATACAAGTGTTTAAAATTATCAACAGTAAATTTATTACAGAAATATATTAAAAATACAATTAACCAACGATATAAAAATTAGATTCATGGATCCATGATGTGACAAAGGACAAAATAGTTAAAATTGATTAAAAAAGAATAATCTGATAATAAATGGGTAAACTTGATAGGTATGCAGTAATGTCAATGCTTGCAGGGAACAATTAAAATAATATTTGTCCAGAGGTGCACACAATAAGTTAATGAAACGATGAGTGAAAAAATTGTGAGAAAAAATATAATAAATATGATGAAAAAATGTAATGAAAAAAACGTAATGAAAAAACGTATTTAAGATATGCAGGTGGCACAATCAGTGCAAAAAAATGAAAAATGAATAAAATGAAAAGATAAAAAATGATGATGGTGATGGGAGGTGACACAATCAATGTGAAATAAACCAAGATGAAAAATTTAAAAAATAAAAAATTATTTGTAACGTTAGTGAAAAATAGTGATGTTCAACAAATGGTAATGATGATCATAAAAAGAACAAAAAAACAATTTTGTAATCCAGATAAGTAAAGTCAATTGTAACAATGAAAACCTTAGATGTTGATGGTGATGATCCCTAGGCGAATCCCTGATCAGCGGTCAGATGCTAATTTCAATGTCCTAAAGCGTCCCTGTAAAGAAATTTAAACATAGTGTAGTATGTCCACAGAAAAGTAATATCTTTGGAGTAATCCTTACCAGTGGGTCAACGCGTTTCGGCCCTATGACACAGGCCTTTATCAAGACTGGTAAGCTGATCTTAATGCTGCCTTTAAATACCCTTATTATAATGGGCGTATCTGTGATTTCAATCTAAACCGGAAGTATAATACCGGAAGTGGTGGCAATTGTGAACTTACTTACTGATGTCATAAGTAGAAAATATTGTTTAATATCCATATTATAACTTAGTTGGTATTACTTTTTATGCACTCCAACACCTTAGACTAGCGAATGGTAATGTTCGCTAAAGGATTTTCGTTAATGTAAGATTTTGTCATATGGCTTGCTCACCAGCCAATCGGGGGATAGTGATTGTGTGCCATCTGCTTTCATGGTTTGTTTACACCATGTGACTGAGGCAACCAATGGGCGGCTTACTAAACCAGCTTTTTTATGCTAATATCTCGCAAACATGAGTTGCTATGCCAATCGTGGTTTGTTTGCCTGCAATGAACGGCTACCTCTGCCGAATTTCTTCTTATGACAGTAATTAGTACATGTTCGAGTCCATACAAAATGCATAAAATCATAATAGTGAACATATATAATGATAGAAAACTACATCATATTTTCCTGAGTGACAGGAATCTCTTAAATACATACATTAATTTTATATATAAGGGAATTGCTGTAGAGGAGATATTGTAGAGATAGAGGTGTGAAAAAGGCAAATGCTTAGTATATATATATTCAATTCTAATTAGTACCCACATGTTAGTTAAAAATACTTGTAAACTCATATATATGTATATACACACAATGGAGGAGCAGTATAATATTATGTGGGTGGAGCAATGGTAAAAAATGATTTCAAGTAGCTAGTTTAATGCTGGCGACTTCAAATAAGAGTGGATTTGGTGATACCTAAAAGAAATAGGCATTGACAAGGAGGAGAATGGTGTAATGCAATCTAATGTGGCTAAAGAAAGAGGATAAGGTACCTCTGAAATGGTACTTAAGCTATACTGATTGAAAATGGTACTTAAGCTGTATTGATTGAAAATAGATACGGGATGTGGCTACTGTTCTTCGTTACCTAAACATGTCATGAAATCCTAACATGGAGATTTAGATGACTAAATGCATATTTCGATATATAAAAATTTTTTTTTTGTGATAACAAGGATCCCACTCCAATAGGATAACTACAGTCTTAATGACTGACAAGAAGGATGGAGTGGCACAAGAGTACAAGTGGATTAGCGGGAGTCCTACTGCAATAGGCTAACTTTAGTTAGAGTAGCTGTGTGGATATACGCCTGGTAGGAGGTTTACACACAACTATTTATACAATGTGTCTGACTGATTGCTGGGTATATTAGCCCCCAAAAAAAGAAGAGAGCATGAAGCTGGGTATATCTGGTACATATCTAAGAGTGGATATAATAACCCAAGCCATGGACATAAATGTTACCTATAAGTGTATACGATAAACTGCTAGAGTAAGTTGCTTTTATAGAAGGTGCCTGGTAATAGTGATGTAGCTCAAGGTGACATTAATCTAAGAATCTTGGTCTTTAAAAGAGACCAATAAGTAACCAAAAAATCATAGAGGGAGCCAATAAAATATAATACAATACAATAAAAGTCATGACTAATAGTCTGTCCTAGACCTAAGATGTAGACCCATACAGGATGAATAAGGGGTGCTAAACTTAGTCAGATGGGGGACCAAGGGGTTAAAGATGTGTCTCTTAGTAACACAATGGATTACAAAGACCTGGTTTGTATATAGATGATATGAGGATATAATAAGCCAAAAAAATCCCTATATGGCATCAATGGGGACAATGTGGGGGTTAAACATAAGAGGGGGAATGGGAGTATCTCAGGAGGTTAGATTGAGAATTTTGGAGGTAATCTGAATATGTCAACAGAACTAGGGGAAAAGTTCATAGATCTAGGAGGTGGGAAAGGTCTCAGAAAGAACTCAGAGAGCTGCTAGAAGGAGCCAAAACATCAGGTATACTAGATGACAAGGAGTATAGATACTTGGATATACAACACCCTATAACACCAATACTGTATCATTTACCTAAGATACATAAAACCCTCCAAGAAGATCCTCCAGGTCGACCAATAATCTCCGGGATAGGATCTCTTACGAGTAACCTTTCAGAATACGTTGATCAACATCTACAAAAATACGTAAAGGCTCTTCCCTCGTACTTAAGAGATTCTACACAGATTCTTAACATTTTAGACAACATCCCATGGGAGAAAGGTTACATTATGGCGACATGTGATGTAGCTGCTTTATACACAAGCATACCACATAAGGAGGGTCGTGAAGCAATAAAATCATTTTTGGATAAGTATCCATCAAGCTGAATTTTATTGGATAGCATCCAATATATCTTGACACACAACTATTTCTGTAACAAGGGGACATACTATCAACAAATCTGTGGTACAGCTATGGGGACCAGGTTCGCGTCCAGCTATGCTAACTTGTACATGGGAAGATGGGAGAGCATCTTTTGGGATTCATGTCCAGCGAGCGCGGACCTGGTCCTATACCGCAGATATATTGACGATATACTGATCATATGGAAGGGCACGGCCCAAGATCTCATTCATACAATAGAGATCATGAATCAGAACATCTTAAATTTAAAGTTTACTCACACATGGAGCCAAAAAGAAATCATCTTTTTAGACCTGAAAATAGAAGTCATGAATGACAAATGGGAAACATCAACGCACTTTAAACCAGTTGATAATAACAACTACATCCATTATTTAAGTTGCCATCATGAAAAATGGAAAAATAATATTCCAAAAAGCCAATTCCTAAGGGTCCGAAAAAATTGCTAAAAAATCACTAAATGGGAAGAACAAGCTAAAATAGACTAAAAGAAAAAATTGTGGAAAGGGGCTATAAAGAGGAACATCTGGATATCAAAATGGAGGAAGTACGACAGGTGAAGAGAAAAGAGCTAACCAAATATAAAGATCGAAAAAAAATAGAAACAGAAGAAACGCTAAATATTCCTATGATTACGGAGTACAGCAGTAATCGGTATATCATTGAAAATTTCTTAAAAAACATTGGTCCCTGTTGAAAGATGATGACATCATAGGAGATAAACTCCCTAACCAACCTAAATTTGTCTACAGGAAAACAGGAAATCTGAAAAACAGATTGGCACCAAGTTTGCAACGGAAGAAAAAAACAGGAATACATGATATACATGGGAAACTAACTAAGGGCTTCTATCCATGTCTCACCTGCAAAGCATGCAAAAGAGGTATCAATACTAAGGCCTAGATTTGGAGTTCGGCGGTAAAAGGGCTGTTAACGCTCCGCGGGCTTTTTTCTGGCCGCACCATAAAATTAACTCTGGTATCGAGAGTTCAAACAAATGCTGCGTTAGGCTCCAAAAAAGGAGCGTAGAGCATTTTTACCGCAAATGCAACTCTCGATACCAGAGTTGCTTACGGACGCGGCCGGCCTCCAAAACGTGCTCGTGCACGATTCTCCCATAGGAAACAATGGGACTGTTTGAGCTGAAAAAAAACCTAACACCTGCAAAAAAGCAGCGTTCAGCTCCTAACGCAGCCCCATTGTTTCCTATGGGGGAACACTTCCTACGTCTGCACCTAACACTCTAACATGTACCCCGAGTCTAAACACCCCTAACCTTACACTTATTAACCCCTAATCTGCCGCCCCCGCTATCGCTGACCCCTGCATATTTTTTTTAACCCCTAATCTGCCGCTCCGTAAACCGCCGCCACCTACGTTATCCCTATGTACCCCTAATCTGCTGCCCTAACATCGCCGACCCCTATATTATATTTATTAACCCCTAATCTGCCCCCCTCAATGTCGCCGACACCTGCCTACAATTATTAACCCCTAATCTGCCGAGCGGACCTGAGCGCTACTATAATAAAGTTATGAACCCCTAACCCGCCTCACTAACCCTATCATAAATAGTATTAACCCCTAATCTGCCCTCCCTAACATCGCCGACACCTAACTTCAATTATTAAGCCCTAATCTGCCGACCGGAGCTCACCGCTATTCTAATAAATGTATTAACCCCTAAAGCTAAGTCTAACCCTAACACTAACACCCCCCTAAGTTAAATATAATTTTTATCTAACGAAATAAATTAACTCTTATTAAATAAATGATTCCTATTTAAAGCTAAATACTTACCTGTAAAATAAATCCTAATATAGCTACAATATAAATTATAATTATATTATAGCTATTTTAGGATTTATATTTATTTTACAGGCAACTTGGTAATTATTTTAACCAGGTACAATAGCTATTAAATAGTTAAGAACTATTTAATAGTTACCTAGTTAAAATAATAACAAATTTACCTGTAAAATAAATCCTAACCTAAGATATAATTAAACCTAACACTAGACTATCAATAAAATAATTAAATAAACTACCTACAATTACCTACAATTAACCTAACACTACACTATCAATAAATTAATTAAACACAATTCCTACAAATAAATACAATTAAATAAACTAGCTAAAGTACAAAAAATAAAAAAGAACTAAGTTACAGAAAATAAAAAAATATTTACAAACATAATAAAAATATTACAACAATTTTAAACTAATTACACCTACTCTAAGCCCCCTAATAAAATAACAAAGCCCCCCAAAATAAAAAATTCCCTACCCTATTCTAAATTAAAAAAGTTACAAGCTCTTTTACCTTACCAGCCCTGAACAGGGCCCTTTGCGGGGCATGCCCCAAGAATTTAAGCTCTTTTGCCTGTAAAAGAATAAATACAATACCCCCCCCCCAACATTACAACCCACCACCCACATACCCCTAATCTAACCCAAACCCCCCTTAAATAAACCTAACACTAAGCCCCTGAAGATCTTCCTACCTTGTCTTCACCATACCAGGTTCACCGATCCGTCCTGAAGAGCTCCTCCGATGTCCTGATCCAAGCCCAAGCGGGGGCTGAAGAGGTCCATGATCCGGTCAAAGTCTTCATCCAAGCGGGGCAGAAGAGGATCTTCCATCCGATTGAAGTCATCATCCAGGCGGCATCTTCTATGGTCTTCCATCCGGAGCGAAGCGGCAGGATCCTGAAGACCTCCAGCGCGGAACATCCATCCGGACCGACGACTGAACGACGAATGACTGTTCCTTTAAGGGACGTCATCCAAGATGGCGTCCCTCGAATTCCGATTGGCTGATAGGATTCTATCAGCCAATCGGAATTAAGGTAGGAATTTTCTGATTGGCTGATGGAATCAGCCAATCAGAATCTAGTTCAATCCGATTGGCCGATCCAATCAGCCAATCAGATTGAGCTCGCATTCTATTGGTTGATCGGAACAGCCAATAGAATGCGAGCTCAATCTGATTGGCTGATTGGATCAGCCAATCGGATTGAACTTGATTCTGATTGGCTGATTCCATCAGCCAATCAGAAAATTCCTACCTTAATTCCGATTGGCTGATAAATCCTATCAGCCAATCGGAATTCGAGGGACGCCATCTTGGATGACGTCCCTTAAAGGAACAGTCATTCGTCGTTCAGTCGTCGGTCCGGATGGATGTTCCGCGCTGGAGGTCTTCAGGATCCTGCCGCTTCGCTCCGGATGGAAGACCATAGAAGATGCCGCCTGGATGATGACTTCAATCGGATGGAAGATCCTCTTCTGCCCCGCTTGGATGAAGACTTTGACCGGATCATGGACCTCTTCAGCCCCCGCTTGGGCTTGGATCAGGACATCGGAGGAGCTCTTCAGGACGGATCGGTGAACCTGGTATGGTGAAGACAAGGTAGGAAGATCTTCAGGGGCTTAGTGTTAGGTTTATTTAAGGGGGGTTTGGGTTAGATTAGGGGTATGTGGGTGGTGGGTTGTAATGTTGGGGGGGGGGTATTGTATTTATTCTTTTACAGGCAAAAGAGCTGAAATTCTTGGGGCATGCCCCGCAAAGGGCCCTGTTCAGGGCCCTTAAGGTAAAAGAGCTTGTAACTTTTTTAATTTAGAATAGGGTAGGGAATTTTTTATTTTGGGGGGCTTTGTTATTTTATTAGGGGGCTTAGAGTAGGTGTAATTAGTTTAAAATTGTTGTAATATTTTTATTATGTTTGTAAATATTTTTTTATTTTCTGTAACTTAGTTCTTTTTTATTTTTTGTACTTTAGCTAGTTTATTTAATTGTATTTATTTGTAGGAATTGTGTTTAATTAATGTATTGATAGTGTAGTGTTAGGTTAATTGTAGGTAATTGTAGGTATTTTATTTAATTATTTTATTGATAGTCTAGTGTTAGGTTTAATTATATCTTAGGTTAGGATTTATTTTACAGGTAAATTTGTTATTATTTTAACTAGGTAACTATTAAATAGTTCTTAACTATTTAATAGCTATTGTACCTGGTTAAAATAATTACCAAGTTGCCTGTAAAATAAATATAAATCCTAAAATAGCTATAATATAATTATAATTTATATTGTAGCTATATTAGGATTTATTTTACAGGTAAGTATTTAGCTTTAAATAGGAATAATTTATTTAATAAGAGTTAATTTATTTCGTTAGATAAAAATTATATTTAACTTAGGGGGGTGTTAGTGTTAGGGTTAGACTTAGCTTTAGGGGTTAATACATTTATTAGAATAGCGGTGAGCTCCGGTCGGCAGATTAGGGGTTAATAATTGAAGTTAGGTGTCGGTGATGTTAGGGAGGGCAGATTAGGGGTTAATACTATTTATGATAGGGTTAGTGAGGCGGATTAGGGGTTAATACATTTATTATAGTAGCGCTCAGGTCCGCTCGGCAGATTAGGGGTTAATAAGTGTAGGCAGGTGTCGGCGACGTTGAGGGGGGCAGATTAGGGGTTAATAAATATAATATAGGGGTCGGCGATGTTAGGGGCAGCAGATTAGGGGTACATAGGGATAACGTAGGTGGCGGCGATTTGCGGTCGGAAGATTAGGGGTTAATTATTTTAAGTAGCTGGCGGCGACGTTGTGGGGGGCAAGTTAGGGGTTAAGAAATATAATATAGGGGTCGGTGGGGTTAGGGGCAGCAGATTAGGGGTACATAAGTATAACGTAGGTGGCGGTCGGCAGATTAGGGGTTAAAAATTTAAATCGAGTGGAGGCGATGTGGGGGACCTCGGTTTAGGGGTACATAGGTAGTTTATGGGTGTTAGTGTACTTTAGGGTACAGTAGTTAAGAGCTTTATGAACCGGCGTTAGCCAGAAAGCTCTTAACTCCTGCTATTTTCAGGCGGCTGGAGTTTTGTCGTTAGAGCTCTAACGCTCACTTCAGAAACGACTCTAAATACCGGCGTTAGGAAGATCCCATTGAAAAGATAGGCTACGCAAATGGCGTAGGGGGATCTGCGGTATAGAAAAGTCGCGGCTGAAAAGTGAGCGTTAGACCCTTTAATCACTGACTCCAAATACCAGCGGGCGGCCAAAACCAGCGTTAGGAGCCTCTAACGCTGGTTTTGACGGCTACCGCCGAACTCCAAATCTAGGCCTAAGAAATTTAAATCACACCAGACTGGGGAAGAATTTGTCATTAAAGATCTAATAAGATGCCAAGATAAAGGAATCATATACCTTATAGAATGTTCATGTGGTCTTCAATATATTGGTCAAACATCAAGAAGCCTCAAAGACAGGCTAAGAGAACATATACTGTTGATTGAAAAGCTGAATATGGACACAATATTATATAAACATTTCACCACCAAACATAAAGGCAATATACAAGATATGAAATTCATTGGCATACAAAAAGTTACAAAAAAAATGGATTTTTTTACTAGATTGCATATATCCAAAAGGTTTAAATAACAAAGAGGACCTTTCCCACCTCCTAGATCTATGAACTTTTCCCCTAGTTCTGTTGACAGATTCAGATTACCTCCAAAATTCTCAATCTAACCTCCTGAGATACTCCCATTCCCCCTCTTATGTTTAACCACCACATTGTCCCCATTGATGCCATATAGGGATTTTCTGGGCTTATTATATCCTCATATCATCTATATACAAACCAGGTCTTTGTAATCCATTGTGTTACTAAGAGACACATCTTTAACCCCTTGGTCCACCATCTGACTAAGTTTAGCACCCCTTATTCATCCTGTATGGGTCTACATCTGAGGTCTAGGACAGACTATTAGTCGTGACTTTTATTGTATTGTATTGTATTTTATTGGCTCCCTCTATGATTTTTTGGTTACTTATTGGTCTCTTATAAAGACCAAGATTCTTAGATTAATGTCACCTTGAGCTACATCACTATTACCAGGCACCTTCTATAAAAGCAACTTACTCTAGCAGTTTATCATATACACTTATAGGTTACATTTATGTCCATGGCTTGGGTTATTATATCCACTCTTAGATATGTACCAGATATACCCAGCTTCATGCTCTCTTCTTTTTTGGGGCTAATATCAGTCTGACACATTGTATAAATAGTTGTGTGTAAACCTCTATCCTACTCTAACCTACCAGGCATATATCCACACAGCTACTCTAACTAAAGTTAGCCTATTGCAGTAGGACTCCCGCAAATCCACTTGTACTCTTGTGCCACTCCATCCTTCTTGTCAGTCATTAAGACTGTAGTTATCCTATTGGAGTAGGATCCTTGTTATCACAAAAAAAAATTATATCGAAATATGCATTTAGTCATCTAAATCTCCATGTTAGGATTTCATGACATGTTTAGGTTACGAAGAACAGCAGCCACATCCCGTATCTATTTTCAATCAATACAGCTTAAGTACCATTTTCAATCAGTATAGCTTAAGTACCATTTCAGAGGTACCTTATCCTCTTTCTTTAGCCACATTAGATTGCATTACACCATTCTCCTCCTTGTCAATGCCTATTTCTTTTAGGTATCACCAAATCCACTCTTATTTGAAGTCGCCAGCATTAAACTAGCTACTTGAAATCATTTTTTACCACTGCTCCACCCACATAATATTATACTGCTCCTCCATTGTGTGTATATACATATATATGAGTTTACAAGTATTTTTAACTAACATGTGGGTACTAATTAGAATTGAATATATATATACTAAGCATTTGCCTTTTTTACACCTCTATCTCTACAATATCTCCTCTACAGCAATTCCCTTATATATAAAAGTAATTTATGTATTTAAGAGATTCCTGTCACTCAGGAAAATATGATGTAGTTTTCTATCATTATATATGTTCACTATTATGATTTTATGCATTTTGTATGCACTCGAACATGTACTAATTACTGTCATAAGAAGAAATTCGGCAGAGGTAGCCGTTCATTGGCTGCTACAAGCACATGGGACAAACAAACCACGATTGGCATAGCAACTCATGTTTGCGAGATATTAGCATAAAAAAGCCGGTTTAGTAAGCCGCCCATTGGTTGCCTCAGTCACATGGTGTAAACAAACCATGAAAGCAGATGGCACATAATCACTATCCCCCTGATTGGCTGGTGAGCAAACCATATGACAAAATCTTACATTAACGAAAATCCTTTAGCGAACATTACCATTCGCTAGTCTAAGGTGTTGGAGTGCATAAAAAGTAATACCAACTAAGTTATAATATGGATATTAAACAATATTTTCTACTTATGACATCAGTAAGTAAGTTCACAATTGCCACCACTTCCGGTATTATACTTCCGGTTTAGATTAAAATCACAGATACGCCCATTATAATAAGGGTATTTAAAGGCAGCATTAAGATCAGCTTACCAGTCTTGATAAAGGCCTGTGTCATAGGGCCGAAACGCGTTGACCCACTGGTAAGGATTACTCCAAAGATATTACTTTTCTGTAGACATACTACACTATGTTTAAATTTCTTTACAGGGACACTTTAGGACATTGAAATTAGCATCTGTCCGCTGATCAGGGATTCGCCTAGGGATCATCACCATCAACATCTAAGGTTTTCATTGTTACAATTTACTTTACTTATCTGGATTACAAAATTGGGTTTTTGTTCTTTTTATGATCATCATTAACATTTGTTGAACATCACTATTTTTCACTAAAGTTACAAATAATTATTTATTTTTTCAGTTTTTCATCTTGGTTTATTTCACATTGATTGTGTCATCTCCCATCACCATCATCATTTTTTATCTTTTCATTTTATTCATTTTTCATTTTTTGCACTAATTGTGCCACCTGCATATCTTAAATACGTTTTTTCATTACGTTTTTTCATTAAGTTTTTTCATCACATTCATTATATTTTTTCTCACAATTTTTTCACTCATCGTTTCATTAACTTATTGTGACATTACGGCATACCTATTAAGTTTACCCATTTATTATCAGATTATTCTTTTTTAATCAATTTTAACTATTTTATCCTTTGTCACATCATGGATCCATGAATCTAATTTTTATATCGTTTATTTATTGTATTTTTAATATATTTCTGTAATAAATTTACTGTTGATAATTTTAAACACTTGTTTCTACTGCTGATATTGTCACGAATATATCCATCTACTCAGCTGATATTACTCTACACCCCCGAGTTTTTGTACTTTAACCTCTTATCCCTTAGCCTTTGGCGCTGTACACATCATTCTTACTGAAGTTTATATCTGTGTTAAAACCTCATAAAGTTTGTAATTTTATATTTATTCAGATTTTTAGGGGAAAACAATATATTTATGTTTGCAAAACAATATGCAAAATTGCTCTGTTTTATGCAGTAGTTATTATGGAATTAATCCCTTATTCAGAGGAGAATTACCTGGTATTTCGGGACTGGACTGACTTTGTTAGGAGGGATCAGACTGATTTACTTCAGGAAAGTTCTTCTCTATGAAAAGCACAATTGGGCTTAAAGAAGCTACTCACAGGTGGTAACTGTGCCATAGAACAACCCATTGAGCTGTTGTTTGTTCCTGAGAAATCGTGTGTCTTTCTGTATGTATTATGGAATTGTTGTTGTTCAGTGCTTTGATGCGGAATCTGTTCTACAAAAAAATCTAGATACTTTTTCCATTGTTGTCTTTCATGTGAGATATCCAGTACACAGATTTAAAAAAAAAAACATTTCTAGTGTAATTATATGTGGATTTTTGTGACCAAGACACGTCTGTGTGGTATTTGAATAACAATTCTAGACATCAAGTGAGTGATATTTCTGCCATAACACACGATATTGATTTTTTTTTTACATATTTTCACATTTTTTTCTTGCATATTTGCCTCTATGAGGGATTAAATCAAGCTATGTGTGTTTATAGGTGGTTATCTTTTTATATGGCTATTTGTGTATGGGTTATTATATATTTGTATGAGTGATACTATATCAGGCTGTGTGGGTGTAACTGTATCTATGTATATGACTATGATTGATATATGAGTTTGCATATGTGGGGTCTTGTGACCTATAAGTTCATTATGTCTCTAAGTGAGGTTCTTTTTAGAGTCCATCCTGTTGAAGGTCTAGAGTGCTAGTAGAGCTGGGTTCTTCATCTGTTTTTAGTTGTGGATATGTGAACAGGTTAACATAAGAATGGCCTCTTCATAAAAAAAAAAATAATTAACATTAATATATAAAATAAAATAATCAACGAAATAGATTAAAAGAAATATATTAAAAGTAAATTACTTTGTGTTAATTATATAGGAGGAGTTTGAGTCTTTTCCTTTCTATTTTGTTGAATTGTCTTAGGGGTGGTTAGTGTCAGTAATTGGGACCGTCATTTACCAACCAATAGAACCAAAAGTTTTGTTAACTGTTTCTCTATTGTCTAGAAACCATGCTGCCAAGTCATTCATGGTGCGAGTCACTGTTATTTTATTATATGTTATTGTACCTGTTTTCTAGTATTTTGCGATACAGGATCTGGTGACTGGATAGGATAGGATCCAGTCACCCGTGACACATTGCATCGCCCGTGACGCATCGCATCACCTTGGGCGCACTTTTTCCTTTACATGCCATTCCGTTTCTCTTTCTCATTGCCCTAGTATTGAGTGTATCTCGTGGGTGTGCCTTGAACTATATTTTTGGATATCGAATTCTGGCTTGTGACCTGGACCTCCTTTTGACCATTCTTCTGCCTGTGAATTTCACTCTGTTTGGTTCTGACCTTGGATTTCCCTGACTAAGCTTTTGGACTCTGATTCTGTCTCCAGTTATCGTCTGGTTTGACCCCTGGTCTGTCGACTCTGCCTTGACCTTTCTGATTATTTCCTGGTTTATTGCTCCTGGTGCCTATCCCCTCCTGGGTCCTAACGCTACTATGCCAAAATGTTTTTGTTATCACTCCACTTGACGCCGGGATAACAAGACTACTGGCCAAGTTTGGTTTGATAGTAAAATATCTCCATTCAAGTTTTCTGTTTCTTTCTGTTGACTCTAGTCCATTTGGAGGTCTGTGTTTTTTTCTGTAGGTTTGAAGTGTCGGTTTGGGATGAAGATGAATCCAAAGTTGGCAAGGGTAGGGGTTCTAAATCCAGTATTTGCATACCTCTGGGATATCTTCTCTTTCCTTAATGGTGATAACTTTGGTATTTGGTAATGCTGTTAGAGGTCTCAGGGAGTTTCTCCTTTGGAGCGTTTTCATGCTAAGATCTCAAAAAAATTGAATGAGAGTTCCCTGGTATGTATATGTAGGGTTGTTTCTTGCAGCTAGTAAAAAAAATTCTCTGTCTTGGAAGAGAGTAATTTTTATTATGATATCTCTTGCAGGATGCCTTCTCTAGGTTTAGGTTTTAGAGCTCTGTGGGCTCTTTCTATTCCAAATATATATTCTTCAGGGTTTCCCGTGATGTGGGTGAAGAGATGGGATAAGTAGTTGTGGAAAGCTGTGTTGATGATGGATTCCAGAACTCCTTTCAGCCTGATATTATTCATTCTGCTCCTGTTCTCCAAATCATCTATTTTCTTCTCCATTTCTGAGATGAGCAGTTGTTGAGCGGTTATGGTGTGGGAGATTGTATTCATTTCCACTGTGAGAGATTCGTTGTGGTCTTCCAGGAAATCTATTCTACCTCCCATATCACCTAAATCAGATTTAATGTCTGAGAGTCTGTTGGTCATAGCTGTTTACATAGTGTCCATCTTGTCCCAAAGTTTTTCAAAACTCAATGAAATATCCTGTTTAGAGACCAAGGATCGTAGGTCTGCTTTGGTTACAGGTATTTGATCTTCTTCTATGGCGGTGTTGCTCATGTCTATTTCATTTTCGCCTTCCTCTTCTAGCTCGGCTATGTTCATCGATTGAGAGGTCTGGGAGGTCTTAAAAAAGTTGGACAATGCATCAGATTTGGAGAGTTTGTCCCCTTTAGCTTATATTCTGGCTGACATTTTTTTGTGTTTCAAGTCAGTTATATATAGAAATGGTATGCTTGTGTGGTGAGTTTATGTTTTTCAGAAATTTTAATAATTTCAGGAGGTATTAACAATATTTTAAACTGTGTTGGGAATTGTGTGATTCAAATAAATCCCTTCTCTTTTTCTCATGTATTTCTCCCCTTCTCTCGTTTGTTTCCTGTAATGTATCTGTCCCACAGTGTTTTCCCAATAACAGCTAGATTACAAGTTATGCGCGCTATAGGGAATTTAATGAACGCAACAAAAGTTGCATTATTTAACTCCCTATAGCGCAGCCATTACATGTTTTCAAACAGCCGGCTTGTGCATGCAATATGGTGCTTTTAAGCTCCATACCGCATAAAATACAAGCAATGTTTTGACGTGCTCGTGCACGCTTTCCCCATAGACATCAATGGGGAGAGCGGGCAAAAAAAAAAAACTAACACCTGCGATCACAGAATAAAAAGCTCCGTAACACAGCCCCATTGAGCTTGTGGGCCCGTGTTATGAAGCAGCGGTCTAAAGGCCGCTGCTCCATAACCTGTCCGCCTGCTCTGAGTAGGCAGACAGACATCGCCACAATTCAACCCCGATTGAGTACGATCGTGTTGATTGACACTCCCCTGCTGGCGGCCAATTGGCTGCGAGTCTACAGGGGGCGGCGTTGCACCAGAAGCTCTTGTGAGCTGCTGGTGCAATGCTGAATACGGAGAGCGTATTGCTCTCCGCATTCAGCAAGGTCTTGCGGAACTGATCCGCACTGTCGGATCAGGTCCGCAAGACCTTTGATAAATAGGCCTCTTTGGGTAAAAAAAAGTTAAGTTTAAACCTAACACCCTAACATAAACCCTGTGTCTAAACACCCCTAATCTGCTGCCCCCGACATCGCCGCCACCTACCTAATGTTATTAACCCCTAATCTGCCGCTCCCAATATCGCCGCCACCTAAATAAAACTAATAACCCCTAATCTGCCGCTCCCGATGTTCCTGCCACTATACTAACGTTATTAACCCCTATTCCCTCACACCCCAACATCGCTCACACTATAATAAATCTATTAACCCCTATTCTGCTGCTCCGCGACATTGCCGCAACTAAAGTTATTAACCCCTAAACCTCTAGCCTCCCACATCACTACCACTAAATAAATCTATTAACCCCTAAATCTCCAGCCCCCCACATTGCAACAACCTAAATTAAACTATATTAACCCCTAAACCTAAACTTAACTCTAACGTAACCCTAACGTAACCCTAACCCTAAACCTAACCGTAACACCCCCTAACTTTAACATAATTAAAATAGAGCTAAATTAAACTTAGACTTATTAACTAAATAATTCCTATTTAAAATGACATACTTACCTGTGAAATAAAACCTAAGATAGCTACAATATAACTAATAGTTATATTGTAGCTAGCTTAGGTTATATTTTTATTTCACAGGTAAGTTTGTATTTATTTTAACTAGGTAGACTAGTTAGTAAATAGTTATTAATTATTTACTAACTACCTAGTTAAAATAAATACAAAAGTACCTGTGAAATAAATCCTAAGCTACCTTACACTAAAACCTAACATTACAAAAATAAAAACTACCATTACAAAAAATAACAAACGAAATTATACAAAATAATACAAATTATTCCTAGTCTAATACCCTTTAAGAAAAACACCCCAAAATAAAAAAGCCTAATCTAGAATAAACTACCAAGGGCCCTTAAAAGGGCCTTTTGTGGGCCCATAAAAGGGCCTTTTGTAGTGCATTGCCCTAAAGTTAAAAGCTCCTTTGCTACAAAACAAAACAAACACCCCCTAACAATATGCAAACCCCCCAAACCCACAAATAAAAATAAACTAAAACCTAATCTACCCATTGCCCTGAAAAGGGCATTTGTATGGGCATTGCCCATAAAAGGGCATTTAGCTCTTTGTCCTACCCTTAAAAGGGCATTCAGCTCTTTTGTGAAATGCCCAAGCCCTAATCTAAAAATAAAAACCCACCCCAAAATGAAAAAAATACATTACACAAAATACAAATTATCAAAAACAATAAAAATTATTCCTATTCTAATACCCATTTGAAAACAAAAACACAAAATAAAAAACCTAATCTAGAATAAACTACCAACAGCCCTTAAAAGGGGTTAATCAGCTCTTTTACCTGAAAAAAATACAAAGACCCACTAACATTACAAACCCCCCCAAACCCACAAAATAAAAAAACTATCTAAAAAAAAACCCTAAGCTAACCATTGCCATGAAAAGGGCATTTGAATGGGCATTGCCCTTAAAAGGGCATTTCGCTCTTTTGCTTTGCCCTGAAAAGTGCATTTAGCTCTTTTAGGAAAGCCCAAAACCTAAACTAAAAAAACGTCCAAAAAAAACCTTAAAAAAAACCTATCACTAACCCCCGAAGATCCACTTACAGTTTTTTAAGTCCCGCTTGAACAATCTTCATCCAGGTGGCGAAGTCCTCATCCAGGCGGTGAGAAGTCTTCATCCAGGTGGCCTTTTCTATCTTCATCCAGGTGGCAAAGTCCTTATCCAGGCGGTGAGAAGTCTTCATCCAGGCAGCATCTTCTATCTTCATCCAGGTGGCATCTTCTATATTCATCCCGGCCGCGCGGAGTGGGTCCATCCTGAAGACATCCGGCGCAAAGCATCTTCTTTATACGGTCGCCGCCGTATACTGAATCTTCAATGCAAGGTACGCAATTCAAAATGTCGTCCCTTGCATTCCTATTGGCTGATTTGATTTTGAAAATTCAAATCAGCCAATAGGATGAGAGCTACTGAAATACTATTGGCTGTTCAAAACAGCCAATAGGATGAGAGCTTCTGAAATTCTATGTGCTGTTCAAATCAGCCAATAGAATTTCAGTAGCTCTCATCCTATTGGCTGATTTGAACAGCCAATGGGATTGCGTTGAAGATTCAGTCTACGGCGGCGGCCATATGAATAGGATGCTCCGTGCGGGATGTCTTCAGAATGAACTCGCTCTGTGCCGTCAGGATGAAGATAGAAGATGCTGCCTGGATGAAGATAGAAGATCCTGCATGGATGAAGATAGAAGATGCCACCTGGATGAAGACTTCTCGCCGCCTGGATGAAGACTTTGCCGCCTGGATGAAGATAGAAGAGGCCACCTGGATGAAGACTTCTCGCCGCCTGGATGAGGACTTAGCCGCCTGGATGAAGATCGTTCAAGCGGGACTCAAAAACTGTAAGTGGATTTTCGGGGGTTAGTGATTTTTAAGGGGTTTTTTGGGTGTTTTTTTTTTTTAGTTTAGGTTTTGGGCTTTCCTAAAAGTGCTAAATGTCCTTTTCAGGACTAAGCAAAAGAGCTAAATGCCCTTTTCAGGGCAATGCCCATATAAATGCCCTTTTCAGGGCAATGGGTATCTTAGGTTTTTGTTAGAGTTAGTTTTTTTTTTGGTGGGTTGGTTGGGTGATGGGTTTTACTGTTGGGGGGGGTCTTTGTATTTTTTTTTTTATAGGTAAAAGAGCTGTTTAACTTTGGGCAATGCCCTACAAAAGGCCCTTTTAAGGGCAATTGGTAGTTTTTTGTAGGCTAGGTTTTTGAGGTTTTTTGGGTGGGCTTTTTTATTTTGATTGGGCTATAAGATTAGGTGTAATTCTTTTTTATTTTTTATAATTTCGTTTGTTATTTTTCGTAATTTAGTCTTTTTTATTTTTGTAATTAGATAGTTTGTAATTTATATAGTAGTGTTAGGATTTTTTTTAATGTGTATTTTAGTTTTATTTAATTGGTAGTTAGTGTAATATTAGTTAAATAGTTATATTAATTTAATTGTTAGTTTAAATTTAGTTTTTTTAATTTGACAGGAAAGTTTGAATTTAATTTAAGATAGGGAAATTGTAATTTTAATATAAAGTTAGGGGGGCTTTAGGTTTAGGGGTTACTAGTTAAATTTAGTATAATGCGGTTTAGGTTATTATAGTGGCGGTGGTGTAGAGCTTAATAACTTTAGTATAGTGGGGGCGATGTGGGCGGACGGCAGATTAGGGGTTAATAATATTTAAATAGTGTTTTTAAATGCAGAAGGGCGGCGGTTTAGGGGTTAATAACTTTAGTATAGTGGCGACGATGTCTGGGAGCAGCGGAATAGGCATTAATATATAGCTACTGATCTCAGATTGCAAAACAGATCTTGTCGGTATAGGCTGGAACACAAGCTTTTTAGCCTCACTGCAAAACTCGTTATGGCTGCGCTATGAAAGTCCCATGAAAAACCGTCATTTTTACATGTGCGGGACTGAAGTTGCGTTACAAGCTAAAAGGCTTGCGGTACAGCTATACCGACAAGACTTGTAATGGCTGCGGTGATGTTTTAACCCTGAAATGGCCATTTTTCAGCATTAAAACAAAAACACAAAACTTGTAATCTAGGTGTAAGAAAGTGATCTTCAGCGGGATGCAGAGTTGAATCTTTGACCCGTTGTGAGCGTTTATTATGTAGTCTAGCGATAGTTACCTTGAAGAGATAATGGCTTCAAAGTTGTTCTGCAGTGTTGTGGTGTCTCACATATAAATATCTGTAAATCAAACTCCCAGTACAGTTTTATGTTAAGGTATATATATTGTTAGGAGCCAGTTATATATATTGTTATTTTCAAGCCTGGTTTATTTGAATGTATTGTAAAACATCTTCGGATACTTAAGGCTCTTGCTATTAAGCAACACGCTTATTTTATTTTATGTTGGTGGGTGTCTCCTGCAAGTATTGCGGGTTGCCATTTTCTGCTAGGCCTCAACCACCGGAGCCATATTGTGAAACACTGCGGAGTTATGGGCGGCTTATCCTCCTACCTGGTTATGCTGGGTTGATAGAGGGATTATCTCTGTGTCCGCTCGATTATTTGTAGAGGCCGTTGTCACAGTTGTTACTCGTGGGTCATTGATGATCATCAGCCGTTAGCCCTAACATGTAAGTCGGCTGTGATGCAGGTCGATTACGGGGTTTCCCCGTGTGTTAAGATCAGTTGTTCTCACAATCTCCCACAGTAGCTGTATTGGGGAGTCAAATTGCTCCAGTAGGCTTGCTGTATTATACCAAAAATAAGGGTGTTTTATGCCATTTATGTATGTTGTTGTGCGGAGCTCTTCTCTCTGAGACTGTCTAAGCTCTGCCCACATCCATAACCTTTTAACGGAATATGTCATAGCGGAATATGTCATAGCGTGCAATATGCAACAATTCTAATTGCAAATTAATTAATTTTATATTTTTCAAAGCTATCAAGTCTGACATATTTATAGTAACTCATGTCATTTTTATATACACTTACATATATATATATATATATATATATATATATATATATATATATATATATATATATATATATATATATATATATATATATAGCAATACAGGCAGAATCCATAAATACCTATCAGCTTCATCAGTCTTCATCCAGACGGCCTCTTCAATCTTCATCCCGGCGGTGAAGTCCTCATCCAAGCGGCAAAAAGTCTTCATCAAGGCAGCCTCTTCAATCTTCATCCAGGCGGCATTTTCTATCTTGATCCCGGAGGCGCGGAGCAGGTTCATCCAATAGAGGAGCGGAGCAGGTTCATCCAATAGAATGAGAGCTGCTTATATCCTATTGGCTGATTTGAACAGCCAGTAGGATTTTAGCAGCTCTAATTTCTATTGGCTGATTCAAATTTTTAAGCCAATAGGAATGCAAGGGGCGGCCTCTTTTATTGGTGTTAGGCTTTTTAAAGGTTTTTTTGGGTAGGTTTTCATTTTAGATTAGGGTTTGGGCAGCAAAAGAGCTAAATGCTCATCCAAATGCCCTTTTCAGGACAATGGTTAGCTTGTTTTTTTTTAGATAGTTTTTTTTTATTTTGTGGGTTTGGGGGTGTGAGGGTTTGTAATGTTAGTGAGTGTTTGTATTTAGGGCAATGCCCTACAAAAGGTTCTTTTAACAGTCATTGGTAGTTTATTCTAGATTAGTTATTTTTATTTTTGGGTGTTTTTTTAAATGGGTATTAGAATAGGCATATTTTTTATTATTTTTGATAATTTGTTATTTTGTCTAATGTATTTTTTTCGTTTTGGGGTGGGTTTTTATTTTTAGATTAGGGCTTGGGCAGCAAAAGAGGTAAATGTCCTTTTAAGGGCAATGCCCATCCAAATGCCCTTTTCAGGGCAATGGTTATCTTATGTTTTACTTTATTTTTATTTTGTGGGTATTTTGTTAGGGGGTGTTTGTTTTTGTAGCAAAAGAGCTGTTAACTTTAGGGTAATGCCCTACAAAAGGCCCTTTTAAGGCCCCCAAAAGGCCCTGTAAGTTTTTATTTATTTTAACTAGGTAGTTAGTAAATAGTTAATAACTATTTACTAACTAGTCTACCTAGTTAAAATAAATACAAACTTACCTGTGAAATAAAAATAAAAGCTAAGCTAGTTACAATATAACTAGTAGTTGTATTGTAGCTAGCTTGGGTTTTATTTCACAGGTAAGTATGTATTTAGTTTTAAATAGGTATTATATAGTTAATAATTGTAACTTTAATTTAGCTCTATTGTAATTATGTTAAAGGGGTGTTAGGGGTGTTAGGGTTACATTAGGGTTAGGGTTACAGTTAGGTTTAGGGTTAGGGTTACGTTAGGTTTAGGAGTAGGTGTAGGGGTTAATAGTTTAATTTAGATTTTTGCAATGTGGGGGGCTGGTGGTTTAGGGGTTAATAGATTTATTTAGTGGTAGTCATGTGGGAGGCCAGAGGTTTAGGGTTTATTAGCTGTATTTAGTTGTGGCGATGTCGGGGAGCGGCAGAATAGGGGTTAATAGATTTATTATAGTGTGGGCGGTGTTGGGGTGCAGGGGAATTGGGGTTAATAACTTTAGTATAGTGGCGGCAATATCGGGAGCGGCAGATTAGGGGTTAATAGTTTTATTTAGGTGGCGTGATATCGGGCGGCAGATTAGGGGTTAATAACATTATGTAAGTGCCGGCGATGTCGGGGGCAGTAGATTAGGGGTGTTTAGACTCAGGGTTTATGTCAGGGTGTTAGGTTTAAACGTAACTTTTATTTTCCCCATAGACATCAATGGGGCTGCGTTACGGAGCTTTTCTTTCCGCGATCGCAGGTGTTAGACTTTTTTCTGACCCGCTCTCCCCATTGATGTCTTTGGGGAAAGCGTGCATGAGCACGTCAAAATAGCGCTTGAATTGTGTGCGGTATGGAGCTTAAAAGCACCATATTGCGCGCACAAGCCGGGGTTTTGAAGACTTGTAATGGCTGCGCTATAGGGGGTTAAATAACGCAACTTTTCTTGCATTTGTTAATTTCCCTATAGCGTGCATAACTCCTGTTTGAAAGCGTGTTCACATCTGAAGGTACCTGTACTTATAGTGACAATCATGACAATGAGAGTTTGACTTAGAAACAAACAAATATTGACAGAAATAGATTGCTACATGCCATTTCTACTTGTTGGGGTCCTAATCTCACTTTTCCTTAAGATTCCCTTAACTGTACCAGATAGCACATACTTAATACATTTACATATAAAAATATGTGCCTTGGCCACGGCAGATGGACTATACAATAGTGATGGATAGAGATTTAAAAGGAAACGCAAATCAAAAGTAAACTTTTATTATTCAGATAGAGTATTATAGAGTATTATATGAAAGCTTGGGGGATTTTTCACTTCATTTTAAACTTTTCAATTCTCGTCCATTATCTAAATGTGAACAATCTTTTTATATGCACACTTTCTGAGGCATCAGCTCCTACTGAGCATGTGCAAAATTCACAGAATATATCTATATATATATATATATAGCTTGTAAGTGAGTGCTAGACTTTTTCTGTGTGCTGTATTATTTTTTTTATGGGCCTTGCACCCAGACCTGTCTGGGGTTAACTGCCTGTGAATCTGGGGACAGTGCAGCTTCCTGAGAGTGCTATTGTGCACCCAGGGCTATGCATGCTGCAGGATCATGGGAGGTGTACCTAGTCCGGTCTGAGAGTGCAGTCCCCTTCCGTGTTTTGTATATATATATATATATATATATATATATATATATATATATATTTGAAATTCAAAAGTGCTTTTGCATTGTCTTTTTACTATGCATTTACTGATTATGTTATTCTACTTTGTTTAGCAGTCCATTAATAAATCAATATCATGTATGCAAATATACCTCTAAAATGTCTTCTGCGGCCATTTCAAATGTGCAATATAATAAAATGATTCCATAATCTTGGAATACTTGCAAATATGTCCGGAATTCCATTTCGGGGCTTCATCAAGTGAGGTGTTGAATTATAAAAGGCAAAAAATGGTCTCAAAAAAACCTCTTGAAAATGGATTGATATCTCCAAGAACTTTTTGGTTCCATGTTAAAAATAGGGCTTTTCTCTACTTGCTGAAAACATGACCATGGCTGTGGGAAATAGCAGACAACTCATTATTCTGATTGCATTCCATGAAAAGTTGCATTTTCGGCTAGAAAAAGAGCCAAAAACACCTCAGCCAGTAGCTTGTGATTGACCGCTAAATTAAAATTGGAAGGCTGTTTTGGTGGATAGGAATCTCGGGTATTATATGAAAGCTTGGAGGATTTTTCACTTCATTTTACATACATGATATCACATATTGCTCATGTTCGGTACACAATATTATATCACTCATGTTAGGTACACAATATCACATATCACTCATGTTAGGTACACAATATCACATATCACTCATGTTAGGTACACAATATCACATATCTCTCATGTTAGGTACACAATATCACATATCACTCATGTTAGGTACACAATATCACATATCTCTCATGTTAGGTACACAATATCACATATCTCTCATGTTAGGTACACAATGTCACATATCGGTCATGTTAGGTACACAATATCACATATCACTCATGTTAGGTACACAATATCACATATCTCTCATGTTAGGTACACAATATCACATATAACTCATGTTAGGTACACAATATCACATATCACTCATGTTAGGTACACAATATCACATATCTCTCATGTTAGGTACACAATATCACATATAACTCATGTTAGGTACACAATATCACATATCACTCATGTTAGGTACACAATATCACATATCTCTCATGTTAGGTACACAATATCACATATCTCTCATGTTAGGTACACAATGTCACATATCGGTCATGTTAGGTACACAATATCACATATCACTCATGTTAGGTACACAATATCACATATCTCTCATGTTAGGTACACAATATCACATATAACTCATGTTAGGTACACAATATCACATATCACTCATGTTAGGTACACAATATCACATATCTCTCATGTTAGGTACGCAATATCACATATAACTCATGTTCGGTACACAATATCACATATCACTCATGTTCGGTACACAATATCACATATCTCTCATGTTAGGTACACAATATCACATATCATTCATGTTCGGTACACAATATCACATATCACTCATGTTCGGTACACAATATCACATATCTCTCATGTTAGGTACACAATATCACATATCACTCATGTTCGGTATACAATATCACATATCACTCATGTTAGGTACACAATATCACATATCACTCATGTTAGGTACACAATATCACATATCACTCATGTTAGGTACACAATATCACATATTGCTCGTGTTAGGCACACAATATCACATATCACTAATGTTAGGTACACAATATCACATATCTCTCATGTTAGGTACACAATATCACATATCACTCATGTTAGGTACACAATATCACATATCACTCATGTTAGGTACACAATATCACATATCTCTCATGTTAGGTACACAATATCACATATCACTCATGTTAGGTACACAATATCACATATCTCTCATGTTAGGTACACAATATCACATATCGCTCATGTTAGGTACACAATATCACATACCACTCATGTTAGGTACACAATATCACATATAACTCATGTTAGGTACACAATACCACATATCACTCATGTTAGGTACACAATATCACATATCACTCATGTTCGGTACACAATATCACATATCACTCATGTTCGGTACACAATATCACATATAACTCATGTTAGGTACACAATATCACATATCTCTCATGTTAGGTACACAATATCACATATCTCTCATGTTAGGTACACAATATCACATATCTCTCATGTTAGGTACACAATATCACATATCACTCATGTTCGGTCGTGTTAGGTACACAATATCACATATCACTCATGTTAGGTACACAATATCACATATCTCTCATGTTAGGTACACAATATCACATATCACTCATGTTAGGTACACAATATCACATATCACTCATCTTAAAGGGCCACTAAACCCAAAATCTTTCTTTCATGATTCAGATAGAGAATACAAATTTAAACAACATTACAATTTACTTATATTATTTATTTTGCTTCATTTTTTAGATATCCTTAGTTGAAGAAAAAGCAATGCACATGGTGAGCCAATCACACGAGCCTTCTATGTGCAGCAACCAATCAGCAGCTACTGAGCATATCTAGATATGCTTTTCAGCAAAGAATATCAAGAGAATAAAACAAATTAGATAATATAAGTAAATTAGAAAGATGTTTAAAATTGCATTCTCTTTCTAAATCATGAAAGAAAAAATGTGGGTTTCATGGCCCTTTAAGTACACAATATCACATATCTCTCATGTTAGGTACACAATATCACATATCTCTCATGTTAGATACACAATATCACATATCATTTATGTTAGGTACACAATATCACATATCACTCATGTTAGGTACACAATATCACATATCACTCATGTTAGGTACACAATATCACATATTGCTCGTGTTAGGCACACAATATCACATATCACTCATGTTAGGTACACAATATCACATATCACTCATGTTCGGTACACAATATCACATTTCACTCATGTTCGGTACACAATATCACATATAACTCATGTTAGGTACACAATATCACATATCTCTCATGTTAGGTACACAATATCACATATCTCTCATGTTAGGTACACAATATCACATATAACTCATGTTAGGTACACAATATCACATATCTCTCATGTTAGGTACACAATATCACATATCACTCATGTTAGGTACACAATATCACATATAACTCATGTTAGGTAAACAATATCACATATCACTCATGTTAGGTACACAATATCACATATCGCTCATGTTAGGTACACAATATCATATATCTCTCATGTTAGGTACACAATATCATATATCTCTCATGTTAGGTACACAATATCACATATAACTCATGCTAGGTACACAATATCACATATCACTCATGTTCGGTACACAATATCACATATAACTCATGTTAGGTACACAATATCACATATCTCTCATGTTAGGTACACAATATCACATATCACTCATGTTAGGTACACAATATCACATATCACTCATGTTAGGTACACAATATCATATATCTCTCATGTTATGTACACAATATCATATATCTCTCATGTTAGGTACACAATATCACATATAACTCATGTTAGGTACACAATATCACATATCACTCATGTTCGGTACACAATATCACATATAACTCATGTTCGGTACACAATATCACATGTCACTCATGTTCGGTACACATTATCACATATCTCTCATGTTAGGTACACAATATCACATATCTCTCATGTTAGGTACACAATATCACATATCACTCATGTTAGGTACACAATATCACATATCTCTCATGTTAGGTACACAATATCACATATCACTCATGTTAGGTACACAATATCACATATCACTCATGTTCGGTACACAATATCACATATAACTCATGTTAGGTACACAATATCACATATCTCTCATGTTAGGTACACAATATCACATATCACTCATGTTAGGTAAACAATATCACATATCTCTCATGTTAGGTACACAATATCACATATCGCTCGTGTTAGGTACACAATATTACATATCACTGGTGTTAGGTACACAATTTCACATATCGCTCATGTTAGGTACACAATATCACATATCTCTCATGTTAGGTACACAATATCACATATCTCTCATGTTAGGTACACAATATCACAAATCACTCATGTTCGGTACACAATATCACATATCACTCATGTTAGGTACACAATATCACATATCGCTCGTGTTAGGTACACAATATTACATATCACTGGTGTTAGGTACACAATTTCACATATCGCTCGTGTTAGGTACACAATATTACATATCACTGGTGTTAGGTACACAATATCACATATCTCTCATGTTAGGTACACAATATCACATATCTCTCATGTTAGGTACACAATATCACATATCACTCATGTTCGGTACACAATATCACATATCACTCATGTTAGGTACACAATATCACATATCGCTCGTGTTAGGTACACAATATCACATATCTCTCATGTTAGGTACACAATATCACATATCACTCATGTTAGGTACACAATATCACATATCTCTCATGTTAGGTACACAATATCACATATCACTCATGTTAGGTACACAATATCACATATCACTCATGTTAGGTACACAATATCACATATCTCTCATGTTAGGTACACAATATCACATATCACTCATGTTCGGTACACAATATCACATATCACTCATGTTTGTTACACAATATCACATATCGCTCGTGTTAGGTACACAATATCACATATCACTCATGTTAGGTACACAATATCACATATCACTCATGTTAGGTACACAATATCACATATCTCTCATGTTAGGTACACAATATCACATATCACTCATGTTAGGTACACAATATCACATATCACTCATGTTGGGTACACAATATCACATATCTCTCATGTTAGGTACACAGTATCACATATCACTCATGTTCGGTACACAATATCACATATCACTCATGTTAGGTACACAATATCACATATCACTGGTGTTAGGTACACAATATCACATATCGCTCGTGTTAGGTACACAATATTACATATCACTGGTGTTAGGTACAATATCACATATCACTCATGTTAGGTACACAATATCACATATCACTCATGTTAGGTAAACAATATCACATATTGCTCGTGTTAGGTACACAATATCACATATCTCTCATGTTAGGTACAAAATATCACATATAACTCATGTTAGGTACCCAATATCACATATCTCTCATGTTAGGTACACAATATCACATATTGGTCATGTTAGGTACACAATATCACATATCACTCATATTAGGTACACAATATCACATATCACTCATGTTAGGTACACAATATCGCATATAACTCATGTTAGGTACACAATATCACATATCACTCATGTTAGGTACACAATATCACCTATCACTCGTGTAAGGTACAAAATATCACATATAACTCATGTTAGGTACACAATATCACATATCGCTCATGTTAGGTACACAATATCACATATAACTCATGTTAGGTACACAATATCACATATCGCTCATGTTAGGTACACAATATCACATATCACTCATGTTCGGTACACAATATCACATATCACTCATGTTAGGTACACAATATCACATATCTCTCATGTTAGGTACACAATATAACATATAACTCATGTTAGGTACACAATATCACATTTAACTCATGTTAGGTACACAATATCACATATCTCTCATGTTAGGTACACAATATCACATATTGGTCATGTTAGATACACAATATCACATATCACTCATGTTAGGTACACAATATCACATATCACTCATGTTAGGTACACAATATCGCATATTACTCATGTTAGGTACACAATATCACATATCACTCATGTTAGGTACACAATATCACCTATCACTCGTGTTAGGTACACAATATCACATATAACTCATGTTAGGTACACAATATCACATATCGCTCATGTTAGGTACACAATATCACATATAACTCATGTTAGGTACACAATATCACATATCGCTCATGTTAGGTACAAAATATCACATATCACTCATGTTCGGTACACAATATCACATATCACTCATGTTAGGTACACAATGTCACATATCTCTCATGTTAGGTACACAATATCACATATAACTCATGTTAGGTACACAATATCACATATAACTCATGTTAGGTACACAATATCACATATCTCTCATGTTAGGTACACAATATCACATATTAGTCATGTTAGGTACACAATATCACATATCACTCATGTTAGGTACACAATATCACGTATCACTCATGTTAGGTACACAATATCGCATATAACTCATGTTAGGTACACAATATCACATATCACTCATGTTAGGTACACAATATCACCTATCACTCATATTAGGTACAGAATATCACATATAACTCATGTTAGGTACACAATATCACATATCGCTCATGTTAGGTACACAATATCACATATAACTCATGTTAGGTACACAATATCACATATCGCTCATGTTAGGTACACAATATCACATATCACTCATGTTCGGTACACAATATCACATATCACTCATGTTAGGTACACAATATCACATATCTCTCATGTTAGGTACACAATATCACATATAACTCATGTTAGGTACACAATATCACATATAACTCATGTTAGGTACACAATATCACATATAACTCATGTTAGGTACACAATATCACATATCACTCATGTTAGGTACACAATATCACATATCACTCATGTTAGGTACACAATATCACATATCACTCATGTTAGGTACACAATATCACATATCGCTCATGTTAGGTACACAATATCACATATAACTCATGTTAGGTACACAATATCACATATCGCTCATGTTAGGTACACAATATCACATATCTCTCATGTTAGGTACACAATATCACATATCACTCATGTTAGGTACACAATATCACATATCACTCATGTTCGGTACACAATATCACATATAACTCATGTTAGGTACACAATATCACATATCTCTCATGTTAGGTACACAATATCACATATCACTCATGTTAGGTAAACAATATCACATATCGCTCGTGTTAGGTACACAATATTACATATCACTGGTGTTAGGTACACAATTTCACATATCGCTCATGTTAGGTACACAATATCACATATCTCTCATGTTAGGTACACAATATCACATATCTCTCATGTTAGGTACACAATATCACATATCACTCATGTTAGGTACACAATATCACATATCGCTCGTGTTAGGTACACAATATTACATATCACTGGTGTTAGGTACACAATTTCACATATCGCTCGTGTTAGGTACACAATATTACATATCACTGGTGTTAGGTACACAATATCACATATCTCTCATGTTAGGTACACAATATCACATATCTCTCATGTTAGGTACACAATATCACATATCACTCATGTTCGGTACACAATATCACATATCACTCATGTTAGGTACACAATATCACATATCGCTCGTGTTAGGTACACAATATCACATATCACTCATGTTTGGTACACAATATCACATATAACTCATGTTAGGTACACAATATCACATATCACTCATGTTCGGTACTCAATATCACATATCACTCATGTTAGGTACACAATATCACATATCGCTCATGTTAGGTACAAAATATCACATATCACTCATGTTCGGTACACAATATCACATATCACTCATGTTAGGTACACAATGTCACATATCTCTCATGTTAGGTACACAATATCACATATAACTCATGTTAGGTACACAATATCACATATCTCTCATGTTAGGTACACAATATCACATATTGGTCATGTTAGGTACACAATATCACATATCACTCATGTTAGGTACACAATATCACATATCACTCATGTTAGGTACACAATATCGCATATAACTCATGTTAGGTACACAATATCACATATCACTCATGTTAGGTACACAATATCACCTATCACTCATATTAGGTACACAATATCACATATAACTCATGTTAGGTACACAATATCACATATCGCTCATGTTAGGTACACAATATCACATATAACTCATGTTAGGTACACAATATCACATATCGCTCATGTTAGGTACACAATATCACATATCACTCATGTTCGGTACACAATATCACATATCACTCATGTTAGGTACACAATATCACATATCTCTCATGTTAGGTACACAATATCACATATAACTCATGTTAGGTACACAATATCACATATAACTCATGTTAGGTACACAATATCACATATTGGTCATGTTAGGTACACAATATCACATATTGGTCATGTTAGGTACACAATATCACATATCACTCATGTTAGGTACACAATATCACATATCACTCATGTTAGGTACACAATATCACATATCGCTCATGTTAGGTACACAATATCACATATCTCTCATGTTAGGTACACAATATCACATATCACTCATGTTAGGTACACAATATCACATATCACTCATGTTCGGTACACAATATCACATATAACTCATGTTAGGTACACAATATCACATATCTCTCATGTTAGGTACACAATATCACATATCACTCATGTTAGGTAAACAATATCACATATCGCTCGTGTTAGGTACACAATATTACATATCACTGGTGTTAGGTACACAATTTCACATATCGCTCATGTTAGGTACACAATATCACATATCTCTCATGTTAGGTACACAATATCACATATCTCCCATGTTAGGTACACAATATCACATATCACTCATGTTAGGTACACAATATCACATATCGCTCGTGTTAGGTACACAATATTACATATCACTGGTGTTAGGTACACAATTTCACATATCGCTCGTGTTAGGTACACAATATTACATATCACTGGTGTTAGGTACACAATATCACATATCTCTCATGTTAGGTACACAATATCACATATCTCTCATGTTAGGTACACAATATCACATATCACTCATGTTCGGTACACAATATCACATATCACTCATGTTAGGTACACAATATCACATATCGCTCGTGTTAGGTACACAATATCACATATCACTCATGTTTGGTACACAATATCACATATAACTCATGTTAGGTACACAATATCACATATCACTCATGTTCGGTACTCAATATCACATATCACTCATGTTAGGTACACAATATCACATATCACTCATGTTAGGTACACAATGTCACATATCGCTCGTGTTAGGTACACAATATTACATATCGCTGGTGTTAGGTACACAATATCACATATCTCTCATGTTAGGTACACAATATCACATGTCACTCATGTTCGGTACACATTATCACATATCTCTCATGTTAGGTACACAATATCACATATCACTCATGTTAGGTACACAATATCACATATCTCTCATGTTAGGTACACAATATCACATATCACTCATGTTAGGTACACAATATCACATATCACTCATGTTAGGTACACAATATCACATATCTCTCATGTTAGGTACACAATATCACATATAACTCATGTTCGGTACACAATATCACATATCACTCATGTTCGGTACACAATATCACATATCGCTCGTGTTAGGTACACAATATCACATATCACTCATGTTAGGTACACAATATCACATATCACTCATGTTAGGTACACAATATCACATATCTCTCATGTTAGGTACACAATATCACATATCACTCATGTTAGGTACACAATATCACATATCACTCATGTTAGGTACACAATATCACATATCTCTCATGTTAGGTACACAATATCACATATCACTCATGTTCGGTACACAATATCACATATCACTCATGTTAGGTACACAATATCACATATCACTGGTGTTAGGTACACAATATCACATATCGCTCGTGTTAGGTACACAATATTACATATCACTGGTGTTAGGTACACAATATCACATATCACTCATGTTAGGTACACAATATCACATATCACTCATGTTAGGTAAACAATATCACATATTGCTCGTGTTAGGTACACAATATCACATATCTCTCATGTTAGGTACAAAATATCACATATAACTCATGTTAGGTACCCAATATCACATATCTCTCATGTTAGGTACACAATATCACATATTGGTCATGTTAGGTACACAATATCACATATCACTCATATTAGGTACACAATATCACATATCACTCATGTTAGGTACACAATATCGCATATAACTCATGTTAGGTACACAGTATCACATATCACTCATGTTAGGTACACAATATCACCTATCACTCGTGTAAGGTACACAATATCACATATAACTCATGTTAGGTACACAATATCACATATCGCTCATGTTAGGTACACAATATCACATATAACTCATGTTAGGTACACAATATCACATGTCGCTCATGTTAGGTACACAATATCACATATCACTCATGTTCGGTACACAATATCACATATCACTCATGTTAGGTACACAATATCACATATCTCTCATGTTAGGTACACAATATAACATATAACTCATGTTAGGTACACAATATCACATTTAACTCATGTTAGGTACACAATATCACATATCTCTCATGTTAGGTACACAATATCACATATTGGTCATGTTAGATACACAATATCACATATCACTCATGTTAGGTACACAATATCACATATCACTCATGTTAGGTATACAATATCGCATATAACTCATGTTAGGTACACAATATCACATATCACTCATGTTAGGTACACAATATCACCTATCACTCGTGTTAGGTACACAATATCACATATAACTCATGTTAGGTACACAATATCACATATCGCTCATGTTAGGTACACAATATCACATATAATTCATGTTAGGTACACAATATCACATATCGCTCATGTTAGGTACACAATATCACATATCACTCATGTTCGGTACACAATATCACATATCACTCATGTTAGGTACACAATGTCACATATCTCTCATGTTAGGTACACAATATCACATATAACTCATGTTAGGTACACAATATCACATATAACTCATGTTAGGTACACAATATCACATATCTCTCATGTTAGGTACACAATATCACATATTGGTCATGTTAGGTACACAATATCACATATCACTCATGTTAGGTACACAATATCACATATCACTCATGTTAGGTACACAATATCGCATATAACTCATGTTAGGTACACAATATCACATATCACTCATGTTAGGTACACAATATCACCTATCACTCATATTAGGTACACAATATCACATATAACTCATGTTAGGTACACAATATCACATATCGCTCATGTTAGGTACACAATATCACATATAACTCATGTTAGGTACACAATATCACATATCGCTCATGTTAGGTACACAATATCACATATCACTCATGTTCGGTACACAATATCACATATCACTCATGTTAGGTACACAATATCACATATCTCTCATGTTAGGTACACAATATCACATATAACTCATGTTAGGTACACAATATCACATATAACTCATGTTAGGTACACAATATCACAAATTGGTCATGTTAGGTACACAATATCACATATTGGTCATGTTAGGTACACAATATCACATATCACTCATGTTAGGTACACAATATCACATATCACTCATGTTAGGTACACAATATCACCTATCACTCGTGTTAGGTACACAATATCACATATAACTCATGTTAGGTACAAAATATCACATATCGCTCATGTTAGGTACACAATATCACATATAACTCATGTTAGGTACACAATATCACATATCGCTCATGTTAGGTACACAATATCACATATCACTCATGTTCGGTACACAATATCACATATCACTCATGTTAGGTACACAATATCACATATCTCTCATGTTAGGTACACAATATCACATATAACTCATGTTAGGTACACAATATCACATATCTCTCATGTTAGGTACACAATATCACATATAACTCATGTTAGGTACACAATATCACATATCTCTCATGTTAGGTACAGAATATCACATATCGGTCATGTTAGGTACACAATATCACATATCACTCATGTTAGGTACACAATATCACATATCACTCATGTTAGGTACACAATATCGCATATAACTCATGTTAGGTACACAATATAACATATCACTCATGTTAGGTACACAATATCACCAATCACTCGTGTTAGGTACACAATATCACATATAACTCATGTTAGGTACACAATATCACATATCGCTCATGTTAGGTACACAATATCACATATAACTCATGCTAGGTACACAATATCACATATCGCTCATGTTAGGTACACAATATCACATATCACTCATGTTAGGTACACAATATCGCATATAACTCATGTTAGGTACACAATATCACATATCACTCATGTTAGGTACACAATATCACCTATCACTCGTGTTAGGTACACAATATCACATATAACTCATGTTAGGTACACAATATCACATATCGCTCATGTTAGGTACACAATATCACATATAACTCATGTTAGGTACACAATATCACATATCGCTCATGTTAGGTACACAATATCACATATCACTCATGTTAGGTAAACAATATCACATATTGCTCGTGTTAGGTACACAATATCACATATCTCTCATGTTAGGTACAAAATATCACATATAACTCATGTTAGGTACACAATATCACATATCACTCATGTTAGGTAAACAATATCACATATCACTCATGTTAGGTAAACAATATCACATATTGCTCGTGTTAGGTACACAATATCACATATCTCTCATGTTAGGTACAAAATATCACATATAACTCATGTTAGGTACCCAATATCACATATCTCTCATGTTAGGTACACAATATCACATATCGCTCATGTTAGGTACACAATATCACATATAACTCATGTTAGGTACACAATATCACATATCGCTCATGTTAGGTACACAATATCACATATCACTCATGTTAGGTAAACAATATCACATATTGCTCGTGTTAGGTACACAATATCACATATCTCTCATGTTAGGTACAAAATATCACATATAACTCATGTTAGGTACACAATATCACATATCACTCATGTTAGGTAAACAATATCACATATCACTCATGTTAGGTAAACAATATCACATATTGCTCGTGTTAGGTACACAATATCACATATCACTCATGTTAGGTACACAATATCGCATATAACTCATGTTAGGTACACAGTATCACATATCACTCATGTTAGGTACACAATATCACCTATCACTCGTGTAAGGTACACAATATCACATATAACTCATGTTAGGTACACAATATCACATATCGCTCATGTTAGGTACACAATATCACATATAACTCATGTTAGGTACACAATATCACATGTCGCTCATGTTAGGTACACAATATCACATATCACTCATGTTCGGTACACAATATCACATATCACTCATGTTAGGTACACAATATCACATATCTCTCATGTTAGGTACACAATATAACATATAACTCATGTTAGGTACACAATATCACATTTAACTCATGTTAGGTACACAATATCACATATCTCTCATGTTAGGTACACAATATCACATATTGGTCATGTTAGATACACAATATCACATATCACTCATGTTAGGTACACAATATCACATATCACTCATGTTAGGTATACAATATCGCATATAACTCATGTTAGGTACACAATATCACATATCACTCATGTTAGGTACACAATATCACCTATCACTCGTGTTAGGTACACAATATCACATATAACTCATGTTAGGTACACAATATCACATATCGCTCATGTTAGGTACACAATATCACATATAATTCATGTTAGGTACACAATATCACATATCGCTCATGTTAGGTACACAATATCACATATCACTCATGTTCGGTACACAATATCACATATCACTCATGTTAGGTACACAATGTCACATATCTCTCATGTTAGGTACACAATATCACATATAACTCATGTTAGGTACACAATATCACATATAACTCATGTTAGGTACACAATATCACATATCTCTCATGTTAGGTACACAATATCACATATTGGTCATGTTAGGTACACAATATCACATATCACTCATGTTAGGTACACAATATCACATATCACTCATGTTAGGTACACAATATCGCATATAACTCATGTTAGGTACACAATATCACATATCACTCATGTTAGGTACACAATATCACCTATCACTCATATTAGGTACACAATATCACATATAACTCATGTTAGGTACACAATATCACATATCGCTCATGTTAGGTACACAATATCACATATAACTCATGTTAGGTACACAATATCACATATCGCTCATGTTAGGTACACAATATCACATATCACTCATGTTCGGTACACAATATCACATATCACTCATGTTAGGTACACAATATCACATATCTCTCATGTTAGGTACACAATATCACATATAACTCATGTTAGGTACACAATATCACATATAACTCATGTTAGGTACACAATATCACAAATTGGTCATGTTAGGTACACAATATCACATATTGGTCATGTTAGGTACACAATATCACATATCACTCATGTTAGGTACACAATATCACATATCACTCATGTTAGGTACACAATATCACCTATCACTCGTGTTAGGTACACAATATCACATATAACTCATGTTAGGTACAAAATATCACATATCGCTCATGTTAGGTACACAATATCACATATAACTCATGTTAGGTACACAATATCACATATCGCTCATGTTAGGTACACAATATCACATATCACTCATGTTCGGTACACAATATCACATATCACTCATGTTAGGTACACAATATCACATATCTCTCATGTTAGGTACACAATATCACATATAACTCATGTTAGGTACACAATATCACATATCTCTCATGTTAGGTACACAATATCACATATAACTCATGTTAGGTACACAATATCACATATCTCTCATGTTAGGTACAGAATATCACATATCGGTCATGTTAGGTACACAATATCACATATCACTCATGTTAGGTACACAATATCACATATCACTCATGTTAGGTACACAATATCGCATATAACTCATGTTAGGTACACAATATAACATATCACTCATGTTAGGTACACAATATCACCTATCACTCGTGTTAGGTACACAATATCACATATAACTCATGTTAGGTACACAATATCACATATCGCTCATGTTAGGTACACAATATCACATATAACTCATGCTAGGTACACAATATCACATATCGCTCATGTTAGGTACACAATATCACATATCACTCATGTTAGGTACACAATATCGCATATAACTCATGTTAGGTACACAATATCACATATCACTCATGTTAGGTACACAATATCACCTATCACTCGTGTTAGGTACACAATATCACATATAACTCATGTTAGGTACACAATATCACATATCGCTCATGTTAGGTACACAATATCACATATAACTCATGTTAGGTACACAATATCACATATCGCTCATGTTAGGTACACAATATCACATATCACTCATGTTCGGTACACAATATCACATATCACTCATGTTAGGTACACAATATCACATATAACTCATGTTAGGTACACAATATCACATATAACTCATGTTAGGTACACAATATCACATATTGGTCATGTTAGTTACACAATATCACATATCTCTCATTTTAGGTACACAATATCACATATCTCTCATGTTAGGTACACAATATCACATATAACTCATGTTAGGTACACAATATCACATATCTCTCATGTTAGGTACAGAATATCACCTATCACTCGTGTTAGGTACACAATATCACATATAACTCATGTTAGGTACACAATATCACATATCACTCATGTTAGGTACACAATATCACATATCACTCATGTTAGGTACACAATATCGCATATCACTCATGTTAGGTACACAATATCACATATCACTCATGTTAGGTACACAATATCACATATAACTCATGTTAGGTACACAATATCACATATCGCTCATGTTAGGTACACAATATCACATATAACTCATGTTCGGTACACAATATCACATATCTCTCATGTTAGGTACACAATATCACATATCTCTCATGTTAGGTACACAATATCACCTATCACTCGTGTTAGGTACACAATATCACATATAACTCATGTTAGGTACACAATATCACATATCGCTCATGTTAGGTACACAATATCACATATAACTCATGTTAGGTACACAATATCACATATCGCTCATGTTAGGTACACAATATCACATATCACTCATGTTCGGTACACAATATCACATATCACTCATGTTAGGTACACAATATCATATATCTCTCATGTTAGGTACACAATATCACATATTGGTCATGTTAGTTACACAATATCACATATTGGTCATGTTAGTTACACAATATCACATATCTCTCATGTTAGGTACACAATATCACATATCTCTCATGTTAGGTACACAATATCACATATAACTCATGTTAGGTACACAATATCACATATCTCTCATGTTAGGTACACAATATCACATATTGGTCATGTTAGGTACACAATATCACATATCACTCATGTTAGGTACACAATATCACATATCACTCATGTTAGGTACACAATATCGCATATAACTCATGTTAGGTACACAATATCACATATCACTCATGTTAGGTACACAATATCACCTATCACTCGTGTTAGGTACACAATATCACATATAACTAATGTTAGGTACACAATATCACATATCGCTCATGTTAGGTACACAATATCACATATCTCTCATGTTAGGTACAGAATATCACATATTGGTCATGTTAGGTACACAATATCACATATCACTCATGTTGCTCGTGTTAGGCACACAATATCACATATCTCTCATGTTAGGTACACAAAATCACATATAACTCATGTTAGGTACACAATATCACATATAACTCATGTTAGGTACACAATATCACATATTGCTCGTGTTAGGTACACAATATCACATATTGCTCGTGTTAGGCACACAATATCACATATCACTCATGTTAGGTACACAATATCACATATAACTCATGTTAGGTACACAATATCACATATCTCTCATGTTAGGTACACAATATCACATATAACTCATGTTAGGTACACAATATCACATATCTCTCATGTTAGGTACACAATATCACATATCACTCATGTTCGGTACACAATATCACATATCACTCGTGTTAGGCACACAATATCACATATCTCTCCTGTTAGGTACACAATATCACATATAACTCATGTTAGGTACACAATATCACATATAACTCATGTTAGGTACACAATATCACATATCACTCATGTTAGGTACACAATATCACATATCTCTCATGTTAGGTACACAATATCACATATTGCTCATGTTAGGTACACAATATCATATATCACTCATGTTCGGTACACAATATCACATATCACTCGTGTTAGGCACACAATATCACATATCTCTCATGTTAGGTACACAATATCACATATAACTCATGTTAGGTACACAATATCACATATCACTCATGTTAGGTACACAATATCACCTATCACTCGTGTTAGGTACACAATATCACATATAACTCATGTTAGGTACACAATATCACATATAACTCATGTTAGGTACACAATATCACATATCGCTCATGTTAGGTACACAATATCACATATAACTCATGTTAGGTACACAATATCACATATCGCTCATGTTAGGTACACAATATCACATATCACTCATGTTCGGTACACAATATCACATATCACTCATGTTAGGTACACAATATCATATATCTCTCATGTTAGGTACACAATATCACATATTGGTCATGTTAGTTACACAATATCACATATCTCTCATGTTAGGTACACAATATCACATATCTCTCATGTTAGGTACACAATATCACATATAACTCATGTTAGGTACACAATATCACATATCTCTCATGTTAGGTACAGAATATCACATATTGGTCATGTTAGGTACACAATATCACATATCACTCATGTTAGGTACACAATATCACATATCACTCATGTTAGGTACACAATATCGCATATAACTCATGTTAGGTACACAATATCACATATCACTCATGTTAGGTACACAATATCACCTATCACTCGTGTTAGGTACACAATATCACCTATCACTCGTGTTAGGTACACAATATCACATATAACTCATGTTAGGTACACAATATCACATATCGCTCATGTTAGGTACACAATATCACATATAACTCATGTTAGGTACACAATATCACATATCACTCATGTTAGGTACACAATATCACATATCTCTCATGTTAGGTACACAATATCACATATAACTCATGTTAGGTACACAATATCACATATAACTCCTGTTAGGTACACAATATCACATATTGGTCATGTTAGTTACACAATATCACATATCTCTCATGTTAGGTACACAATATCACATATTGCTCGTGTTAGGCACACAATATCACATATCTCTCATGTTAGGTACACAATATCACATATAACTCATGTTAGGTACACAATATCACATATAACTCATGTTAGGTACACAATATCACATATTGCTCGTGTTAGGTACACAATATCACATATTGCTCGTGTTAGGCACACAATATCACATATCTCTCATGTTAGGTACACAATATCACATATAACTCATGTTAGGTACACAATATCACATATCTCTCATGTTAGGTACACAATATCACATATAACTCATGTTAGGTACACAATATCACATATCTCTCATGTTAGGTACACAATATCACATATCACTCATGTTCGGTACACAATATCACATATCACTCGTGTTAGGCACACAATATCACATATCTCTCATGTTAGGTACACAATATCACATATAACTCATGTTAGGTACACAATATCACATATAACTCATGTTAGGTACACAATATCACATATCAGTCATGTTAGGTACACAATATCACATATCTCTCATGTTAGGTACACAATATCACATATTGCTCATGTTAGGTACACAATATCATATATCACTCATGTTCGGTACACAATATCACATATCACTCGTGTTAGGCACACAATATCACATATCTCTCATGTTAGGTACACAATATCACATATCTCTCATGTTAGGCACACAATATCACATATCTCTCATGTTAGGTACACAATATCACATATATCTCATGTTAGGCACACACTATCACATATCTCTCATGTTAGGTACACAATATCACATATCGCTCATGTTAAGTACACAATATCCCATATCACTTGTGTTAGGCACACAATATCACATATCTCTCATGTTAGGTACACAATATCACATATCGCTCATGTTAAGTACACAATATCACATATCACTCGTGTTAGGCACACAATATCACATATCTCTCATGTTAGGTACACAATATCACATATAACTCATGTTAGGTACACAATATCACATATAACTCATGTTAGGTACACAATATCACATATCACTCATGTTAGGTACACAATATCACATATAACTCATGTTAGGTACCCAATATAAAAAACAGCCATTTTCAGGCTTATCAAAGAGAATTTTGTGGGGCACATCCCAAGAGATACAGTTGGCTAGATTTATACACACCCATTATGCTGCAGATGGGTTGTTCAGGAGAGATTTAAGTGACTGAGACTCACTTCACCTAAATGTGTAAATGTGTAAATGTGTTTACATTTAACTAAATACTCATGTCAGTGTTGTTACGTTAAAGTAGGCCCGTTGTATAGCACATTTCTTGTATTGGCGATCTCTCAGAAGTGAAAAAGGGGTTGACAGTGAGAGTTCAGGGGTGTTTCAGGGCATATTTGAATAGTGTTAAGGGTTTTTCAGCTAAACAGTGACAATGCAGGATTTAGAAAGACGCGATCGCCTGTGTGAAGTATCGTGTCTCACTATCTTCAACCTGGCTAAATTATCCTTTTTGTTTAATTTTTTAACTAGATTCTATTTTTCTTTTATGCATATAACAGAGTGGACTGTTTTATTTGTTAGTTTTACAATGTCCTTTAACATTTTTGTGATGTTTAACTATGGAAGTGATTCTATAAATTGGGAACGGTTGCAATACCGAAGAGGCTCCATTGATTTTAATGAAGCTGATCTCACCAGTGGCCGATCCAATGAGGGAAAAGCACAAATCTCTGAATCTTGTTATTTTGAGCTACAATGTTGCAGCAAGTTTTTACATCAAGATATTAGTATAACAAATGAGTTTTTATGCATCTCGGCCAATGCTGAAGCCAAAGTAAAACATGACCACTAACTGATTTAATACTGATATCAGCTACCTTAAGTGTTCACTACTGTTTTATAAACACTCAAGCTCTTCATTGAAGTCTAATGCTCATATTTATGTTATGGATAAGGTTCATATTTGGGAATCAAAGGTGTTGAAATAAAAATACCACATATTTTATTTTATTTCACTATTTTTGATGATTGTTGAATTGTTTCAGTCAGGGGCGGAGCTACCATTTGTGCAGCAGGTGCAGTGGCACCAGGGCAACAGGGGATTCTTTAATTAGTGCAGGTTGTTAGTCCATCTATCTTTTCTTAAAATCAATATACAAGACAGCATGTTTATTATTGCTATTGCTTTCTAGTTACCTTAGTGGGGGGCCCAAAACAAATCTTGCACCAAGGCCCTCTGTTGAGTAGGTCCGCTCCTGGGGGGGGGGGGCAGAAAATAAACAGGTTTTCTAAAGGAATACATTGACTTTGAATTTGAAAACATCACATAAAACAATGTGTGACACGTCACATGACTCCTCTATTGAGTTATAAATTAGACCCCTGTGAGTTTCTAGTAAAAATAATTAAGCATTGGTTACTGACGCATTAAGTTTAATGCATTATTTTCAAATCCCTATGAGCTGTCATTTAAAATGTATTATTTATTTTGTGTGCATTTTTAAATAAGACTTATCTTAAGCCTCAATTTATATGGAATTTGAAGTGATGCATTAAACTTAATATATTGCTCCAATGTCCCTTTAAACTATAAGACAAATGGCATATGATTCCTACTCCATCAGTATTTGTCCATATTTTCAGTATATTACCAGGAAAGCAGCAGAGTGACACCTGCTGGGAAATACAATTTTAAGAAATCCTGATGCACCTAAATTTTTAATCATGTCTGCAAAAGAGCATCAATTCAACATTAATGTTGCTAAAGCTGTGTAAATTAATATTAAAAATAATAGGAAATACATGTTTGTGCACAGATTACTCTTTATCAACACATCCAGCAGTATGGAAGCAAATACAGTTGTATTCAGGTCATGAACATAAATAAATACAACCAAATTCATAAACAAATTAGCATTTATACACTTTAACAACAACCATTTTTTGGTGCAACAAAGAAAACAAATGGCTTTAATATCCCTTTAACTTTGAAACAGAATATGGTAACATAGGGGTATAATCCAATCCATTACAAGAAGCGTTTCCACACTGTTTACAAATTTGTAGTTATTCCAATCCATTAAAAACCCCAATTTTGCGTTAATTTCTCATGGGTTTTTCACATTGCATCTGGTAAACTTTAATAATACTTTGTATTGAGTGAATTCAACAGGAGTTTTCCAAACCAAATAACACATTTTCCACAGTTTCTCATATGCTTTTTGTATTTATCTAATTGAAACAGACTTCTGGCCTCTTTAAATTGCAATTCTTGGGGAGTTTTTAAAAAAAGAAAAAGTTTTTTTTAGTTCAGAACAGCAAAGCAGTGCAGAACTGGAGGTAAGCTGTGCCTGTGATTGGTTGCTATACAGAATGCTATCCCTGATTGGCTCAGCGGGCTTGTATAGTTTTGGATCAGTAGTGCATCATATTCTTGTCTCTTATTCACAGCATATTCTTGCACAGGATATTTTGTTAAATGTTTATTTTTTCACAACCTTCTCAGTTCACATCTTAATTAACACAAACATGTTACTAGCTTAGTAATATATTAATAATAATATATTGATGAGTAATATATTACTCAAATTACTCGTTTACATTCTAAACTATAAACATAACTGTAATATAATCACCTGAATATCTATTCATTTGTGTAACTGTTTTTAAGTGTTAATTACAATTAACACAAAAAAAGATATGAAAGTGTTTATTCCACACAGCATGACATTAAATTTAAAGTGAATGTAAATTTTGATGCTAAAGTGCCCAGTTTTTAAAAATTCGATTAAAACAGGGGCACTTTAATTCATAAAAATTTACATTTCACTCGTTGAAGAAATACTTACCTTTTAAACTTGACAGCAGCTCCAGCTTCCTCCGGTTGTCGCAAGCCATTTCTGGTGTCAGAAATGATGGATAGGTCATCCTCCAATCCAGGCTCCCCCCCCCCCCCCCCCACGGGGGAATCAGTGTCTGATTCAACGTCGTGATTGGAGGAAGCCGAATTCCTCATTTTAGACCCAAGATGGGCGGGGGGAAGTTGGAGCGGCTGTCAAGATTAAAAGGTAAGTTTTTTTCACAACAGGAGTGAAATGTAAATTTTGATGACTTAAAGTGCCACTGTTTTTAATCAAATTTTTTAAAACAGAGCACTTTAGCATCAAAATTTACATTCACTTTAATCATTAGTTACATGAAAACAAACTGCATTTAAAAACATAAAGCAATCTTCATCATAAACATTTTTGGGGTTTTTTGGGGGGGTTTGGATTTTGTCACCATTTATTCCTTTTGCATTAATTGGGCATATTTTGCTTTTATTTTGCTATTATTATTTATTCCTTATTCCTCTTTAGCTAATCTGAATGTAAGGAAACCATGTTATGGATTTAGCTCATGTGTAATTTGTGCAGCCACACTCATGAAAGCTTGGAATACCATAGAAAATCAAGCCAAAAAAAACTATTCCATTTGGGTTTAAAGGGACAGTAATGTCAAAATGAAACTTAAATGGAATGGATAGAGTATGAAATTTTAAACAACTTTCCAATTTACTTCCATTGTCAATTTTGCTTAGTTTTCTTGGTATCCTTTGTTAAATAGCAATCATAGGTGACCTCAGGAGCGTGCGTGTGTCTATAGACATCTGGCAGCAGTGTTTGCAACATTGTTTATTGAATTGTTATATAATGTTGCAAATGCTGCTGCCATAGACTGCTAAAGACACGTGCATGCTCCTAAGCTTTTATCAGCCTACCTAGCTTAAATTTTTTCAGAAAAAGTATATCAAGAGAACAAAGCAAATTTGATAGCAAAAGTAAATTGGAAAGTTGTCTAAAATTGCATGCTCTATCTGAATCATGAATATTTAATTTTGACTTTACTGTCCCTTACCTAAGTTTTTCCACAGCAAACTCTAATGGGATAGAAAGGAGGCCTATATGTGCATATCCACTAATAAAGTTTCTAACCACCATGCCATAGAAAAGTAACACATAGCTTGCATTGTGCACTGCTACAGATTGAGAGCATTGACCTGACCATTGTCTCTTCCGTAGCTAACTCTGCTTTGGAGCTGAGAGCAGACATATAGCCAAACCATGAGCCCCCATGCCCCCACCCTCGCTGTAACAAAACTCAATCATAAACCAGCATCTAATGCATTTTGCATGATTTTCTCTTGGTTGCTTATTTTTTGCCTCTGCTATGGTCTGCAAAAAGGCCCCTTACATTTAGGTTTTAACATGTTTAACCAATCCAAATGTATGAAATCCAGATGTTCCAGAGTTTGTAAAAATGCCTAAATTAGCAAAGTGTAAAATTATCATTTTAAATATCAAATTCAAAAACACTAGTATACTACCCCATATTCTGTCATTGTCAGCATTACCTATACAGTCTTTACTATATTTCTCTTATCCTTTAGGGCAAGTTTACATAGACCAAAGTGTCAGATGAACGAAATGACTCCATTATTCCATAAAGCCCTCCATGCAGTGGTGTATTTAGCTTTTGTGTTGCTGTAAGGCGCTGGAAAATCTGCTACCTCCCATGCTGCTGTTTACTACTCTCTCTACTTAACCCTCTGTGCACCTGACATGTGAACATCAATAAATTGAAACATTTTACATGTAGGCATGTAGCAGAATACCACATTACTTACTATGGTAGAAAGCTTGTATATAATTATACAGATCTGGGGGAAGGTTTAGATAGGATCACTAATTAACAATGTTATGGTTAGGTATCTAATAAAAGATTTGCTTTATATATAATTGCTTCATAGATTTTTTATCACCTTCCCCTTTGTGTTTGAATTTTCATAATGTAGTTCTGCTATTTACATACACAGTTTTCATGTAAATTCTGCATTTCAAGGAGTTTACAATTACAATTTATGTACAAAGCCGGACAGATAGCTCATTGTGCTAATGCACTGTTACAGAGATCTGTGGCAACCCAAGGGTTGCAGAGTCGATCTCAGGAAGGTCCACTCAGCCTTTCATCCTTCCGAGGTCGGTAAAATGAGTACCATTAAGTTGGGTAATAATAATACCTGTTATCAGTGCCGCGAGTCGATTAAGTTCGAGGTTGTGCGCTATACAAGTATCCAATTATTACAAACCAAGGGGATAAAATTATTGCAAAGCTGTCCTGTTATGCTACAGCAAAAGTATATTTTTATAAACGAATTTCGTCTCTTTTTCAGTTTCCCAATGAAGATTTAAAGGGACATAAAACGCTACTTCAGCAATGTATTTATTACAATGAACTATATGCCTTTATTATTATTATTATCAGTTATTTGTAGAGTGCCAACAGATTCAGCAGCGCTATAAACATAGGCGGTATACAAGGTAACATTTACAGGGATCAGATGGGTAGAGGGCCCTGCCGAGAGTCGCACTGTTGTAGTCAGCACTTATGAGGGTGATCTACAAACAGCTGGGCTCATAGGTTTACATTCTAAGGGGTTCAAGGGGAAAGCAATGGAGTTAGGAGAGGTTAGTGTTGGTTTTATGCATCCCTTTAGGAAGTGGCACGCTTGATGCTGTTAAAACTAGGGGAGAGTCTTGTGGCATGAGGCAGAGAGTTCCACAAGATGGGAGCCAGTCTGGAGAAGTCCTGTAAACGGGAATGTGAGGAGGTAACAAGAGAGGAGGAGAGTAGGAGGTCATGAGCAGAGCAAAGGGAACGGGAGGGAGAGTATCTGGAGACAAGGTCTGAGATATAGGGGGGAGCAGTGCAGTTGAGGGCTTTGTATGTCAGAGTGAGAATTTTGTGTTTAATGCTGGAGGCAAGAGGAAACCAGTGAAGGGATTGGCAGAGAGGTGCAGCAGAGGAAGAGTGATGTGTAAGGAAGATGAGCCTGGCAGATTAATTCATTATGGATTGTAAAGGAGCTAGGCGGCAGCTAGGGAGACCAGAGAGGACGGAGTTGCAGTAGTCGAGGAGGGAAAGGATGAGAGAGTGGATTAAAATCTTAGTTGTGACTTGTGTAAGGAAATGTCTAATTTTAGAGATGTTTTTAAGGTGGAAACAACAGGCTTTAGCCAAGGACTTAATGTGAGGAGTGAAAGATCTGAGTAAAGTGTGACCCCAAGACATTGGGCATGCGTGGGAGGGGTAATGATGGAATTATCAACAGTTATAGAAAATTGGGAGGAGTACAATACAATACAAGCGAGGCACAAAAATATTAGCACTATTTAATGCTAAAGTTTAATCAGTATTGCTCTTATTCTTGTGCTCATTTTACAAGTTGAAAGTAAAATGGTAGCACTCGAGAAAAAGCCTCAGTTGCTCTAACAGCTAGAGGTTTGATAGTCCAGCCATGCTAAATCCCTCACCTAATAGACTTCTATTAGGCAAGTTTTATATATATATATATATATAAACAGCAGGCAGGCCAACACTCACGGTTAACATTTCATCCACCCAGGGTGCCTCCATAGTATTGATAGTAGTGAAAATAGGGATGCACTCGCCAGGATTTTCAAAAGTTACCTTTTAATGTAACGTTTCGGGGGTGTTACCCCCTTCGTCAGACGAAAACTTTATATTAAAAGGTAACTTTTGAAAATCCTGGGGAGTGCATCCCTATTCTTCACTAATATATATATATATATATATATATATATATATATATATATATATATATATATATAAATATATCAGAGACATGCAGTCAGGGGAGACAGAGCCTCACCAGTCATGAAAAGAAAAAAGAAAATAAAGTTAAATTGAAATAAAAAAACAGACAAAAAAACATATATACATATATGTGTGTGGGTATTTGTATTTGTGTATTTATATATGTGTATTATGTATACTGTATGTGTGTGTACATACATACACACATAATGGGCTTGTGAAGACAATTAGTGCTCCGAAAATTAACCAGAGATCAGATCTCTGGTTAATTTTCTAAATGTGCCCCAATTGCATCCAAAATACAGTGTAGTGTAGTTTTTAATTAAAAAAAGGAGCATTTGTTTATATATTTTTTTAAATAACTGCAAGAATAAGTTATTAGGGGTTAAAGTTGGTGGGTGTGGGGTGTTTGAAAAAAAATGGCACTGAAAAGTACCTTTACATAGAGGGGGGATTCTTATATACATATATATTTATATGTTAATATGTGTATATACTCATATAAACACATACATATATATGTTTATATATATTTATATTTGCTACCAATCTCTGCACAACTTACCCCTTCACTGCGCTAGGTTCTTATGCCGTGTCTCACAGTATGAGAACAAGGCTCCCACTGGAGCCTATGGAAGCGTGCTCTTTTAAGCGCAAAGCTTCCTTGCAATGCGAACACGCGTTCGCATTGCACCTAAAGCACATTTGCGTGAACTGGTATTACTAAGTAGAGTTCAAATATTGCTTTCGCGAAAACTATATTTTGCTCTCCACTTGTAATCTAGTCCAATATTTTTTATATTATACATACGTTTGTATATACTTTTATTGTAGCACTAACACTTTACTTCAGTTCCCAGTCGCGCTTTTTTAGCACTCTTATGTGTTGCACTTGAACACTTAACTCTCTACTTTTAATCTGAGCTATGTTTAGCGTGGCCGTACTATCCATTACAAGTATAGGGCACAATTAAAAAGTATCAGTAGTGCTAACATTCTCTATTAATTATTTTTCACCATGGACTTGTAATATCAGATCATGCAGTATTCTTAGCACAGGCCTGCAAAATTGATAGCACACCCTGCATTTAGGGTTGCTACCTTTTACCCAGCTAATTTCTGAACACTTCTGAGGTGGTGGGGAATTGGGAGGGGTGGGTGGGGTTGCTTCACAAATGAATGCTAAAATATTTTATTTTTATATGCCTTACAGTGATGTATATTTATTACAGGTAACCTAATTTGAAATAGCTTTAAATGCTCTTGTCTTTGTATACACTTAACTTTCAACAATACAAATGGTTCCTAACTTGCCTAGAAAAATAACTGTTAAAGGGACAGCAAACTAAACATTGCAGAAAAAGCATGTCTATACTTGCCCACATAGGCCTAGATTTGGAGTTCGGCGGTAGCCGTCAAAACCAGCGTTAGAGGCTCCTAACGCTGGTTTTGGCCGCCCGCTGGTATTTGGAGTCAGTGATTAAAGGGTCTAACGCTCACTTTTCAGCCGCGACTTTTCCATACCGCAGATCCCCCTACGCCATTTGCGTAGCCTATCTTTTCAATGGGATCTTTCTAACGCTGGTATTTAGAGTCGTTTCTGAAGTGAGCGTTAGAGCTCTAACGACAAAATTCCAGCCGCCTGAAAATAGCAGGAGTTAAGAGCTTTCTGGCTAACGCCGGTTTATAAAGCTCTTAACTACTGTACCCTAAAGTACACTAACACCCATAAACTACCTATGTACCCCTAAACCGAGGTCCCCCCACATCGCCGCCACTCTATTTAAATTTTTAACCCCTAATCTGCCGACCGCCACCTACGTTATACTTATGTACCCCTAATCTGCTGCCCCTAACCCCGCCGACCCCTATATTATATTTCTTAACCCCTAACTTGCCCCCCACAACGTCGCCGCAAGCTACTTAAAATAATTAACCCCTAATCTTCCGACCGCAAATCGCCGCCACCTACGTTATCCCTATGTACCCCTAATCTGCTACCCCTAACATCGCCGACCCCTATATTATATTTATTAACCCCTAATCTGCCCCCCTCAACGTCGCCGACACCTGCCTACACTTATTAACCCCTAATCTGCCGAGCGGACCTGAGCGCTACTATAATAAAGTTATGAACCCCTAACCCGCCTCACTAACCCTATCATAAATAGTATTAACCCCTAATCTGCCCTCCCTAACATCGCCGACACCTAACTTCAATTATTAACCCCTAATCTGCCGACCGGAGCTCACCGCTATTCTAATAAATGTATTAACCCCTAAAGCTAAGTCTAACCCTAACACTAACACCCCCCTAAGTTAAATATAATTTTTATCTAACTAAATAAATTAACTCTTATTAAATAAATGATTCCTATTTAAAGCTAAATACTTACCTGTAAAATACATCCTAATATAGCTACAATATAAATTATAATTATATTATAGCTATTTTAGGATTAATATTTATTTTACAGGTAACTTTGTAATTATTTTAACCAGGTACAATAGCTATTAAATAGTTAAGAACTATTTAATAGTTACCTAGTTAAAATAATAACAAAATTACCTGTAAAATAAGTCCTAACCTAAGATATAATTAAACCTAACACTACCCTATCAATAAAATAATTAAATAAACTACCTACAATTACCTACAATTAACCTAACACTACACTATCAATAAATTAATTAAATACAATTCCTACAAATAAATACAATTAAATAAACTAGCTAAAGTACAAAAAATAAAAAAGATCTAAGTTACAGAAAATAAAAAAATATTTACAAACATAATAAAAATATTACAACAATTTTAAACTAATTACACCTACTCTAAGCCCCCTAATAAAATAACAAAGCCCCCCAAAATAAAAAATTCCCTACCCTATTCTAAATTAAAAAAGTTACAAGCTCTTTTACCTTACCAGCCCTTAACAGGGCCCTTTGCGGGGCATGCCCCAAGAATTTAAGCTCTTTTGCCTGTAAAAGAATAAATACAATACCCCCCCCCCCCACATTACAACCCACCACCCACATACCCCTAATCTAACCCAAACCCCCCTTAAATAAACCTAACACTAAGCCCCTGAAGATCTTCCTACCTTGTCTTCACCATACCAGGTTCACCGATCCGTCCTGAAGAGCTCCTCCGATGTCCTGATCCAAGCCCAAGCGGGGGCTGAAGAGGTCCATGATCCGGTCAAAGTCTTCATCCAAGCGGGGCAGAAGAGGATCTTCCATCCGATTGAAGTCATCATCCAGGCGGCATCTTCTATGGTCTTCCATCCGGAGCGAAGCGGCAGGATCCTGAAGACCTCCAGCGCGGAACATCCATCCGGACCGACGACTGAACGACGAATGACTGTTCCTTTAAGGGACGTCATCCAAGATGGCGTCCCTCGAATTCCGATTGGCTGATAGGATTCTATCAGCCAATCGGAATTAAGGTATGAATTTTCTGATTGGCTGATGGAATCAGCCAATCAGAATCAAGTTCAATCCGATTGGCTGATCCAATCAGCCAATCAGATTGAGCTCGCATTCTATTGGCTGTTCCGATCAGCCAATAGAATGCGAGCTCAATCTGATTGGCTGATTGGATCAGCCAATCGGATTGAACTTGATTCTGATTGGCTGATTCCATCAGCCAATCAGAAAATTCATACCTTAATTCCGATTGGCTGATAGAATCCTATCAGCCAATCGGAATTCGAGGGACGCCATCTTGGATGACGTCCCTTAAAGGAACAGTCATTCGTCGTTCAGTCGTCGGTCCGGATGGATGTTCCGCGCTGGAGGTCTTCAGGATCCTGCCGCTTCGCTCCGGATGGAAGACCATAGAAGATGCCGCCTGGATGATGACTTCAATCGGATGGAAGATCCTCTTCTGCCCCGCTTGGATGAAGACTTTGACCGGATCATGGACCTCTTCAGCCCCCGCTTGGGCTTGGATCATGACATCGGAGGAGCTCTTCAGGACGGATCGGTGAACCTGGTATGGTGAAGACAAGGTAGGAAGATCTTCAGGGGCTTAGTGTTAGGTTTATTTAAGGGGGGTTTGGGTTAGATTAGGGGTATGTGGGTGGTGGGTTGTAATGTTGGGGGGGGGTATTGTATTTATTCTTTTACAGGCAAAAGAGCTTAAATTCTTGGGGCATGCCCCGCAAAGGGCCCTGTTCAGGGCTGGTAAGGTAAAAGAGCTTGTAACTTTTTTAATTTAGAATAGGGTAGGGAATTTTTTATTTTGGGGGGCTTTGTTATTTTATTAGGGGGCTTAGAGTAGGTGTAATTAGTTTAAAATTGTTGTAATATTTTTATTATGTTTGTAAATATTTTTTTATTTTCTGTAACTTAGATCTTTTTTATTTTTTGTACTTTAGCTAGTTTATTTAATTGTATTTATTTGTAGGAATTGTATTTAATTAATTTATTGATAGTGTAGTGTTAGGTTAATTGTAGGTAATTGTAGGTAGTTTATTTAATTATTTTATTGATAGGGTAGTGTTAGGTTTAATTATATCTTAGGTTAGGACTTATTTTACAGGTAATTTTGTTATTATTTTAACTAGGTAACTATTAAATAGTTCTTAACTATTTAATAGCTATTGTACCTGGTTAAAATAATTACAAAGTTACCTGTAAAATAAATATTAATCCTAAAATAGCTATAATATAATTATAATTTATATTGTAGCTATATTAGGATGTATTTTACAGGTAAGTATTTAGCTTTAAATAGGAATCATTTATTTAATAAGAGTTAATTTATTTCGTTAGATAAAAATTATATTTAACTTAGGGGGGTGTTAGTGTTAGGGTTAGACTTAGCTTTAGGGGTTAATACATTTATTAGAATAGCGGTGAGCTCCGGTCGGCAGATTAGGGGTTAATAATTGAAGTTAGGTGTCGGCGATGTTAGGGAGGGCAGATTAGGGGTTAATACTATTTATGATAGGGTTAGTGAGGCGGATTAGGGGTTAATAACTTTATTATAGTAGCGCTCAGGTCCGCTCGGCAGATTAGGGGTTAATAAGTGTAGGTAGGTGGAGGTGACGTTGTGGGGGGCAGATTAGGGGTTAATAAATATAATATAGGGGTCGGCGATGTTAGGGCAGCAGATTAGGGGTACATAGGGATAACGTAGGTTGCGGCGGTTTACGGAGCGGCAGATTAGGGGTTTAAAAAAATATGCAGGGGTCAGCGATAGCGGGGGCGGCAGATTAGGGGTTAATAAGTGTAAGGTTAGGGGTGTTTAGACTCGGGGTACATGTTAGAGTGTTAGGTGCAGACGTAGGAAGTGTTTCCCCATAGGAAACAATGGGGCTGCGTTAGGAGCTGAACGCTGCTTTTTTGCAGGTGTTAGGTTTTTTTTCAGCTCAAACAGCCCCATTGTTTCCTATGGGGGAATCGTGCACGAGCACGTTTTTGAGGCCGGCCGCGTCCGTAAGCAACTCTGGTATCGAGAGTTGCATTTGCGGTAAAAATGCTCTACGCTCCTTTTTTGGAGCCTAACGCAGCATTTGATTAAACTCTCGATACCAGAGTTAAATTTATGGTGCGGCCAGAAAAAAGCCCGCGGAGCGTTAGCAGCCCTTTTACCGCCGAACTCCAAATCTAGGCCATAATAGTGATTAAAGCTAAGCTTCAAGTAATTTTAACTTTACTTGTAATTACTATGCAATCAGAAATTTGTATTTACTATAATGTGCATATTTTTTTTTAGCTTACTGTTACTTTAAGAGCAAAGTATTGCTGTCACTGCCCCCCTAGCACGGTAGACTTTAGCACAGCAGCATCACCATAGTGAGACCAGTTTATGATCCACTTTTAGATGCTACATATTGAGGTACTACGGTGTGCTTACATACAGCATGAAGACAAACATTAATAATATGTATGCGTACACATCTGTTACAGATGATAGGGACTCCCAGACAATGGCTAAACCCTGGACTGGATTGAAAGAGAAATAAACTGCAGCACCAACCATCACAGAATAGTCACTCCGGGCCACCAGCCAAGACTCACATTTCTTTAACCCCTCCTTCTCCCAGTACTGGTCACAGCACTCAACAAACTTGTAATTGGTTTTTAGTTTGGCCCTGCTGCTAGTGACCCAGAAACACATGTGAGAGAAGGAGATCGTGCAGCTCTCCTACACTATATTGTTCAACACTCTAGTAATAGCCAATCAGCTCTGAAATAGGTGGTTTCGTCTTTTTGTGTTCCAAGCTTTTGTGCAAAGACTGTTTAAAATGATGCATTTAGACTTGAGATCCCATGACTAAGACATCTGTGACACAAGTTCAGCATCCTCCTACCTCAACACATTAGACAGTAGAGCCTGCTAGAGACGAGTCCCTCCCTCCTCCCACCCCTGCTTACATAACCCTTACCTACCCAAGCCGAGGCCAGTCTGGACAGCAGTAAAATAGAGTGTTAGTGAAGTATTTTTATAAAGATCATAGACTTCTGCACTGTGGTTGTTGGGTTTGGGAGGGCTCCGCAACATTGGTGGTTACATACAGGACACTGGACCGTAACACTGTATTCCGAGGCGAGTGCAAACCCTACCTGCACTATCAGTACTGCTCCACTTGTAATCTGGGCCTTAGTATGTCAAAGGAAAATAGGTTAAAATCACATTATAGCAGTAATTTGTGGACCCAAGTATGTGCTTATTTATTCACTGTCTTTGGCTTGCCAAAGAAAGAGGCACTTTTTTAAACTTTGCATTTACTAGGATTACAGCCAATCAGAAGCTGTACCTCTCGTCCAGTTGAAAAGACTAGAGCATGCGCCTTCATCCCTAGATATTCTAAAGATGGATCTTGCTGCGCTTCAATGTAGCCAGTTAAGCAGGGACACAGGGGCGAGCTCTATTCTTCTCAATGGGGCAAGCAGTACATCATCTAACTGGCTAACACAAAGTTGAACTAAATTGTCTGACCACAGGGAACGAGTAAATAGACATCAACAGAGTCTCCTACTATACTCAGACATACTAAAAGTATATAGAGCAAAGTAGCTAACAAAGTCCTGAAAAAAATAGTTTTGTGTCCTATTAACTTCTTTTTTTTTTTTCTTCTTGATTGGGTTAATGAAATGTAAGAGAGGGTGGAGCTTTGGTTGTTGGTACTGGAAAATAAATACCTATAAAGTTGTCCTTTATAATCATTTGGATTCAGATTTACAAACTGGAAACTTGTGGAATATATGTCTGCAATAAATCTTTCAAGTCAGATACTTTATTGACAGTTCAGACTCCATCAAGACTGGATTGACACAGAGATACACATAATAATTATACTGTTCACTCTGCTCAGTTTTACAGGAAGTGAAATGTTTTTCTTAAAAACAAGAACTAACTGAAATATCTTGGAGTCTTGTATAAATGTTCCACTTGTTCAAAAACAGCAACACATTTATTCAGGAAGAAACCCTTACAGGAAAACAAAAGAGTGTTATATTCCATCCTAGTTGTGCAATAGTAAAACTATGATAAAAGAGCATCAGTAATATTTAATACACAGCAGTAGCTTATTAAAGGAATATTTTGCATCTTACTTTCCCATGGGTCTGTCTCTCCTATGTCTTGTTCTCTATTATTGCTTCTGTTTTTGACATTTGCATTGTTTGTTTGTTTTTTTGTTGTGCTTGCAGCCAGAATTCCAATCTTTTTGTCTGGTAAATATCAGAAAGGAGTCATATTTTTTTTTTTTTTTTTACAAGGCTATTCCAGTCAGTGTAACTACCAAAATTAATTTAAAAAAAACAAATACCTGTTATATTTCAATATTTCCAGTTTTGTTGTTGCTAGCAAGTTAGTTAACATGCATGTTTACTAATCTTATTAATAAACCAGATCATTCTGTGTGCATGAAAACACTGAGTACAGAGGACGCTAATATGCCGTCATCCTAGGGGTCCCTGCATCTGTTCATTTGCTAGCAAATAATCATAACAATGGCAAATAGCTCATAGCATTGCTTCTGTTTTCATGGTTCCAGCAATTATTAAAGGGACACTCAAGTCAAAATTACACTTTGATAATTCAGATAGAGCATTCAATTTTAAAGACTTTCTAATTTACTTCCATTAACAAAATGTGCACAGTCTTTTTTATATTTACAATTTTTTAGTCACCAGCTCCTACTGAGCATGTGCAAGAATTCACAGAATATACGTATATGCATTTGTGATTGGCTGATTGCTGTCACATGATGCAGGAGGAGTGGAAATAGACATAACTTTGGAATTTGTCAGAAACAAAATCTACGATTCATTTGAAGTTCAGACAAAGAGGCCAATTTAACAAATCGTCAACTGGCCCCAATGCATCTATTTCTGCGTGAGCCTTCAGGCTCGCCGGAAACAGGAGTTAAGAAGCAGCAGTCTTAAGACCGCTGCTCCTTAACTCGTCCACCTTCTCTGAGCCGCGGACAGCAATCAACCCAATCAGATACGATCGGGTTGATTGACACCCCCTGCTAGCGGCCGATTTCATTGTGTTATTTCATTGTCTGTCTTGTTATCATGCATCTGTTAATTATGCAAATCCACTGTATTTATTGGTCCTTTAAGATGCTTCTATTACCCCTTCACCAAAGAAATATGTTATATGTCCCCAAATTATACAATATAGTTCCTCAATTCCAATATATGGGGATTCATTTCCTTAAAGCTATCAGGTAATCACCATAGTAAAACAGATGATATTTTGTTAAATCATACATAGGCTGATTTTTAAGTTGGGGAAAAAGACAGAAACATGCATACATTGGTGCCTATCTATCAAGCTCCGACTCGCCAGAAACAGCAGTTATGAAGCAGCGGTCTAAAGACCGCTGCTCCATAACCCTGTCCGCCTGCTCAGAGCAGGCGGACAGGAATCGCCGCAATTCAACCCGATCAAATACGATCGGGTTGATTGACACCTCCCTGCTGGCGGCTGATTGGCCGCGAGTCAGCAGGGGGCGGCGTTGCACCAACAGCTCTTGTGAGCTGCTGGTGCAATGCTGAATGCGGAGAGCGTATTGCTCTCCACATTCAGCGAGGTCTTGCGGACCTGATCCGCACTGCCGGATCAGGTCCGCAAGACCTTTCATAAATAGAGGCCATTGTCTAAATTACTCAATCCACTCTTATTGCAAATCAGATTTTTTTTATATTTTAAAATGTATTTAATATTTGCTTAGTTTGATATATTAGACCTACTAATTTTCTGCACAAATTGTAGGGTGGTTCAAAGTGACAAAAATAATAAATTTGGACTTTTTATTTTCATTTATGAATTGTAGTTATACATATAAATTATAGATATAAAATCCTATATTTTGGTGTTTTGGGAAAGTAACTAATGCTTCATGTGGGACCATAAAATGTTTTGAAATAAATAATTCCCATGCTGCTATTTGCTATGTATGCAATATAAAATTAAATTGTTTTTTTTGTATTACATAAGGCAACATTTTCATAAATTATAGTATTAGTTATTTTTCAAAACGCTTGATCTGCTTTAAAAAAAAGATGTATAATTTGTGTGGGTAGCTCACAGAATAAAATGTATATGTTATCCTTTTCCCCTCCCTACACCCCTACTCATTATTCCAGAAAAATGTTGTTGTTCATTAGAAAGAATTTTGTTATCGGTACATTGACTTATTATGCCTATTTGATAGCAATGTCCTGATCTGTTTTTCTGTATTGTTGGGCCCTAGGCTCTTGTTGCCTTCAATTGACTTCTTTCTTCATGTAACTCTCATTGTACACCAATAAAGCTTTTGAAAACTCAAAAAAAAAAAAAAAAATGTATGTTAATGCAACGAGTGCTAAACAACTAAAAATGTCTCTAGCACAGGGGTGCAAATTGAATCTACACAAAAAAAGGTTAAATGACCATTAAATACAGTAGATTTGCATAATCAACAAATGAATGATAAAAAGACAATGCAATAGCACTTAGACCCCGATATTCAAAGCACTGAAATATTTAAAGAAAAGGGGCGTGTCCGAACTATGCCGGCAAGCGGCAATGTCTCTCTCATAGAAGTCAAAGGCGAGAGTGATGTCACCACCCACATGGTTGACATCACTGCTCATTGGCTTTTTACTGTGGAGGGGTGGGGCCTATTCAAAGTTTCTGGGTAGGCACACTTCAAATATTGCCATGGGAACCTATGTTTTACTACACCTACACTAACTACCTCAGGTGATGTAGTTTCGGCAGCTGATAGCTAGCAAGACAAACATGGCGGCTACCCTCCTCGCAACCTGCCTTTCGCTGCCTTGAACATATCGATCTTGTGTCGATGTGTCCAGAGCAAAGTGCAGGCTACTCCCACTAGTAGGCCCTGCTAACTCCTCCAGAATGCCTATATCTACTTCACTCCTAAGCTACACTCCCCCTGCTCCGCCTCGCTACCTCCCACCAACCGCCTACATTAACGTCACATCTAACCTATAGTTCCTCTAAACCGTCCAGCAAACTCCCCCTGACCGCCTACACCTATGTCACGCCTAACCTACATACCCCCGGAACACCCAGCTAAGTCCCTAATACCGCCTACACTGACGTAATGTCTAAACTACATTCCCCTGGATCGCCCAGCTAACTGCCTACTATCAAAAAATATCTCACTATAATAAACTATTCTATAAATAATAAACCTCCTAATAACTATGAAACTATGTCTCTAAAGTTATCATCAATGTTTAAATAATGTGTTACAGAGATGTGCTAAAATGCCGGTGGCCAGCAAAACCTTACCAGCCTAGCCGGGCTCCTGGAACTCAGCACCAGACCCAAATTGCCACTTCTTAAAAGGGGTGTCAATCAAGTATGGTGCAAGAGATCAAGTCGGTCATTTAGTATGTTGTCTGCAATTTGATGAGGCACCTAGGGCACCTAGGGATACCACTTGTTTGGGGGTGCTACCTTCTGGGAGAATGGCGGAAACTTCAAATCAGACCCCCATTCCTCCCAGAAGGTAGCATCCCAGACAACATACTAAAAGACTTACTTGATCCCTTGCGCCCTACTAGATCAACACCCTTTTTAAGAAGCAGCGGATTGTGGCTGAATTACGGTCCAGTGCTGAGTTCCAGGAGTCCGGCTAGGCCAGCAAGGTTTTGCCGGCCCTCCAGCATTCACCTCATCTCCTTGACAAAATATGTAGACTATTTAAAATATTGCAGATATCTTAAAAGGGATGTAATAGTTGCTTGCTATTATTTCAAACATTAATATATATTTGAAAATATCCTATATAATAAAAGGCCAACTGTGTTGGTCCGAAACTGTCATGCGCAGTAGAGACTACGCACGAGGACAAACACACCTGGCCTTCCAATTGATCTGGCGTGTGGTGGAGTGGTGTGGCCAGGTGGATGCGGTGTGGGCGTGGCTGGGTGGATGCATGGACGGGGCCGGGCATGACACAGACGGGCCGGGTGTGACATGGGCTGGGCCGGGCGGGGCCAGATGCCGGGGCGACTGTTGAGACAGAGAGCTCTAAAGAGGGGGGACAGAGAGAGCAGAAGAGGGGGAAAAATATAGAGAGAGAGAGAGACAGCAAAAGAGAGGGGGAGTGCACATTAGAGAGGGGGGAGAGAGCACAAAAGAGAGGGGGGAGAGAGCACAAAAGAGAGTGGGAGAGAGCGCAAAAGAGAGGGGGAGAGAGCACAAAAGAGAGGGGGAGAGAGCACAAAAGAGAGGGGGGAGTGAGCACAAAAGAGAGGGGAAGAGAGCACAAAAGAGAGGGGGAGGGAGCACAAAAGAGAGGGGGAAAGAGCACAAAAGAGAGGGGGGAGAGCACAAAAGAGAGGGGGAATCAGCACAAAAGAGAGGGGGGAGAGAGCACAAAAGAGAGGGGGGAGAGCACAAAAGAGAGGGGGAATCAGCACACAAGAGAGGGGGGAGAGAGCAAAAGAGAGGGAGAGAGACAGCAAAAGAGAGGAGAGAGAGAGCAAACGAGAGGAGAGAGAGCAAACAAGAGGAGAGAGAGAGAGCAAACAAGAGTGGGAAGAGAGAGAGCAAAAGAGAGGGAGAGAGACAGCAAAAGAGGGGGAGATAGACAGCAAAAGAGGGGGAGAGAGAGAGCAAAAGAGAGGGAGATAGACAGCAAAAGAGGGAGAGAGAGAGCAAAAGAGAGGGGGAGAGAAATAGCAAAAGAGAGGGGGGAGAGAGAAAGCTAAAAAGAGGGGGGAGAGAGAGAGCAAAATAGAGGGGGAAGAGAGAGAGAGCAAAAGAGAGGGGGGAGAGAGAGAGCAAAAGAGAGGGGGAAGAGAGAGAGCAAAAGAGAGGGGGAGAGAGATAGCAAAAGAGAGGGGGAAGAGAGAGAGCGAAAGAGAGGGGGGAGATAGAGTAAAAGAGAGGGGAGAAAGAGAGAGCAAAGAGAGGGGAGAAAGAGAGAGCAAAAGAGAGGGGGGATAGAGAGAGAGCAGGGGGTGGGACCGCTGTACTGCAAAAAATGGCCCGTGTACACGGGCTTTAGGACTAGTATGTTTATGTTTCAAATAATATTAAGCAACCAGCATATTAAGCATATTATTTAAACATTGACCCCTAATCTGCCATAACCTAAATTAAATTGTAAGAAATGTTGCTTGTTGTGTTTATTATTTCTAATTAAAGACAGTATAATTATTATAGGTCTACAAAACTGCATGCCTTGTTATGTAAAAATATATATCTATGTTATCACTAATAAATACAACAAGCTAACATAAATACATTTTAATTTATATGCAATACTTAAACCAGTATGCAATATGCATGCATAACTGTTTAAATATTGAATATCAATGCAAGATCAGACTTCATAATATCTACAATCTTTGAAATAAAATGCATGGTCATGTATAATGCACATTAGTTTAAGTATTAGATATATAAATTAAAATGTAGATTGATTGATCCATTTATTATTGTAAATATAAATATATTTTAAAATAGATATTTATGTTATAAAACTTCCATTATAATTATAGTATTATATAACTGCATGACTGTTATGTAAAAAAACGTGTAATATTAATGCCTTTTGTAACATGAATATACATTTTACAACCAGAAAAAATAAATACATATTAATTTATATACAATAGTTAAAAGAATATGCATCATACATAAGAATGCATAAATTTGTTAAAATCGTAGATAAACGCACTATTATCCCCTAAAATGCCTTAACTTTATTACCTAATCTAATCACCTAATCAACCCCCATACAGGTATGAGGGGTGGCTAGGTGTTTAAGGACTAATAAATTGTAACCATCAATAATTACCTTATCAATCCTCATACCAGCATGAAGGGTGGTTAGGAAATTAAGGCCTAATAAATGGTAACCATCAATAATCACCTAATCAATCCCCATACAGGTATGAAGGGTGGTTAGGAGATTAAGGCCTAATAAATGGTAACCATCAATAATTACCTAATCAATCCCCATATAGGTATGAGGGGTGGTTAGGAGATTAAGGCCGATTAAATGGTAACTAACAATAATGACCAAATCAACCCCCATACATGTGACATGTGACAGCCATCAACCAATCACAAATATATATACGTATTTTCTGTGAATTCTTGCACATGCTGAGTAAGAGCTGGTGACTCAAATTGTGTGAATATAAAATTGCTGCACATTTTGTTAATGGAAGTAAATTGGAAAGCTGTTTAATTTTGACTTGAGTGTCCCTTTCATTGTTTAACTTTTTACACAGAATAAATTCACAAATTAAATAATTTAAATGTTTAATGCTCACGACTGCAAGGAAGTTTTCGAAGGTTTAAAGATTTTAATTATAAAATTAAGCAAAATTATATTAAATTCTTAATGGCACATGTTGTTAATATTATTGTTTAGGTAAAGCATTCTGAATCAATAATTAATTAATTATCAGTAATTTTAGTTTAGTAATTGCAAATCTTTTACATAGGTTAAGATCTCTTTTATGTATTGAAATCTAGGCCTATGTTCAAAATATCCTTCAGAGAAAAGTTTGTATATGTATTAAAAAAATTGAAAAACACTTTCATTATTTATTATATTTGCATTTCCTGCAATTTAACTCTGCCATAAGAGGGTGGAGTGCATTCCGTGGAATCCAGAACAATAATACTACTAAATGGTTCACAATTCGTTGATAAGTGTAGTATCTGTTTTACATCTGTCCCTTATTGGTCACAGTAACGTAATACAAATAACATTGAATTTTTTTTAATTTTCAAATTAAAAGCCAGAAACTAACTTATTAATTTATGTATGCGGAATAAGGAGGAACGATGATTAAAGATAGAGAAAATTTATCTAATCTATCAATTTAAAAAAAAAAAATTGTAAATGTAAATTATAGCAAACCTCAACAATCCATCAATATTGTGATAAAAAAAGAAACATAATTTAAAAAGTTAAATATGTTACACCTACGAGGATGTCAATTAGTATACATTACAAGGGAGGGTGTTCCTTCAAAATTAAATATACGTTAGGAATGCATGGAGAAACGTTATCTCTGCATCTCTTAAGACAAAACACTTAGAGGAGGAGCAGAAAGAAAGGAGCATCAATGCGAGAAGTTTTCAGTCGAATAGATGTCTTGGCGTCTGTGACAAGGACCAAAAGATATGAGGAGAGACTGAGAGACTTGATCTTTATATCCCTTTAATACAGGTATATCAAACAGACAAAAGCAGACATTGATAATCAAAGACCACTCAATAGCATGATCTAGACCTCAATGGGCCCCATGGTTAAGGCTGTTGTTGGGCCCTTCATTCCAACAGAGTCCTGTCTGGCTTTTTGCAATCAGTAAAACTGAGCCAGCTGCTACATAGGTGCAAGAGGAACTGTTTATCTGTAATTGTGGCTCACAGAAATATATATTTTTCTGCACAGCAACATTGTGTGCCACAATATTTGTGAAGGCAAATCCATATACTTTCTATGATTCCTATCTACCCTGGGTCCAACAAGCCCCCTGCCCCCTGTAGCAATACCACTAGAGACTGCAGGGCCAGATGGACCCCCTGGAAGAGTGGGCCCAGTCTCAATTGAGATCTCTGAGACCCCTGTAGTTACGCCCCTGCTCTGATCAATATGTACAGAATATATAAAAAAAAATCTATCAGGTTTTGGACAAGACTCATAGACTTTCTTTAGCAACTAAAAGGTTAAATTCTATCCACTCCCTATTATCTCTTCTAACAGTACAGTAACAAAACACAGTCATTTTCACTGTCACAACCATATCAATACCAGCAAGTGTCTTTTCCTGCTTGAATCAGTCTCTTAATTTTCAGCATGTAAACCTCATCAAGCAATTAGAACATATTAATTTTCTTTGTGTTTTGACTGAAAGGTATAATTGCAACTCTTCAATAAAGCTTTGCATGAAATTCAGGAAACATTATAGAAGGTTATTAATTATGTGTTAATACAATTAACTCATTTCCTTAGACGCATCATTATGTTGCAACAAAGGGAAATCAAATTGTACCTTTTAATTTATGTAAAATGTGTATCTTTAAAAAACATGCAGCCAAAAAGAAGCTGCATCCCAGTGGATTCCAATAATGGCAGGGTGGTGAAAGAATCCTGCCATTTTTGGAATCCACCTGGATGCAGCGTAGGCAGACCCGAAGCCTTAAAAAAAAACACGTAACCGCCTGCATGAAGTATAACAAACACCTAAACCGTCAACCCCCACATCGCAAAAAAATAAAGTAATTAACCCCTAATCCGTAAATAACATAATTAAAAAATGAACACCTTAACCGCCAACCACCCACATCGCAATAAACCTAATTAACCTATTAACCGCTAAACCTACACATTGCATTAAACCTAATTAACCCCCTAAACCGTCAAACCCCCACATTGCAATAACTCTAATTAATATATTAACCCCTAAACCGGCAACCCCTACAACGCAAATAACAAATTTAATTACTTAGCTTCCTAACCTAACACCCCCTAAATTAACCCCAATTACTAATTAATTACAATTAAAATTAAAAAAAACTAACATTAAATTACAAAAAATAAAAAAGTCTAACATTACAGAAAAAAATAAACATTATTTTAAAAATAATTTTTTTTTATACCTAATCCCTATAAAAATAAAAAAGCCCACCCCAAAAAAAAACACCCCTAATCTAAACTACCAATAGCCCACAAAAGGGCCTTTTGTAGGACATTGCCCTAAGTTAAATAGCTCCCTTACCTCTAAAAAATACTAAGTCCCCCCTAACAGTAAAATCTCCCCCCACCAAACCCCCCAAAATAAAAAAACTAACACTAAAAAAACTAAACTACCCATTGCCCCTAAAGGGGCATTTGTATGGGCATTGCCCTTAAAAGGGCATTTAGCTCCTTTACTGCTCTTAAAAGTGCAATCAGCTCTTTTTCAAGCCAAAAAAACCCTAATCTAAAAAAAACACCCCAAAAATTAAAATAAAAAAGCCTAAGACTAAGTCCCAAATAGGTACTTACTCTTCCTGAAGTCCGGTGGAGAAGATCTTCTTCCAGGCGGCTCCATCATCTTCTATCTTCATCCGGAGTGAAGGCGCAGAGGTACGGAGCTGTGTTCCCGATGCCTGGATCCTCAGCAGCGGTCCTCTGCGGCGGTCATAGACGCCGATGTCCTTGGCTGATTTCAAAATTTCAACCAATAGGAATGCAAGGTACTCCAAATTGATTGCAGTATCTTGCATTCAATCTTCAGTCTACGCTAGACATCGAATGAAGTGGAGCCTCCATGCCGCCGAAGAACGCTGCCGAGGACCCCCGCCATTCAGGACCGCCGTTGAGGATCCAGGCATCGGGAACACAGCTCCGCACCTCCGCTCCGCGCCGCCTTCACTCCAGATAAAGATAGAAGATGATGGATCCGTCTGGAAGAAGACCTTCTCTGCCGGACTTCAGGAACAGTGAGTACCTATTTGGGGCTTAGGTTAGGCTTTTTTATTTTAATTTTTGGGGTGGGTTTTTTGGGGCTTGAAAAAGAGCTGAATGCACTTTTAAGGGCAGTAAAAAAAAGCTGAATGTCCTTTTAAGGGCAATGCCCATACAAATGCCCCTTTAGGGGCAATGAGTATTTTAGTTTTTTTTAGTGTTTGTTTTTTTATTTTGGCGGGTATGGTGGGTGGGATTTTTTACTGTTAGGGGGATTAAGTATTTTTTAGAGGTAAAAGAGCTGTTTAACTTAGGGCAATGTCCTACAAAAGGCCCTTTTAAGTGCTATTGGTAGTTTAGTATTAGATTAGGGGTGTTTTTATTTTGGGGGGATTTTTTATTTTTATAGGGCTATTAGTTTAGGTTTAAATTTTTTATTTTGGATACCTTTGTTTATTTTTTTCTATAATTTTACTTTTTTTTTTGTAATTTTAGCTTGGGGGGTTGTAGTTTTTAAACATAGACTGCCCTCTGGGCAGGCTTATTGCCTAGTTAGACAATAAAGTAAAAAATTTAACTTTCATAATTCCGAGTGAGCTATTTAAAAAAAAAAAAAAAGTTAAAATATTCTTTTTTTTTTTTTTCAAAGTGACATCTTTCCTTTAGCATCCTTTATTGAAAACTGTTTCATGAGAGCATATTGAGATTTTATTTGAGCATTATGGGCTAGATTTCAAGTGGTGCTCTATTGTCAGACGGGATATTGCAATGCCGCGCCTGCGTTAACTTGCACGCATATTACAAGTTGAAACTAAATGTTACAGCACAAGCACAAACTATAATGTATATGAGCCTGAGCATACCTCAGTATGATCTCATGAAAAGGAGCTATGTTTCAACAAAGAATACCACAAGATAGAGTTAAAACATAAAGATTATTTGGAAATATCTAAAAATTGTATGGTTTAACAAATGACAAAAACATTTTGACGTCCATATCCCTAGGATTCTAATGCAAAAAAAATCAATGGAAGTGAGTAAATAAAGCACAATCAATAGACAGAACACCACAGTTCAAACCTGCATCAGGGGGTCGATCCGATAAAAATTGTCGCCCGCAAAAGTCGGCGACGCCAATATTTGCGCGGGTTTGGTATCCTATATACGGCGTAACCTAGAAGTTATGCGCGTATATTTCTGCCGTCGCCCGTAGTTTTTTGGGCCATAGGCAGGTATACCAAACCCGCGCAGTTTGGTATCCAATATACAGCGTAAGGACTTACGTGGCGAAAATGGAGAAATCTTACTCCATTTTCACCTCGCCACAAAAAGCAGCCGTAAGAAGCCTTACGTTGACTATTGGAGCCCCGTAACTCCCTAAACTGGCTGCTAAAATAAACCTAACACCTAACGCATGCGCAATGTCTATCTCCCTGTCAACCGCGATCTGCTAAAATAAACCTAACACCTAACGCATGCGCAATGTCTATCTCCCTGTCAACCGCGATCCCCCGCCGCAATCCATAATAAAGTATTTAACCCCTAAACCGTCGCCATCTACATAAACTAACCCCCTACTGTGAGCCCCTAAAACCGCCACCTTCTAACTGATCTATCCCCTAATGTGAACCCCTTACACCGCCGCCATCTATATTAAAATTATTAACCCCTAATTTAATCTACCTACCCCGCCGCCAGCTATATTATCTATATTAACCCTAAGTATATTATAGTTAATATAGTTATTACATTATATATATTAACTATATTAACCCTAATTATATTAGGGTTAATATAGTTAATATAGTTACTATAGTATTTATATAAACTATATTAACTCTATCTAACCCTAACACCCCTAACTAAATTCTTATTAAATAAATCTAATTCATATTATAAACTAAAATATTCCTATTTAAATCTAAATACTTACCTATAAAATAAACCCTAAGATAGCTACAATATAATTAATAATTACATTATAGCTATGTTAGGGTTTATATTTATTTTACAGGTAAATTGTTAATTATTTTAACTAGGTATAATAGCTATTAAATAGTTATTAACTATTTAATAGCTACCTAGTTAAAATAATTACCCAATTACCTGTAAAATAAATCCTAACCTAAGTTACAAATACACCTACACTATCAATAAATTAAATAAACTACAAATATCTATCTAAAAATACAATTAAATAAACTAAACTAAATTACAAAAAAAACCAAACACTAAATTACAAAAAATAAAAAAAAGATTACAAGATTTTAAAGCTAATTACACCTATTCTAAGCCCCCTAATAAAATAATAAAGCCCCCCAAAATAAAAAAATTCCCTTCCCTATTCTAAATTTAAAAAAGTTCAAAGCTCTTTTACCTTACCAGCCCTTAAAAGGGCCTTTTGTGGGGGCATGCCCCAAAGAAAACTGCTCTTTTGCCTGCAAAAAAAACCACAATACCACCCCCCAACATTACAACCCACCACCCACATACCCCTAATCTAACCCAAACCCCCCTTAAATAAACCTAACACTACCCCCCTGAAGATCCCCCAACCTTGTATTCACCCAGCTGGGCCGAACCGATCCAGGCGATGTGTTCCAGCAAGCGGCAGTGAAGTCTTCATCCATCCGGGCGATGTCTTGAAGCAAGCGGCAGAGAGTCTTCTTCCATCGGCGACGTCTTCAAGCAAATCGGCATCTTCAATCTTCTTACTTCGCTCCTCCGCCGCGGAGCATCCTTCTGGCACGACGACTTCCCGACGAATGAGGTTCCTTTAAATGACGTCATCCAAGATTGAATCAGCCAATCAGATTCAAGTTCAATCCGATTGGCTGAACCAATCAGCCAATTGGATTGAACTTGAATCTGATTGGCTGATTCAATCAGCCAATCAGATATTTCTACCTTAATTCCGATTGGCTAATAGAATCCTATCAGCCAATCGGAATTCGGCGGACGCCATCTTGGATGACGTCATTTAAAGGAACCTCATTCGTCGGGAAGTCGTCGTGCCGGAAGGATGCTCCGCGGCGGAGGAGCGAAGTAAGAAGATTGAAGATGCCGATTTGCTTGAAGACGTCGCCGATGGAAGAAGACTCTCTGCCGCTTGCTTCAAGACATCGCCCGGATGGATGAAGACTTCACTGCCGCTTGCTGGAACACATCGCCTGGATCGGTTCGGCCCGGCTGGGTGAATACAAGGTAGGGGGATCTTCAGGGGGGTAGTGTTAGGTTTATTCAAGGGGGGTTTGGGTTAGATTAGGGGTATGTGGGTGGTGGGTTGTAATGTTGGGGGGTGGTATTGTGTTTTTTTTTTGCAGGCAAAAGAGCAGTTTTCTTTGGGGCATGCCCCCACAAAAGGCCCTTTTAAGGGCTGGTAAGGTAAAAGAGCTTTGAACTTTTTTTAATTTAGAATAGGGTAGGGAATTTTTTTATTTTGGGGGGCTTTATTATTTTATTAGGGGGCTTAGAATAGGTGTAATTAGCTTAAAAATCTTGTAATCTTTTTTTTATTTTTTTGTAATTTAGTGTTTGTTTGTTTTTTGTAATTTAGTTTAGTTTATTTAATTGTATTTTTAGATAGATATTTGTAGTTTATTTAATTTATTGATAGTGTAGGTGTATTTGTAACTTAGGTTAGGATTTATTTTACAGGTAATTGGGTAATTATTTTAACTAGGTAGCTATTAAATAGTTAATAACTATTTAATAGCTATTATACCTAGTTAAAATAATTAACAATTTACCTGTAAAATAAATATAAACCCTAACATAGCTATAATGTAATTATTAATTATATTGTAGCTATCTTAGGGTTTATTTTATAGGTAAGTATTTAGATTTAAATAGGAATATTTTAGTTTATAATATGAATTAGATTTATTTAATAAGAATTTAGTTAGGGGTGTTAGGGTTAGATAGAGTTAATATAGTTTATATAAATACTATAGTAACTATATTAACTATATTAACCCTAATATAATTAGGGTTAATATAGTTAATATATATAATGTAATAACTATATTAACTATAATATACTTAGGGTTAATATAGATAATATAGCTGGCGGCGGGGTAGGTAGATTAAATTAGGGGTTAATAATTTTAATATAGATGGCGGCGGTGTAAGGGGTTCACATTAGGGGATAGATCAGTTAGATGGTGGCGGTTTTAGGGGCTCACAGTAGGGGGTTAGTTTATGTAGATGGCGACGGTTTAGGGGTTAAATACTTTATTATGGATTGCGGCGGGGGATCGTGGTTGACAGGGAGATAGACATTGCGCATGCGTTAGGTGTTAGGTTTATTTTAGCAGATCGCGGTTGACAGGGAGATAGACATTGCGCATGCGTTAGGTGTTAGGTTTATTTTAGCAGCCAGTTTAGGGAGTTACGGGGCTCCAATAGTCAGCGTACGGCTTCTTACGGCTGCTTTTTGTGGCGAGGTGAAAATGGAGTAAGATTTCTCCATTTTCGCCACGTAAGTCCTTACGCTGTATATTGGATACCAAACTGCGCGGGTTTGGTATACCTGCCTATGGCCCAAAAAACTACGGGCGACGGCAGAAATATACGCGCGTAACTTCTAGGTTACGCCGTATATAGGATACCAAACCTGCGCAAATATTGGCGTCGCCGACTTTTGCGGGCGACGATTTTTATCGGATCGACCCCCTGGTGAGCAATTAGCTGGTAATGATGCAAAATGGTAGAGAGATATAGAAAATGGAGGCACAACAAAATGGACAAATAGAAATTAATAAATGTTACATCATATATGTTTTGTTATTTTATTTTATCTGTTTTTTATTTCCTGAATCTGATTGACATTTGGCAGATCTGCAATGTATGCACCTTTGCAGCATTTGTAAAGCCTTGTTTTACAGCAGTATGGCAGTGTAACCAGGGGTGCTGCTAGGCTTAAAGGGCAACTAAAGTCGCAATTACATTTTCATGATTTAGAAAAAGCATGCAATTAAAATAAACATTCCAATATACTTTCATTATCAAAACATGCACATTATTTTTATATGCACACTCTCTGAGGCTCAGGCTCCCACTGAACATATGCAAAAGTGCACAGTATACACGTATATGCATTTTGTGATTGGCTGATAGCTGTCACATGATACAGGGGAGAGAAGTTTGGAATAACTTTTAAATTAACACTGCTCATTTCAAATTCAAAGTAAGTGCTATTGCATAGTCTTTCTGTTGTGTGAATATTCAATTCTGTATTTAGTGGTCCTTTAATTTCATGAGTACATTTAAGAACCCTTTGTCAAAACTCAACCATAGGCTCCACCCTATCCCACCATAAATAGTTCTTAAAAATGGGCAGTGATTTGACTCATTCATAACTACCTGTAACACGTACAGAGCACTACTTTGATCCACTTGGCTATCCATAACAGAAAAAGACATTTGATGAAACAATGGACTTTTTAGGAATAGACTGCTCACATAAAGTTAACTCAGAAGCACCATATAGAATATTAAAAAAGCAGATAAAGCAGTACTTGAAAAATAATTAAAGGGATATTAAACCCAAAATTGTTCTTTCGCGATTCAGATAGAGAATACAATTTTAAACAACATTCCAATTTACTTCTATTATCTAATTTGCTTCATTCTTTAGATATCCTTTGTTGAAGAAATAGCAATGCACATGGGTGAGCCAATCAGATGAGGCATCTATGTGCAGCAACCAATCAGCAGCTACTGACCCTATCTAGATATGCTTTTCAGCAAAGTATATCAAGAGAATGAAGCAAATTAGACAATAGAAGTAAATTAGAAAATTGTTTAAAATAGCATGCTCTTTCTAAATCACAAAAGAAAAAAAATGGGTTTAATGTCCCTTTAATTCTACAAAAGCATATTGCACTTGAGGTGCATCTGGTTTGTGGTCATGTAACTATAGTGATGGGAAGAATAATTTTGCTGAATGTTTTGGTACTGACTGATAAAAATTTGCAAAACCCAGTGGTCACTGAACTTCACTTTTAATGTATACAGTTACAGTAGCTCATTCAAGACCTGCAAACAATATGTGTGAGCTTTAGTGATGTCACAAACCTAAAAATTTGGGTTCGCGAAAGGCGAATGCGAACTTCCGCAAAAGTTCGCGAACGGGCGAACCGGGCAAACCTCCATAGACTTCAATAGGCAGGCGAATTTTAAAACCCACAGGGACTCTTTCTGGCCACAATAGTGATGGAAAAGTTGTTTCAAGGGGACTAACACCTGGACTGTGGCATGCCGGAGGGGGATCCATGGCAAAACCCCCATGGAAAATTACATAGTTGATGCAGAGTCTGGTTTTAATCCATAAAGGGCATAAATCACCTAACATTCCTAAATTGTTTGGAATAACGTGCTTTAAAACATCAGGTATGATGTTGTATCGATCAGGTAGTGTAAGGGTTACGCCCGCTTTAACAGTGCGCAGGCAGTGTAGGTGATATACCTGCCCTGACCATGCTTTGCAGACCATGTATCAGTGGTCAGATGGACCCTTGCCCCAACACTGTGTGCCAGACATGCCATTATAGCAGACTTATATGGCTTTGGCGTTGCTTTTTGGTAAAAGAAGGCTGCTAAATGCCACCATTTCACCGGCAAATGCGATCCAATAAAAAAAAATTGTTCACTTTTTCTCAAACTTTAGGTTTCTCACAGAAATTATTTACAAACAACTTATGCAATTATGGCATAAATGGTTGTAAATGCTTCTCTGGGATCCCCTTTTTTCAGAAATAGCAGACTTATATGGCTTTGGCGTTGCTTTTTGGTAAATAGAAGGCTGCTAAATGCCACTGCGCACCACACGTGTTTTATGCCCAGCAGTGAAGGGGTTAATTAGGGAGCATGTAGGCAGCTTGTAGAGTTAATTTTAGCTTAAGTGTAGTGTAGTATACAGCCCAAAGTATTGATCTAGGCCCATTTTGGTATATTTAATGCCACTATTTCACCGCCAAATGCGATCAAATTTTAAAAAAACTTAAATTTTTTCGCAATTTTAGGTTTCTCACTGAACTTATTTACAAACAGCTTGTGCAATTATGGCACAAATGGTTGTAAATGCTTCTCTGGGATCCCCTTTGTTCAGAAATAGCAGACATATATGACTTTGGCATTGCTTTCTGGTAATTAGAAGGCCGCTAAATGCTGCTGCGCATCACACGTGTATTATGGCTAGCAGTGAAGGGGTTAATTAGGTAGTTTGTAGGGAGCTTGCAGGGTTAATTTTAGCTTTAGTGTAGAGATCAGCCTCCCACCTGACACATCAGACCCCCTGATCCCTCCCAAACAGCTCCCTTCCCTCCCCCACCCCACAATTGTCCCCGCCATCTTAAGTACTGGCAGAAAGTCTGCCAGTACTAAAATAAAAGGTTTTTAAAAAAAGTAAAAAAACATTTTTTAGCATATTTACATATGCTGTGGTGTAGCATCCCCCCTTAGCCCCCAACCTCCCTGATCCCCCCCAAAACAGCTCTCTAACCCTCCCCATCTGCCTTATTGGCGGCCATCTTGGGTACTGGCAGCTGTCTGCTATTATTTCACAGTCAAAAAAGTGTTGTTTTTTTTAAATGTACACTACTGTTACACATATGAGTGGTGGCACTGGGCAAGTGGGCACAGTATACGCTGTGAGCCTGACACACACGCTGGCAGGCAGGCAACTGAAGTTAGATTACACAGGAAAAAAAAAAAAAGCAGACTGATGTTCTAGCCCTAAAAAGGGCTTTTTGGGGTGATGTCCTTACAGCTGAGATCAGATGAGTCCTTCAGGACTGTAGTGGACACTGAATACACTAGCCTAGCTATCGATTTCCCTATTAAATCAGCAGCAGATACACTGTCCCTCCTCTCACTAAGAATGCAGCTTCCAAATGAATCTAAGATGGATGCTGTCCCGGAGGTGGGAGGGTCTGGGAGGGAGGGTCTGCTGCTGATTGGCTGTAATGTGTCTTCTGACTGTGAGGTACAGGGTCAAAGTTTACTCAATGATGACGAATAGGCGGCGGATCGAACATCGCATATGTTCGCCGGGAACTATTCGCCTGCAAACTATTCGCGACATCACTAGTGAGCTTATTTGGGTCATAGGGTGACCATATTGCCGCTTTAAAAAGGGACACATATGAAAAATACATATGTCAGGGCTGTTTTCAGGGCTGTTTAAAGAAATGTTTTTTTTATAAGAACCCTGACATATATGTGTCCCTTTTTAAAGCGGCAATATGGTCACTCTATACAGTCACTCATTCTATAAAACAACAACATTAGGCATGCAAGGGCGGAAAATAAGTTTTTTGCGTCATTCTTGGCGCGAGAATTGTTTTGACGTGAAGTTACGTCCGATGACGCAAATTCGTCATTTCCGGCGTCTTAGTTGACGCCAAGTTCCTTGCTCAAGGTTGCGTTGTCAATGATGCGAGTGTGTCATTTCCATATGTTTTTAGCGCCAAAAAAATTTCAGTTACGTTGTGCGTCATACTTGGCGCCAAATAATTTCATTATTTAAAACCCCAATTCCTATGTGCCTCTTGCTTTTTTCTATGTTAGAGGGCTATGGTGTTTGAATTTTTTTCCCATTCCTGAAACTGCCATATAAGGAAATTGATCATTTTGATCATATGTTGTTTTTTCTCTTACATTTGCAAGATGTCTCAAGCTGATCCTGTCTCAGAAACCATTGTTGGAACCCTGCTACCTGATAACAGTTCTACCAAAGCTAAGTGCATTTGTTGTAAATTTGTGGAGATTATATCTCCAGCAGTGGTATGTAATAGTTGTCATGATAAGCTTTTACATGCAGAGAATGTATCCATCAGTAATAGTACTATGCCTGTTGTACCTTCAACATCTAATGTACAAGATATACCTGTGAATATAAAAGATTTTATTGCTGATGCGATTCAGAAGGCTTTGTCTGCCATCCCGCCTTCTAATAAACGTAATAGGTCTTTTAAAACTTCTCATAAAGTTGATGACATTTCTAATGACCAACAACATACTGAATTATCCTCATCTGATGAGGATCTAGCTTATTCAGAAGATCGTTCCTCAGATATTGACACTGGCAAATCTACTTATTTATTTAAAATAGAGTATATTCGTTCCTTGTTAAAAGAAGTGTTGATTACATTGGATATTGAGGAAACTAGTAAACGTTTAAATTCTGTTTATAAACCTCCTGTGGTTACTCCAGAGGTTTTTCCAGTTCCTGATGCTATTTCTGATATGATTTCTAAGGAATGGAATAGGCCTGGTACTTCTTGTATTCCTTCTTCAAGGTTAAGAAATTGTATCCTTTGCCACCAATTAGATTGGAGTTTTGGGAAAAGATCCCCAAAGTTGATGGGGCTATTTCTACTCTTGCTAAACGTACTACTATTCCTATGGAAGATAGTACTTCTTTTAAAGACCCTTTAGATAAAAAACTTGAATCTTATCTAAGGAAAGCTTATTTTTATTCTGGTCATCTCCTCAGACCTGCCATTTCTATGGCTGATGTTGCATCTGCATCAACTTTTGAGTTGGAAAGTTTAGCGCAACAGGAAATGGATCCTAATTTGTCTAGCATTGTTCGCTTGCTTCAACATGCTAATCATTTTATTTGTGATGCCATTTTTAATATCATCAAAATTGACGTTAAATCTATGTCTTTAGCTATTTTAGCTAGAAGAGCTTTGTGGCTTAAATATTCGAATGCTGACATGGTATCTAAGTCTAGATTACTATCTCTTTCTTTCCAATGTAATAAGTTATTTGGCTCTCAGTTGGATTCAATTGTTTCAACTGTCACTGGGGGGAAGGAAGTTTTTTTGCCTCAGGATAAAAGACCTAAGGGTTAATCTAAAACTTCTAACAGCGTTCTGTTCGGCAAAATAATGAACAGAAACCTAATCCTTCCCCCAAAGAATCTGGTTCCAATTGGACACCTTCTTCAAATTGGAGTAAATCCAAACTGTTTAAGAAACCAAAGCCAGCCCCCAAGTCTGCATGAAGGTGCGGCCCTCATCCCAGCTCAGCTGGTAGGGGGCAGATTAAGATTCTTCCAAAACATTTAGTCAGATTCTGTCCAATATCATAGGATTCAGAGTATTGTCTCTCAAGGGTACCGAATAGGATTCAGAGTAAGACCTCCTGTGAGAAGGTTTTTTGTCTCACGCATCCCAGTAAATCCAGTAAAGGCTCAAGCTTTTCTGAAGTGTGTTTCAGACCTGGAGCTTTCAGGGGTAATCATACCAGTTCCATTTCAGGAACAGGGTCTGGGGTTTTATTCAAATCTATTCATTGTCCCAAAGAAAGAAAAATCCAGGCCAGTTCTGGATCTGAAAATTTTGAATTGTTATGTAAGAATGACAACTTTCAAAATGGTGACTATAAGGACTATTCTGCCTTTTGTTCAGCAAGGGCATTATATGTCCACAATATACTTACAGGATGCTTATCTTCATATTCCGATTCATCCAGACCATTATCAGTTTCTGAGATTCTCTTTTCTAGACAAGCATTACTAATTTGTCGCTCTTCCATCTGGCCTTGCGACAGCTCCAAGAATCTTTTCGAAAGTTCTCGTGACCTACTCTCTGTAATCAGAGAACGGGGTATTGCAGTATTTCCTTAATTGGACGATATCTTGGTACTAGCTCAGTCTTTACATTCTGCAGAATCTCACACAAATCAACTAGTGTTGTTTCTTCAAAGACACGGTTGGAGGATCAATTTACCAAAAAGTTATTTGATTCCTCAGACAAGGGTCACCTTTTTAGGTTTCCAGATAGATTCAGTGTCCATGACTCTGTCTCTAACAGACAAGAGATGATTACAATTGTTTTCAGCTTGTCGGAACCTTCAGTCTCAGTCATTCCCTTCACTGGCTATGTGCATGGAAGTTTTAGGTCTCATGACTGCAGCATCGGACGTGATCCCCTATGCTTGTTTTCATATAAGACCTCTCCAGCTTTGTATACTGAACCAGTGGTGTAGGGATTATACAAAGATATCACAATTAATATCCTTAAATCCCACTGTTCGACTCTCTCTGACTTGGTGGATAGATTACCATCGTATAGTTCAAGGGGCCTCTTTTGTTCATGCAACCTGGACTGTGATCACAACAGATGCAAGTCTTTCAGGTTGGGGAGCTGTCTGGGGATCTCTGACAGCACAAGGGGTTTGGAAATCTCAAGAGACGAGGTTACCAATCAATATTTTAGAACTCCATGCTATCTTCAGGGCTCTTCAGGTGTGTCCTCTGTTGAAGAGAGATCCGTTCATTTGTTTTCAGACAGACAGCATCACAACTGTGGCATATGTCAATCATCAGGGTGGGACTCGCAGTCCCCAAGCCATGAAAGAAGTATCTTGGATACTTGCTTTTGCGGAATCCAGCTCCTGTCTAATTTCTGTGGTTCATATCCCAGGTATAGACTATTGGGAAGCGGATTATCTCAGCCGTCAGACTTTACATCCGGGGGAGTGGTCGCTCCATCCAGATGTGTTTTCTCAGATTGTTCAGATGTGGGGTCTTCCAGTAATAGATCTGATGGCTTCCCATCTAAACAAGAAACTTCCCAGGTACCTGTCCAGGTCCAGGGATCCTCAGGCGGAAGCAGTGGATGTGTTAGCAGTTCCTTGGTGTTACCAACCTGCTTATATCTTCCTGCCTCTAGTTCTTCTTCCAAAAGTGATTTCTAAAATCATCATGGAACAATTGTTTGTTTTGCTGGAAGCTCCAGCATGGGTTCACAGGTTTTGGTATGCAGATCTTGTTCGGATGTCCAGCTGCCGACCCTGGCCGCTTCCATTAAGGCTAGACCTTCTGTCTCAAGGTCCGTTTTTCCATCAGGATCTCAAATCATTAAATTTGAAGGTATGGAAATTGAACGCCTCGGGATTAGTCATAGAGGTTTCTCTGACTCAGTGATTAATACTATGTTACAGGCTTGTAAATCTGTTTCTAGGAAGATTTATTATTGAGTTTGGAAGACTTATATTTCATGATATTCTTCTCATAAATTCTCCTGGCATTCTTTTAGAATTCCTAGAATTTTACAGTTTGTTCAGGATGGTTTGGATAAAGGTTTGTCTGCAAGTTCCTTAAAGTGACAAATCTCTGCTCTTTCTGTTTTATTTCACAGAAACATTGCTAAGCTTCTTGATATTCACTGTTTTATACAGGCTTTGGTCCGTATCAAGCCTGTCATTAAATCAATCTTTCCTCCTTGGAGTCTTAATTTGGTTTTGAAGGCCTTACAGGCTCCTCCTTTTGAGCCTATGTATTGTATGGACAGTAAACTACTTTCTTGGAAAGTGTTGTTCCTTTTGGCCATCTCTTCTGCTAGAAAAGTTTCTGAATTATCTGCTCTTTCTTGTGAATCTCCTTTTCTGATTTTCCATCAGGATAAGGCAGTTTTGCGGACTTCATTTAAATTCTTACCTAAGGTTGTGAATTCTAACAACATTAATAGAGAAATTGCTGTTCCTTCTTTGTGTCCTAATCCTAAGAATTCTTTGTAGAAATCCTTGCAATCTTTGGATGTGGTAAGATCTTTGAAATATTATGTTGAAGCTACTAAAGATTTCAGGAAGACGTCTAGTCTATTTGTTATCTTTTCTGGTTCTAGGAAAGGTCAGAAGGCTTCTGCCATTTCCTTGGCATCTTGGTTAAAGCTTTTGATTCATCAGCCTTATTTGGAGTCGGGTCAGGCCCCGCCTCAGAGAATTACAGTTCATTCTACTAGATCAGTCTCCACATTGTGGGCTTTTAAGTATGAAGCTTCAGTTGATCAGATTTGCAAAGCAGCAACTTGGTCTTCTTTGCATACATTTACTAAATTCTACCGTTTTGATGTATTTGCTTCTTTGGAAGCAGTTTTTGGTAGAAAAGTTCTTCATGCAGGTGTTTCAGTTTGATTCCTCTGCTTATGTTTTAAGTTTTTTTCTTTCATTTATGAGAAAGACTTATTTTTTTAGTTGTGGATTTAATTTTCTCAGCGGAAAATGGCTGTTATTATTTTATCCCTCCCTCTCTAGTGACTCTCGTGTGTAGTTCCACATCTTGGGTATTTCTATCCCACAAGTCACTAGCTCATGGACTCTTGCCAATTAAATGAAAGAATTTATTTAAGAACTTACCTGATAAATTCATTTCTTTCATATTGGCAAGAGTCCATGAGAACCACCCTTTTTTTGGCGGTTATAATTTTTTTGTATAAAGCACAATTATTTCCAAATTCCTTTGTTGATGCTTTTTACTCCTTTCTTTTTCACCCCACTACTTGGCTATTCGTTAAACTGAATTGTGGGTGTGGTGAGGGGTGTATTTATAGGCATTTTGAGGTTTGGGAAACTTTGCCCCTCCTGGTAGGATTGTATATCCCATATGTCACTAGCTCATGGACTCTTGCCAATATGAAAGAAATGAATTTATCAGGTAAGTTCTTACATAAATTATGTTTTAGGCATCAGTATAGAGAGGTAAAAGTGCAGTTTTATATTATTTTTTCCTTTAAATAAAGTTTGAACAATTGGTAAATGTTAACTTGGACTTTAAGCAAAGCTCAAATTAGCAGTCATATTCTTTGTGCTAAGTTGTTGGAGTTCTTATCCTTTTTTTTTAAAACCAGTTTTATTAGTTTTATTAATTTTACTTAACAAACATCAAAAAAAAAGTATCAAAGTCAATGGCATTGTAACAAGTTGCAACATTATAAAACATTATAAAACATTATAAAAAGTACCCTGGAATCCAAACCTTTTTAGAGTCAATAGCATATAGCCCCTATCCACTCTATCAAATACCTTCTCTGCCTCCAGTGACAGAAACAGAGAAGGCACCCCCTTATCTGAATAATCTAATAAATCTAGTACCCTTTTGACATTATCAGGAGCTTTCCTATGTTTAATGAACCCAACTTGATCAGGAGCAATCAAGAATGGCATATAGTTGTGCAATCTTGTGGCTAAAATATAAGTAAATAATTGATCTCTGATGGGTACTTCTTGAAGCGTTGCATTTACATTATTGTCACTAATAATAGGGATTACAATAATCAGACTGAATGTCAGTTTGTTGGCAATTAATTACAAGATTATGATTCTCGGGTCATACAGGGAGTACAGAATTATTAGGCAAGTTGTATTTTTGAGGATTAATTTTATTATTGAACAACAACCATGTTCTCAATGAACCCAAAAAACTCATTAATATCAAAGCTGAATAGTTTTGGAAGTAGTTTTTAGTTTCTTTTTAGTTATAGCTATTTTAGGGGGATATCTGTGTGTGCAGGTGACTATTATTGTGCATAATTATTAGGCAACTTAACAAAAAACAAATATATACCCATTTCAATTATTTATTTTTACCAGTGAAACCAATATAACATCTCAACATTCACAAATATACATTTCTGACATTCAAAAACAAAACAAAAACAAATCAGTGACCAATATAGCCACCTTTCTTTGCAAGGACACTCAAAAGCCTGCCATCCATGGATTCTGTCAGTGTTTTGATCTGTTCACCATCAACATTGCGTGCAGCAGCAACCACAGCCTCCCAGACACTGTTCAGAGAGGTGTACTGTTTTCCCTCCTTGTAAATCTCACATTTGATGATGCACCGCTGTGGAGTACTTGGACGCGTGTGATGGAGCATTGTCCTGCATGAAAATCATGTTTTTCTTGAAGGATGCAGACTTCTTCCTGTACCACTGCTTGAAGAAGGTGTCTTCCAGAAACTGGCAGTAGGATTGGGAGTTGAGCTTGACTCCATCCTCAACCCGAAAAGGCCCCACAAGCTCATCTTTGATGATACCAGCCCAAACCAGTACTCCACCTCCACCTTGCTGGCGTCTGAGTCGGACTGGAGCTCTCTGCCCTTTACCAATCCAGTCACGGGCCCATCCATCTGGCCCATCAAGACTCGCTCTCATTTCATCAGTCCATAAAACCTTAGAAAAATCAGTCTTGAGATATTTCTTGGCCCAGTCTTGACCTTTCAGCTTGTGTGTCTTGTTCAGTGGTGGTCGTCTTTCAGCCTTTCTTACCTTGGCCATGTCTCTGAGTATTGCACACCTTGTGCTTTTGGGCACTCCAGTGATGTTGCAGCTCTGAAATATGGCCAAACTGGTGGCAAGTGGCATCTTGGCAGCTGCACGCTTGACTTTTCTCAGTTCATGGGCAGTTATTTTGCGCCTTGGTTTTTCCACACGCTTCTTGCGACCCTGTTGACTATTTTGAATGAAACGCTTGATTGTTCGATGATCACGCTTCAGAAGCTTTGCAATTTTAAGAGTGCTGCATCCCTCTGCAAGATATCTCACTATTTTTGACTTTTCTGAGCCTGTCAAGTCCTTCTTTTGACCCATTTTGCCAAAGGAAAGGAAGTTGCCTAATAATTATGCACACCTGATATAGGGTGTTGATGTCATTAGACCACACCCCTTCTCATTACAGAGATGCACATCACCTAATATGCTTAATTGGTAGTAGGCTTTCGAGCCTATACAGCTTGGAGTAAGACAACATGCATAAAGAGGATGATGTGGTCAAAATACTCATTTGCCTAATAATTCTGCACTCCCTGTAGTTTGCTGTAAGGTACTTTGAAATCATAATAAAATATGTTTAATTGAGTATAGTAAAATAGAACTTTACAATATACTTTAAGAATACATTGCTGCCTTTCCAACCGTCCTCGGTTTCTATAAAGCAATGAGTGCTACCATGTTGTAATTTAGTTATCCAAAATCTAAAAGCCTGTTCTCCTTATCTCATATCCTCTGCTAAGGTCAGTTGGGACAGTTTTAAATATGCTGACACAGACACTTTAGTTACTTTTTTATTTGTCATTAGTTGTGCTAAGTATAAAAGAAACCTAAGTTGCAACATGGTGGTGTCCATTGCTTTATAAAAAGTAAAGCTTTACATTAATTTATTACATTTTTTATTTTAAAAGTACTATTCATATTATTTCAGGCAAATTTTAACATTAAATATATTGTTATATCTATCATTAACTTGGTGTTTAATCTCCCGTTAACAAAAATATGCTTCTGCCCAAAAGGCAATAAAGTATGGATAGGAATTGTAATGGTCTACATGGGCAATATGTACTCCTAAGTAATGCATTGTACTTTCTAGGTTCAAGGAAAGGAAGGACTACGAAAAATATAAAAGCTCCAGTATCAAAGGCTACTTCTACTTATAGCATGGGATGATCCTTCGGTAAAGAAACTTGAAGTGAAACATTAAACCAAAATAAAGACTAAACAGGTGTATGTGTTGTCAAAGAAGAGAATGCAAAACACTTACCACTGGAGCAATGAGGGGACATACAGCAGTATGAGGCAAAGGCACAAGGAGTAAATGATCAAGGAAAATACTCAAGGTCATCTATGGAAAATTAAGCACTGTCCGTGATCTTTGAATTAATTACATACCAAAAAAGGGACCTATCAAGAAGCAGCATCCTCATTATGCAGCTGTGTAGAGCTTAAGGGGTCAATTTATCATATGCCGGGCTGATATGATTCGTTGTAGCGAATCATGTCCGCCCGACATCGCTAAATTCTGACAGCATACGCTGTCGGCATTTACCATTGCACAAGCATATCTTGTGAAATGCTTGTGCAATGCCACCCCTTGCACATTCATGGCCAATCAGCTGCTATCAGGGGGTGTCAATCATAAGGTGGCAGACAAGTTAAAGGCAGCGACCTTACGACCGCTGCTTCTTAACTTAAGTTTCTGGTGAGCCAGAAACTTCGGGCGTAGAAAGCAGCATCTGCTGCTTATTAAATCTACCCCTAAAAGAGCAAAAGAGATGAAAAAACCATGCTGTACATAGAAATACTTGGAAAGTGTTAAAAAAAACATTAAATATTTTTATTCTGGTAGTAAAACATGGCTATGTGATGAATTTTAGTTTCTTACTCATTGACCCATGGAGAAGAAAGAGATATCTCAAAGGACAGTACTAGGCAATACACATTGTTTTCTGGGCAGAAGTAAGAAAAGAAAATATAAAAGATATAAATAAAGATATAGTTCATTTTAGTAGAACAAGGAAATAGTGAATATTTGAGAACTAAATATACAATTGTGATACTAATACAAAAAAGGTGTAGAGGCCAATAAAGCCACAGTAGGTTGGGATCCATTATGATATGTCTCTTTTCAATCTCTGTTTCCTCCACAATTACTAGCCTTCAAAACAGAACTTATGTACTGTTAGAAGTCAGCATCATTAGTCATTACTATTTATTATGAGGAATTTACCATGTAGCCGTCTATGTTTAACAAAAGAATATACATCACATTATTTTTAAATGAGAGTAAAGCAAATGTATATATTTAACATTTAAACAGCACCTGTGATAATAATGTTTCTCAATTCCTGTTTCAAGACCTACATAGAGGATAGACTCTGTCGGGCATATTTATCAAGCTCTGTATGGAGCTTGAAGCCCCATATTTCTGGCGAGTCTTCAGACTCGCCAGAAACACAAGTTATGAAGCAGCGGTCTACAACCTGTTAGCCTGCTCTGAGGAGGCGGACAGCGATCACCAGAAATCAACCCAATCGAATATGATCAGGTTGATTGACACCCCCTGCTAGCGGCCCGATTGGCCGCGAATCTGCAGGGGGCGACGTTGCACCAGCAGTTCACAAGAACTGCTGGTGCAATGCTGAATGCGGAGAGCGTAATGCTGTCCGCATTCAGCAATGTCTGTCGGACATGATCTGCTGATCGGATCATGTCGGACAGACATTTGAAAAATAGGCCCCATTGTGTATCGCTGATATTATTCAACTACTCTAAAGGCTGAAAAAAGGCTGAAAACTAAATAAACACTTGAGCTTATAAAATGCGTCAATGAACACATTCAAATTATTTATGATTGAAATCATTATTATGCTAATGAGCTAAATAATTTACAGTGGGTTTAACCTAACTAATTAACTAGACAATTTTCTCAGTAGGGCAAAGTTTGAGCATTGTTAATGGAAACTATTTCAATTCATAATACATCCTTAACAATCAATGTATAATTCTCAGTCCTAAAAAAGCTTAAACTGAAAGTGAAACATAGCTACACTAATGTTATTTTAAAATGTACATATTTACATTTATTTTTTTTATACAAATACAGGTCCTACAATATCAGACTAAATAAGTTAAACATTTAAAGAAATCATGGATGTATCTCCAGTTCTACTAATATAACCCTACATAAAATAGCTAAGTGTATATATATATATATATATATATATATATATATATATATATATATATATACATACACTCAGAGACCCTGACTTTAAAGAGACATAACAGTCTCTTTGTATATTTTGTTAAAAAGAATACCTATTTTAGCTCATGATCAGCTACACTGGATATAAGTCTACATACCCTTATGAAATTGTAGGTTTATGAAATGTGAAGCAAAAAAACAAAAAAGTCCAGCTCCACAGAATAAAAAAAAAATCCTGTATTTAATCCATATTTAAAAACAGAGGTACAGCAGATTAAAAGAGAGAGCGTAATGATGGCTTACGTGTTTCGGCAGAAAAAAAACGTAATCATAGCCTGTACTAAACACCTTGCTCTAGGTATTTAAACACACTCCTACCTAATAGGTTAAAAAAAACTAAAGTACTAGTTACGCCCTCAAATTACTTAACCCATTCGGATATCAGTTTAGCAAAACTTTGAAGCCTTCACTTATACAAAATAAGTGGTAATAGGTGATTCAACGATACATATTATATACATATTGGATACATCTGATACAACAAGAAAATTGTACACAATTTATATTAGAATAAACTTTAAAACAACTAATACTATCTCAATTGTAGTGAGATAAATGTCTTAACTTTGAAATAATTTGCCCTAGATTAACCAATGATAAGTTACATGAACCTAGGATATAGTAGGGACATAGGATATTAATATGATATCAATATCAAGATTAATTTGAGGACTTGATGAAAAAAAAACATATTAAAATGGGCAAGTGTATTATGCCAAATTTACATCAATCCATATATACAACCTAAATATACCTAAAGGCTATCCACTGCAAATTTTGTTATACAATGGAGAATGTACAGCAGTATTTTTCCCTTTCATCAGCTACGGCAAGAGCAAGTAATGCTCAGGAATGTGAACTTATATTCTCTACGGATAATACTGTATTGTCATTAAGTGCTCTCTTTGACACCATGGCCTTCTTCTGCAGCGTATTTGTGGCGAGGCTGATTCGCCTAAGTTATCAAGCCCTACACACCAGCAAAAGTAGAATTTAGTGACGTAAGCTTCACGATTCTTACGTCACTCCAGATGTTCCGCACACAAGTTCGGCACAATCTGACTACTTTTGCTAGTTACAAAAAAACTAGCAGGTACGCTCAGCACTTTTCCGGCCCAGCGTACCTGGTTTTCAATCCGCCGCCCTGGAGGCGGCGGATCCCATAGGAATCAATGGGAGTCTGACCATAGCGAAAGCTCATGTTCGCTGCTGCCCGACATCCCATTGATTCCTATGGGAGCTGTCTGCACCTAACACCCTAACATGTACCCCGAGTCTAAACACCCCTAATCTGTCCCCCCTACACCGCCGCAACTAAATAAATGTATTACCCCCTAAACCGCCGCTCCCGGAGCCCGCAGCCACTCTAATAAACTGATTAACCCCTAAACCGCCACCCCCGGACCCCGCAGCCACTATAATAAACTGATTAACCCCTAAACCACTGCTCCCCGACCCCGCAGCCACTATAATAAACTGATTAACCCCTAAACCACCGCTCCCGAACCCTGCCGCCACTATAATAAATATGTTAACCCCTAAACCGCCGCTCCCGGACCCCGTCGCCACCTACATAATACCTATTAATGCCTATCCTGCCCCCCCTACACCGCCGCCACTTTAATAAATTTATTAACCCCTATCCTGCCCCCCCTACACCGCCGCAACTATAATAAAATGATTAACCCCTAAACCTAAGTCTAACCCTAACCCTAACACCCCCTAACTTAAATATTAAATACATCTAAATATTATAACTTTTATTAACTAAATAAATCCTATTTAAAATTAAATACTTACCTTTAAAAAAAACCCTAATATAGCTACAATATAAATAATAATTATATTGTATCTATTTTAGGATTTATTTTTATTTTATAGGCAACTTTCTATTTATTTTAACTAGGAACAATAGCTATTAAATAGTTATTAACTATTTAATAGCTACCTAGTTAAAATAAAGAGAAATTTACCTGTAAAATAAATCCTAACCTAAGTTACAATTACACCTAACACTACACTATCATTAAATAAATTATTCCTATTTAAAACTAAATACTTACCTGTAAAATAAACCCTAAGATAGCTACAATGTAATTAATAATTACATTGTAGCTATTTTAGGATTTATATTTATTTTACAGGTAACTTTGTATTTATTTTAGCTAGTTAGAATAGTTATTAAACAGTTATTAACTATTTAATAACTACCTAGCTAAAAGAAATACAAAATTACCTGTAAAATAAATCCTAACCTAAGTTACAATTAAACCTAACACAACACTATCATTAAATTAATTAAATAAATTACCTACAAATAACTACAATTAAATACAATTAAATAAACTAACTAAAGTACAAAAAATAAAAAAACTAAGTTACAAAAAATAAAAAAAATAAGTTACAAACATTTAAAAAATATTACAACAATTTTAAGCTACTTACACCTAATCTAAGCCCCCTAATAAAATAACAAAGCCCCCCAAAATAAAAAAATGCCCTACCCTATTCTACATTAAAAAGTTAACAGCTCTATTACCTTACCAGCCTTTAAAAGGGCCTTTTGCGGGGAATGCCCCAAATAATTCAGCTCTTTTGCCTGTAAAAATAAAATACAACCCCCCCAACATTAAAACCCACCACCCACATACCCCTACTCTAACCCAAACCCCCCTTAAATAAACCTAACACTACCCCCCTGAAGATCATCCTACCTTTAGCCGTCTTCAGCCAGCCGACCACCGATGGTACAGAAGAAGACATCCGGAGCGACAGAAGTCATCATCCAAGGGGCGCTGAAGAAGTCTTCCATCCGATTGAAGTCAGCATCCAGGCGGCGCTGAAGAAGTCTTCCATCCGATTGAAGTCATCATCCAGGCGGCGTCTTCAATCTTCATCCATCCGGAGCGGAGCCATCTTCAGACGAGCCGACGCGGAGCCATCTTCTTCCACCGACGACTGAACGACGAATGACGGTTCCTTTAAATGACGTCATCCAATATGGCGTCCCTCGAATTCCGATTGGCTGATAGGATTTTATCAGCCAATCAGAATTAAGGTAGGAAAAATCTGATTGGCTGATTAAATCAGCCAATCAGATTGAAGTTCAATCCTATCAGCCAATCGGAATTCGAGGGACGCCATCTTGGATGACGTCACTTAAAGGAACCGTCATTTGTCGTTCAGTCGTTGGTGGAAGAAGATGGCTCCGCGTCGGCTCGTCTGAAGATGGCTCCGCTCCAGATGGATGAAGATTGAAGACGCCGCCTGGATGATGACTTCAATCGGATGGAAGATGTCTTCAGCGCCGCCTGGATGTTGACTTCAATTGGATGGAAGACTTCTTCAGCGCCCCTTGGATGATGACTTCTGCCGCTCCGGATGTCTTCTTCTGTTCCATCGGTGGTCGGCTGGCTGAAGACGGCTAAAGGTAGGATGATCTTCAGGGGGGTAAGTGTTAGGTTTATTTAAGGGGGGTTTGGGTTAGAGTAGGGGTATGTGGGTGGTGGGTTTTAATGTTGGGGGGGTTGTATTTTATTTTTACAGGCAAAAGAGCTGAATTCTTTGGGGCATGCCCCGCAAAAGGCCCTTTTAAGGGCTGGTAAGGTAATAGAGCTGTTAACTTTTTAATGTAGAATAGGGTAGGGCATTTTTTTTATTTTGGGGGGCTTTGTTATTTTATTAGGGGGCTTAGATTAGGTGTAAGTATCTTAAAATTGTTGTAATATTTTTTAAATGTTTGTAACTTATTTTTTTTATTTTTTGTACTTTAGTTAGTTTATTTAATTGTAGTTATTTGTAGGTAATTTATTTAATTAATTTAATGATAGTTTAGTGTTAGGTTTAATTGTAACTTAGGTTAGGATTTATTTTACAGGTAATTTTGTATTTCTTTTAGCTAGGTAGTTATTAAATAGTTAATAACTATTTAATAACTATTCTAACTAGCTAAAATAAATACAAAGTTACCTGTAAAATAAATATAAATCCTAAAATAGCTACAATGTAATTATTAATTACATTGTAGCTATCTTAGGGTTTATTTTGCAGGTAAGTATTTAGTTTTAAATAGGAATAATTTATTTAATGATAGTGTAGTGTTAGGTGTAATTGTAACTTAGGTTAGGATTTATTTTACAGGTACATTTTTCTTTATTTTAACTAGGTAGCTATTAAATAGTTAATAACTATTTAATAGCTATTGTACCTAGTTGAAATAAATTGAAATTTGCCTGTAAAATAAAAATAAATCCTAAAATAGATACAATATAATTATTATTTATATTGTAGCTATATTAGGGTTTATTTTACAGGTAAGTATTTAGTTTTAAATAGGATTAATTTAGTTAATAAGAGTTATAATATTTAGATGTATTTAATTAATATTTAAGTTAGGGGGGGTGTTAGGGTTAGGGTTAGACTTAGTTTTAGGGGTTAATAATTTTATTATAGGTTGCGGCGGTATAGGGGGGGCAGGATAGGGGTTAATAAATTTATTATAGGTGGCGACGGTGTAGGGGGGGCAGATTAGGGGTTAATAAGTTTAATATAGGTGGCGGCGGGGTCTGGGAGCGGCGGTTTAGGGGTTAAACAATTTATTTAGTTGCGGCGGGGTTCGGGATCGGCAGGATAGGGGTTAATACATTTATTATAGGTGGCGGCGGTATAGGGGGGGCAGGATATTGGTTACTAGGTATAATGTAGGTGGCGGTGGGCTCCGGGAGCAGCGGTTTAGGGGTTAATACATTTATTATAGTTGCGGCGGTGTTCGGGAGCGGCGGTTTAGAGGTTAATAACTTTATTTAGTTGCGGGGGCTCCGGGGGTACCGGTATAGGGGGTAGAACAGTGTAGTTTAGTGTGGGTGCTTAGTGACAGGCTAGCAATAAAGCTGGAAAAAAGCCGAAGAGCAGCGAGATTGGATGAGTGATAACTACCACAGTCCACTGCTCATCGCCCCGTACTTGGTGCGCGGCTTTTTGACAGCTTTATTGATAACTTTGGTGAGATTATTCAGGTCCGCAGAGGTGATGGTAGGCGAGCTTAGGCGGGCGTATTGGGGCCGGCGATGGCAGGTAAGTAGACACGTTGATAACTAGAGGCCCATGGCTAATCTGTTACCTAAAGAAGCCAAAACCCAATGGGATATTTGGACCATGGACAGATATGTTAAAGCGGGTATGATCCCTAGGGGTCTCAGAATTTTTAAATTTCCAACATTTGATGTTAACCCTGCTGATACTGAGTTTGTTAATTCATGGAATGATGTATTGTCAGAATGCTCATCTAGACTAATGCTATTATTAATTCAATACAAGAGCAAATTGTTAGAAAGTATTAGGAATGATATTGATACATTGCAACTTGAAATGAACAAACGCAGTACTGATCTTAACTTTCCTAAATTTAATGGTATTCTAAAGAAATCTGTGGCTGAGGTTAAAAGTATAATAATGGAAACAAAACACTCAAAAAAAGGGACAAGTCAGATTATGATTCAACTCTCTATTTGGAATAGATCACAACGATCCAAATGTAGGAAAAATAACAATAACACAGCCAGGAGGGGTAGACGCAGACGTAGGAGACAATCAGTAAAATCAGTATCCTTTTCAGATAGTGAAGCTGAGTATTCATCTGACGATATGAAACAGCAAGAGGGTGCAGTTTCACAACCAGTGGGTATTCTAAAACCTAACACTCATCACATTACTCAGGTAAATACAGAACAAACAGTAAGACCTAAAGACTCTTCACCTATAATAAATAGCAATACAGTTATCAATTCTAAAACCAAATATCAGGCTTCCACCTTGGGGAATTTAGATCAAAGATTATCAGGTACTGCTGGTAGAATGCAATCAGACGAAGACACCTTAGATCAGGTTTTTCCTTTGGACATGGGTGGAGCCACAGGAGGCAATTAAAGTATAAACACACCACATTACAGAGATCATCTGAGAACCAGCCGCCCCCAAAGCAAATACAAATTAACAATGTAATTAACTTATCATCTGTCATCTTAACTGAGAGTCAGCACAAGGTTTTGAGTTATGGCTTAAATTTTGCACCATCTAACACTTTCAATTTATTTCAAACAATCATTGATGTAAATAGACTAATCAGGAACATAACACTAAAGAGACACTTTAGTGGGTCTGATAGAGAAACAGATAATACAGGCATAGATGTAACATTTGACTTTTCATTGAGAAAGTAACTTTAATTTTATTAACACACAATTATTTTCAATTTGAAGGAATGTTCTATCCCCAAAGATGCAGTACTGCGATGGGGGCTAAATTTGCCCCATCCTATGCCAACCTATTTTTAGGTTGGTGGGCGTTGGCCAGCATCTTTGGAGATGGAAACCCCTTTAAACAGCACATCTGTTTGTCTAGCAATAGGGAACAGGTTGCTTCCTTTGTTGATTGGCTTTTACAGACAGCAATGGTAGCATGCGTTTGAAGGTATACCGCAAGCCTATCTCTGGAAACACTCTGCTGCATGTAGCAAGTTGTCATCCTCAACATGTCCCATAAGCAATCGCAAAAGGCCAATTTGTGAGACTTAAACAAAACTGCAGTAGTCAAAGCCATTTTGTGGATGATGCTAATGATCTTACACAAAGATTATTAGATAGAAGAAATATCCATAAACTAAATCAGAGGTGTACAGATTACCTAGGAGCACATTACTTAATGACAATAAAAATACAAACAAGAACTTAGAGAAAAGCACAACCCAAAAGGTTACTTTTGTAACAGCACACACTATGCAATACTATGACAGTTGCAAAATTTTATTAATTTCCTGACTTTTGGGTCTTTCCAATAAACAGGGGTGATTGCCAGAGAAACAACCTGCAAAAGAAAGAAGAAACCATATAATGTTAATGTTGAGTTGATGTATGATAAGAATAATGTGTGTGTATGTTAGTGTGTGTGTTATACCCTTTCATCATAATAGCTCTATATAACATTATTCAATTTATTTTTAGATTATCTATGTAGCAGGATAGTCAGGCTACTCAATTACCTATAACAAATACAGAGATCAAGGGATATAAAATAGATAAAACAAAGTATAAAATAAGGCAAGTTCACCTATCAAAACTTCTAGCCAACTTGAAATGAAATCTGCCTGGATCTATTGAAGAGCCCTACATTAATGTCTGGATAAAATATACTAATATATAGAGTGTACATGCCTTAATAATAGCACAGCTATTATGAAAGAATGATATTATCTAATAATAATGTGCCTTTTATTGCTAGAATTGGTCACATAAGGAGAAATGAATGTGTTCAAATTCTAGTAATTATCAAGAATGATACACATTGCAATTCCATTATATAGTAGATATATATAGACTTCATGGCCAAAAGTATGCAAACACCCCTACTAATCATTTAACTAATGTGTTGCAGCCACACCCATTGCTAACAGGTGAATACAATTCAACACATAGCCATGAAATTTCCAAAGACAAACATTGGCTTTTCAGTGGGTTGTACTGTTTTTAAGGGATTGAGCTAGGCCCCTTAGTTCCAGTGAAGCATTATATTAATACTATAGCATACATAGACAATTTAGACAATTGAGTGCTTCCAACGTTGTGCCAACAGTTTGGGAAGACCCCTTCCTGCTCAAGCTCATTTGACAATTTTTGGAGTGGAGTCTGCACAGAGTCCTCCTGATCTCTACCCCGTTGATTACCTTTCAGATTATTTGGAATGCCAATTGCGAGTCAGACCCTCTTGTCCAACATTAGTGCCTGACCTCAAAAATGTCCCTAGGGACCAGTGGGACAGGAGATCAACATTCCTCACTGGTGATAAGTTATCATACATACATATGAGACAGGATTTACATCTTTCAGGGTTTAGGGTTTTGTCTAAGTTTAATATGTATTTAGTGCCTAATATGTCAGGTGATCACAATATTTATGGCAATCACATTTATCTTGGGACACGCAACCTATCATCTGATAGAGAAGTAACCCCTCAGTGACCCCAGGTGCTCTGGGTTCCCTGATCTCTCTTCTGCACAGCTAAGCTAAAGCAATTATAAAGTTCTTCTGATGTCATTGAACACTTGCATGATGACATCACTGTGGACTGCCTTTTTTTCAGAAACACAATACAAAATGAGGAGGGATCTTTAGTTCTTTTAATTCTGCAACGAGCAACAGAAAATAAAGAGGATGTAGAGGTATAGGTGAAACTGGCTTAATTGATATTGTAGAAGGGGGTAAACATAAGTGTTGCCTGTGTATGTTCTGCAGATAGAGTCTCCTTTTGATATTTGCCTTGTGTTGGTATCAATAAAGATAAGGATACTAGTGTAATTGGTAGCATTCTATGTTGCCACATGTAATATTTACATGTAAGCCATTTCCCACCTGGGTGCTAAGCTGGATTTGAGCTTTTTTTTTTTTTTTTTATTTAATATATTTATTTTTTACTTTTTTTTCAGATCCCCAGGACTTATACCATTGTAAAGTTAGGCAATTACCTTTCCAACAGTGGGTCTTGGGGGTCTGTAGCTGTTTAGATGCCTGAGCTACAGGCTTCTAAGCAGCATGCCCAATAAATCCAATAAAAGACAAGGCATCGGATAAGGAAAAGGTGTTTAATCCTCTGGTAGGAACCACATCATAGACGGGCGACAAGGAGGAAAAAATTCCAGAGGAGTGGAAAAAGGAGTCGGGGTCTGTGTTCACGCTTTTAACCAATGACATTCTAAATCATAGGCAAATATGTAGGTAAATAGCATACATGTGCTATCAAGAAAGTGATTCTTATTAAACCCAGATTAAAGTTATCTGTTGCTATAACATTTGGGGCACAAAACCAGCTGGCGTCTGTCAGAAAGCTGAAGATGTACATTATACATGATAGTAGTCATCACCATCATCCAAGGAAAAATAATTTTCCCTTTGGACAGTTTAGGAGGTTATGAAGAAACTGTACCACATTAGAAGACTATGATCTACTAAATTTAAGTTTTAAACATTTAAAAAAAAAGGTTTCACAGGATAGTTAATCTCCAGTAGTCAACTGAGAGCTAGGTCTTTGAACAGGAATACCCTGTTTACTCCAAAAGGCAATTTTGAAGAGAAGGTTTTGGACAATCGTCACATTATAGTACCTTTTAATACTAGATACAACAGGAATTAGCAACAAATTTAGACTACTTAAAAAAACACTGGGATATTTTGCAGTGTAAATCTAGTTTGAAAAATGTAGTTGGTGAATACCAAGATGTATTTATATGAGAGCCCCGACCTTTAAAAATAAATTGCCTCCTAGTAAATTGGTGATTAGTAGCAAAGTTAGGCCTCCGATAACTTCAAAAAATAATATTAGAAATAAGAATAATATATCCAGTATCTATAATGGGGTCTTTAGGTGCTTTAAAAAAGGGTACAATATTTGTAAATCAAGGGACATCTTACATTTGAGTCTTATCATGTGATATATTTGATGGTTCGCTGAGGCCATTGAAAAAGCTCAGGCGAAATGCACGTCAGACGTTTGACTGTCTGAGCTAACTTGGGGATTTAATTTTGATTAAGTGAATTGAATACATGATGCTGTTATTACTTAGAAGTTTTTCTGACTAATATGTTATTGGAACTGTTAAGAGTCCGACTATGCCCAGACTTTTTTGATAATTATTGTGAATAGCCACCCTGCAAGAGAAACCATAGTCGATAATACACTAGGGATCTTTTAATGGTCGCTGGATGTTTCACAATGGGCCTCTTAGTCCTTTGATACTCTTAACTCTATAAAATCTTCACTGATGTTAAAGATGTATGGTAATTTGATATGTATATACATTTATTTATCTTATTCCAGGTACTCAGACAGTGAAACGTGTTTCTTTCAATTGTTTTTAGTTAGTATCTATATGATACATTTTAGAAATATTATTAAAAATTATGTTTTAACTTTAGGCCCCATCATGTGACCTATGTAACTTAAGTTTGTGCCAAGTAGTTATTTTTTTTCTTTATTTTTTTACCTGTTTTCTTATATATCCCCCCCCCCCACACACACACACACACACATTCCTAAATGCTTTAGTGTGTGTATGGGTTATTGATTGAATAGTAATTATAGTTTTTTGGTTCAGCATCTTTTTTTCTTTGATTATATGCTTATTAATGGCTTACATCTTATTTTATATTTTATATCATATGTTATAGTTTTTCATACAGTTTAGATGATCATTATTTTGATCACTTTTATCAGTTATTCTTCATTGTTTATTGTCATATATTTGTGTTTTTTATGATGGTCCTTTTAACATATTACATATCCAATTGAAAGTGATCACCCATTGGTTCTGATGTGTTTAAATACCATGTGTTGCTGTTTTTAATACTGTATTTTAGTAAACCTGATGGTTTTATATATCACCTGGTAGTTTTTACCACTACTCCTTTGGCCAATTTGTATTGTACTACAAATGGTTCACTAAGCCTGTTATCTAGTGCTCCTGGTTGCTTGCGATCAGAACTCCCCACCTATGTAGTAGCTGGAGGTGGGCCATCACCTGTGGTGAATGGATCATGGAGGCTGCCAGAAAACACAAAGTTCACTCCCGATGTTCCAAACCTGCAGAGTTGAGACTAGCTGGGGGACTTTTAATTTGATGATAAAGGTGAATTGGAAAGTTGTTCAAAATTGCATGCCCTATCTGAATCATGAAAGTTTAAATTTGACTAGACTGTTTAAGCGTTATGCATAATTGTATTAATTTCCTGACTTTTGGGTCTTTCCAATAAACAGGGGTGATTGCCAGAGAAACAACCTGCAAAAGAAAGAAGAAACCATATAATGTTAATGTTGAGTTGATGTATGATAAGAATAATGTGTGTGTATGTTAGTGTGTGTGTTATACCCTTTCATCATAATAGCTCTATATAACATTATTCAATTTATTTTTAGATTATCTATGTAGCAGGATAGTCAGGCTACTCAATTACCTATAACAAATACAGAGATCAAGGGATATAAAATAGATAAAACAAAGTATAAAATAAGTCAAGTTCACCTATCAAAACTTCTAGCCAACTTGAAATGAAATCTGCCTGGATCTATTGAAGAGCCCTACATTAATGTCTGGATAAAATATACTAATATATAGAGTGTACATGCCTTAATAATAGCACAGCTATTATGAAAGAATGATATTATCTAATAATAATGTGCCTTTTATTGCTAGAATTGGTCACATAAGGAGAAATGAATGTGTTCAAATTCTAGTAATTATCAAGAATGATACACATTGCAATTCCATTATGTAGTAGATATATATAGACTTCATGGCCAAAAGTATGCAAACACCCCTACTAATCATTTAACTAATGTGTTGCAGCCACACCCATTGCTAACAGGTGAATACAATTCAACACATAGCCATGAAATTTCCAAAGACAAACATTGGCTTTTCAGTGGGTTGTACTGTTTTTAAGGGATTGAGCTAGGCCCCTTAGTTCCAGTGAAGCATTATATTAATACTATAGCATACATAGACAATTTAGACAATTGAGTGCTTCCAACGTTGTGCCAACAGTTTGGGAAGACCCCTTCCTGCTCAAGCTCATTTGACAATTTTTGGAGTGGAGTCTGCACAGAGTCCTCCTGATCTCTACCCCGTTGATTACCTTTCAGATTATTTGGAATGCCAATTGCGAGTCAGACCCTCTTGTCCAACATTAGTGCCTGACCTCAAAAATGTCCCTAGGGACCAGTGGGACAGGAGATCAACATTCCTCACTGGTGATAAGTTATCATACATATGAGACAGGATTTACATCTTTCAGGGTTTAGGGTTTTGTCTAAGTTTAATATATAATTAGTGCCTAATATGTCAGGTGATCACAATATTTATGGCAATCACATTTATCTTGGGACACGCAACCCATCATCTGATAGAGAAGTAACCCCTCAGTGACCCCAGGTGCTCTGGGTTCCCTGACCTCTCTTCTGCACAGCTAAGCTAAAGCAATTATAAAGTTCTTCTGATGTCATTGTACACTTGCATGATGACATCACTGTGGACCGCCTTTTTCAGAAACACAATACAAAATGAGGAGGGATCTTTAGTTCTTTTAATTCTGCAATGAGCAACAGAAAATAAAGAGGATGTAGAGGTATAGGTGAAACTGGCTTAATTGATATTGTAGAAGAGGGTAAACATAAGTGTTGCCTGTGTATGTTCTGCAGATAGAGTCTTCTTTTGAAATTTGCCTTGTGTTGGTATTAATAAAGATAAGGATACCAGTGTAATTGGTAGTATTCTATGTTGCTACATGTAATATTTACATGTAAGCCATTTCCCACCTGGGTGCTAAGCTGGATTTGAGCTTCTTTTTTTTTTATATATATATTTATTTTTTACTTTTTTTTTCAGATCCCCAGGACTTATACCATTGTAAAGGTTAGGCGATTACCTTTCCAACAGTGGGTCTTGGGGGTCTCTAGCTGTTTAGATGCCTGAGCTACAGGCTTCTAAGCAGCATGCCCCAATTTCCCTATACTGTACATTGTAAATTTTAAATAAAGTAGAGCGTGAGATCACCATGCAAAACGTGAAGCCCCAACGATGCCTGTCACTATACAGGCCAGATCGCCGGGGTAGGATCCCCCAGATTTCCCTCAAATCCAATTTACTTCTATTTTCAAATTTGCTTCGTTCTTTTGTAATTCTTTGTAGAAGAGATATCTAGAGCACTACATGACAGGAAATAGTGCTGCCATCTAGTGCTCTTGCTAATATATAACATTTTTGCAAAACTGCTACCATATTAGTGCTGCAGACATGTACACACTCCGGAACTTACCTTTTTAGCACTCTTCCTTATTCATTACTATAGCAAACTCCTGAATTTACCTTCCTGTTTTTAACAAAGGATAACAAGAAAACAAAGAAAATGTGATAATAGAAGTAAATTGGAAAGATGTTTCAAATTGTATGCTCTATCTGAATCATGAAAGAATTTTTTTTGGTTTTATGGATCAGCCAATAGAATGTGAGGTCCATTCTATTGGCTGATCCAATCAGCCAATCGGATTGAACTTCAATCCGATTGGCTGATTAAATCAGCCAATCGGATTTTTCCTCCCTTAATTCCGATTGGCTGATAGAATCCTATCAGCCAATCGGAATTTGAGGGATGCCATCTTGGATGACGTAATTTAAAGGAACCGTCATTCGTCATTAGTCCGTCATGCTGGAAGGATGCCCCGCGCCGGATGTCTTCAAGATGGAGCCGCTCCTCGTCGGATGGAAAAAGATAGAAGATGCCGCTTGGATGAAGCCTTCTGCCGGTCCAGATGTCCTCTTCTGCCTGGATAGGATGAAGACTTCTGCTGGTCTGGATCTCCTCTTCTGCCCCATCGGATGAAGACTTCTGCCCGGATCGGATGACCACTCGTGCCCGGCTGGGTGAAGACGGCTCAAGGTAGGGTGATCTTCAATGGGGTAGTGTTAGGTTTTTTTAAGGGGGGTTTGGGTGGGTTTTAGAGTAGGGGTGTGTGGGTGGTGGGTTGTAATGTTGGGGGGGGGGAATTGTATTTTTTTTTTACAGGTAAAAGAGATGATTACTTTGGGGCAATGCCCCGCAAAAGGCCCTTTTAAGGGCTATTTGTAATTTAGTATAGGGTAGGACATTTTATTATTTTGGGGGGCTTTTTTATTTAATTAGGGGGCTTAGATTAGGTGTAATTAGCTTAAAAAAAAATTCGTACTATATTTTAATTTAGTTAATTGTATTTAATTTTAGATAATTGTAGTTAATTTATTTAATTAATTGAATGATAGTGTAGTGTTAGGTGTAATTGTAACTTAGGTTAGGTTTTATTTTACATGTAATTTTGTAATTATTTTAACTAGGTGGCTATTAAATAGTTATTAACTATTTAATAGCTATTGTAGCTGGTTAAAATAAATACAAAGTTGCCTGTAAAATAAAAATAAATCCTAAAATAGCTACAATGTAATTATTAATTATATTGTAGCTATCTTAGGGTTTATTTTATAGGTAAGTATTTAGTTTTAAATAGGAATACTTTAGTTAATAATAGTAATATTATTTAGATGTATTTAAATAATAATTAAGTTAGGGGGGTGTTAGGGTTAGACTTAGGTTTAGGGGTTAATCACTTTATTATAGTGGCGGCGACGTTTGCGGTGGCAGATTAGGGGTTAATAGATTTAATAGGCTATGTGGGCTATGGCGGTTTAGGGGTTAATAATAGAATAGGTTTATTGCGGTGTGGGCTATGGCGGTTTAGGGGTTAATAATTTAGTTATTACTTGCGGTGTGGGCTATGGCGGTTTAGGGGTTAATAATTAGGTTTATTGCATTGTAGGGGGTTGTCGGTCTAGGGGTTAATACATTTATTATTAATAGTGAGAGGGGGGATTGCGGATATAGGGGTATACGTGTTGGGCTTATTTTTGGGAGGCGTGTTAGACAGTTACGGCAGATTTACAATTTTAGCTAGTTTTCTTAGGCTCCGGCAGTTTCTAAAGTGCCGTAAGTCACTGGCGACTCCAGAAATTTGTACTTACGCTTATTTCTGGACACCGCTAGTTTATCCAACTTACGGCACTTTATGAACTGCCGGCGGGGTATATGTAATACCCTGATGTGCAAGGTGAAATTACGGGCGGCGCGGGTTCCCTCGCTTGCGACGAAAACTACGCCATATATCGGATCACTCCCCAGGAGTAGTAGAAATCAATTTTCTATCTTCTATTTTTCATGCTCTCTCTTGTGTTTTTGTTTTCTTTCATATTCATATTCAGATATCATGAATGTGAGAGCAGCACCCAGCATCTGAACAATATAATATACTAGAAAATCAGATAAATATATATTTACTTGACCCTAAATTTAAATAGAATGTTCTTCCCCCCCCCCCCATTTAATTATGGTGAAGTCAATGTTAAAAATGTATACATGGGTCTCCTTTTATTAAGACTGCTGCTCCTTAACCTGCTCTGTAACCTGTCCGCCACCTTTTAGGTGGCAGATTGAAATCATCCTGATCTTCTGGATGATTGAAAGCCCCTGCTAGCAGCCTTGCACAAGCATTTCACCAGAAATTGTGTTAATTCTGTATGTACTGTATTGTGTTGTATTGTGTGTGTGGTTTTTAACCCTCTCAGTAGTGAATTTTGGCTCTTGAGTCTACCTAAGTATGCTTTTCAACAAAGAATGCCAAAAGAACAACACAAAATTGAAAATAGAAGTCAATTGAAAAATCTGTTAAAATGGCATGCTCTATCGCAACCATAAATATTTAATTTTGACTTGCTCTTTTTTTCCTAAAAGAAGCTTAAGTTGTATGTCATTGAAAAAAAAAAACAACTCCATTGTACAACAACAGAAACATAGAACCATCTTGTAATACTAGATAACATGTACAAGCTATCAAACTCATAGTCATATTTTATTATTTGCTGGTCAACATCTGGTTACAAAACACCACTTCAATACAGGACTGAAGGCACAGCAGAAAAATCTGAGGGCCTGTTATCATATTTCATATTGTATACTGAGGAAGGAAATGTCAGTGTATTTCTGATTACTGTAGTTATGGCTATTAAAGGGATATGAAACCCAAAAATGTTTTTTTGTGATTCAGACAGAACATACCAATTTAAAAAAGTCTCCAATTTAATTCAATTATCAAATTTGCTTCATTCCCATGATATTTTGTGCTGAAGAAATACCTAGGTAGGCATCTGGAGAACTACATGGCAGGAAATAGTTCTGCTATCTAGTGCTCTTGCAAAATGATAACATTCTTGCATAACTTCTACCGTATAGTGCTCTAGAAATGGGCCGGCTCCTAAGCATTTATCCCTGATTATTTTTTAAAAATGCCAAGAGAACAAAGAAAAATTGATAACAGAAGTACATTAGTAAGTTGTTTAAAATGGAGTGTTCTATCTGAATTATGAAAGAACAAATTTGGGTTTCATATTATATTATGATTATTATTATTATTTATTTATAAAGTGCCAACAGATTCCACAGCGCTGTCCATGGGTACAAAGATAAAAAGTACAATGATGAAACATTACAATATAAGACAAAATGTAACAGACAAATACAGGGGGAATTGATGGCCCTATTTCTGTGGGAACTTACAATCTAGGGGCGCGATCACATATACGGCACAGGTTTCGGCGCAAGCGTGGGAACCTGCGCCGCCCGTAATTTCAGCTCGCACATCGGGGTATTACATATACCCCGCCGGCAGTTCCTAAAGTGCCGTAAGTCGGATAAACTAGTAAAGAAAAGTAAAGAAAATAACAAATCTCCCGTAAAAGTCTAACCTGCCTCCCAAAAATAAGCCAGACACGTAAAAACCCCTATATCCGCAATCCCTCCTCTCACTACTAATAATAAATGTATTAAACCCTAGACCGACAACCCCCCACAACACAATAAGCCTAATAATTAACCCCTAAACCGCCATAGCCCACACCGCAAGTAATAACTAAATTTTTAACCCCTAAACCGCCATAGCCCACACCGCAAGTAATAACTAAATTATTAACTCCTAAACCGCCATAGCCCACAACGCAATTAACCTATTCAAGTATTAACCCCTAAACCGCAATAGCCCACATAGCCTATTAAATGTATTAACCGCTAATCTGCGCCGCCAACGTCGCCGCCACTATAATAAAGTTATTAACCCCTAAACCTAAGTCTAACCCTAACCCTAACACCCCCCTAACTTAAATATTGTTTCAATAAATCTAAATAATATTACTATTATTAGCTAAATTATTCCTATTTAAAACTACATACTTACCTGTAAAATAAACCCTAAGATAGCTAAAATATAATTAATAATTACATTGTAGCTATTTTAGGATTTATTTTTATTTTACAGGCAACTTTGTATTTATTTTAACTAGGTACAATAGCTATTAAATAGTTAATAACTATTTAATAGCTACCTAGTTAAAATAACTACAAATTTACCTGTAAAATAAATCCTAACCTAAGTTACAATTACACCTAACACTACACTATCATTAAATTAATTAAATTAATTAACTACAATTACCTAAAATTAAATACAATTAAATAAAATAAACAATAGTACAAAAACGCCCCACTAAATTACAGAAAATAAAAAGATTACAAGAAGTTTAAACTAATTACACCTAATCTAAGCCCCCTAATAAAATAAAAAAGTCCCCCAAATAATAAAATTCCCTACCCTATACTAAATTACAAATAGCCCTTAAAACATAATTTATGCTTACCTGATAAATGTATTTCTCTTGTAGTGTATCCAGTCCACGGATCATCCATTACTTGTGGGATATTCTCCTTCCCAACAGGAAGTTGCAAGAGGATCACCCACAGCAGAGCTGCTATATAGCTCCTCCCCTCACTGCCATATCCAGTCATTCGACAGAAACAAGCCGAGAAAGGAGAAACCATAGGGTGCAGTGGTGACTGTAGTTTAATTAAAATTTAGACCTGCCTTAAAAGGACAGGGCGGGCAGTGGACTGGATACACTACAAGAGAAATAAATTTATCAGGTAAGCATAAATTATGTTTTCTCTTGTTAAGTGTATCCAGTCCATGGATCATCCATTACTTGTGGGATACCAATACCAAAGCTAAAGTACACGGATGATGGGAGGGACAAGGCAGGAACTTAAACGGAAGGAACCACTGCCTGTAGAACCTTTCTCCCAAAAACAGCCTCCAAAGAAGCAAAAGTATCAAATTTGTAAAATTTGGAAAAGGTATGAAGCGAAGACCAAGTCGCAGCCTTGCAAATCTGTTCAACAGAGGCCTCATTTTTAAAGGCCCAGGTGGAAGCCACAGCTCTAGTAGAGTGAGCTGTAATCCTTTCAGGAGGCTGCTGTCCAGCAGTCTCATAGGCTAAACGGATTATACTCCGAAGCCAAAAAGAAAGAGAGGTTGCCGAGGCCTTTTGACCTCTCCTCTGTCCAGAGTAAACAACAAACAGGTTAGATGTTTGACGAAAATCTTTAGTAGCCTGTAAGTAAAACTTCAAGGCACGGACTACGTCTAGATTATGCAAAAGACGTTCCTTCTTTGAAGAAGGATTAGGACATAATGATGGAACAACAATCTCTTGATTGATATTCTTGTTAGAAACCACCTTAGGTAAAAACCCAGGTTTTGTACGCAGAACTACTTTATCTGAATGAAAGATCAGATAAGGAGAATCACAATGTAAGGCAGATAACTCCGAGACTCTTCGAGCCGAGGAAATAGCCATCAGAAAAAGAACTTTCCATGATAGAAGTTTGATATCAATAGAATGAAGGGGTTCAAACGGAACCCCTTGAAGAACTTTAAGAACCAAGTTTAAGCTCCATGGAGGAGCAACAGGTTTAAACACAGGCTTAATTCTAACTAAAGCCTGACAAAATGCCTGAACGTCTGGAACTTCTGCCAGACGCTTGTGTAAAAGAATAGACAGAGCAGAAATCTGTCCCTTTAAAGAACTAGCTGATAATCCTTTGTCCAAACCCTCTTGGAGGAATATCCTAGGAATCCTAACCCTACTCCATGAGTAATTCTTGGATTCACACCAATGAAGATATTTACGCCATATCTTGTGGTAAATTTTCCTGGTGACAGGCTTTCATGCCTGTATTAAGGTATCAATTACTGACTCGGAGAAGCCATGCTTTGATAGGATCAAGCGTTCAATCTCCATGCAGTCAGTCTCAGAGAAAGTAGATTCGGATGATTGAAAGGACCTTGTATTAGAAGGTCTTGTCTCAGAGGCAGAGTCCATGGTGGAAACGATGACATGTCCACTAGGTCTGCATACCAGGTCCTGCGTGGCCACGCAGGTGCTATCAATATCACCGATGCTCTCTCCTGTTTGATTTTGGCAATCAGACGAGGGAGCAGAGGAAATGGTGGAAACACATAAGCCAGGTTGAAGAACCAAGGCGCTGCTAGAGCATCTATCAGTGCCGCTTCTGGGTCCCTGGACCTGGATCCGTAACAAGGAAGCTTGGCGTTCTGGCAAGACGCCATGAGATCCAATTCTGGTTTGCCCCAACGGAAAACCAATTGAGCAAACACCTCCGGATGGAGTTCCCACTCCCCCGGATGAAAAGTCTGACGACTTAGAAAATCCGCCTCCCAGTTCTCTACACCTGGGATATGGCAAGAGTGAGTCTCTGCCCAGCGAATTATCTTGGAGACTTCTGACATCGCTAGGGAACTCCTGGTTCCCCCTTGATGGTTGATGTAAGCCACAGTCGTGATGTTGTCCGACTGAAATCTGATGAACCTCAGTGTTGCTAACTGAGGCCAAGATAGAAGAGCATTGAATATTGCTCTTAACTCCAGAATATTTATTGGGAGGAGTTTCTCCTCCTGAGTCCATGAACCCTGAGCCTTCAGGGAGTTCCAGACTGCACCCCAACCTAGAAGGCTGGCATCTGTTGTTACAATTGTCCAATCTGGTCTGCGAAAGGTCATACCCTTGGACAGATTGACCCGAGATAACCACCAGAGAAGAGAATCTCTGGTTTCCTGATCCAGATTTAGTAGAGGGGACAAATCTGTGTAATCCCCATTCCACTGACTGAGCATGCATAATTCAGTGGTCTGAGAAGCAGGCGCGCAAATGGCACTATGTCCATCGCCGCTACCATTAAGCCGATTACTTCCATGCACTGAGCCACCGTGGGGCACGGAATGGAGTGAAGAACACGGCAAGCATTTAGAAGTTTTGATAACCTGGACTCCGTCAGGTAAATTTTCATTTCTACAGAATCTATTAGAGTCCCTAGGAAGGAAACCCTTGTGAGAGGGGATAGAGAACTCTTTTCTTCGTTCACTTTCCACCCATGCGACCTCAGGAATGCCAGAACTATCTCTGCATGAGATTTGGCAATTTGAAAGCTTGACGCCTGTATCAGGATGTAGTCCAGGTAAGGAGCCACCGCTATGCCTCGCGGTCTTAGGACCGCCAGAAGTGAGCCCAGAACCTTTGTAAAAATTCTTGAGGCTGTAGCCAACCCGAATGGAAGAGCTACAAATTGGTAATGCCTGTCTAGAAAGGCAAATCTCAGGAACCGATGATGATTCTTGTGAATCGGAATGTGAAGGTAGGCATCCTTTAAGTCCACTGTGGTCATGTACTGACCCTCTTGGATCATGGGTAAAATGGTTCGAATAGTTTCCATCTTGAATGACGGAACTCTGAGGAATTTGTTTAGGATCTTTAGATCCAAAATTTGTCTGAAGGTTCCCTCATTTTGGGAACCACAAACAGATTTGAATAAAACCCCTGTCCTTGTTCCGTCCGTGGAACTGGATGGATCACTCCCATTACAAGGAGATCTTCTACGCAGCTTAGGAATGCCTCTTTCTTTATCTGGTTTGCAGATAATCTTGAAAGGTGAAATCTCCCTTGTGGAGGACACACACAGAGAAATGTAATGGCGCTAACTCTCTTAGGAACAATGAATAAAGTTTATGAATAGAGGATAAATGAAAAGAAATGACACACTAATATATACCACCTATAAAATGGAATAGCCAAAGGGTAATAAGGATTACCCAAGAATATGTAGTCAAATATATGAGCAATATATAGAAAAACTTATAAATATATATATATATATATTACCACCTCCAGATGAAGTAATGTAAAAACCCACTTGAGACCTCTGCTGCGTGTTTGCCAAATGTATCCTTCGTACCGCTTGTAGTAGAGCAGGAACTTTCCAACTGAAAGAAAAAAGCGCAAACAGGACTCAAGTGCAATAATAAACACAGTGGCACCAGCGCTCTAAAATTTCACACTTACAATGTTTATTATTAAAAATAGCATTTCAAAACATCAAAACACGACTTTCGTCTTCAATATTCAAAACTTCAGAAACACTCTCCCTTCTGTGATAATACAGTTCGTTTTCTGTGTCCGCCGGAACTTAGAAAGTTTTTAGGGGGAGGTTTGCTGTGCAAAATACGGAAGCCCTGTGAGCGTATTCCTCTTAGGACTAGGGACTACGGATCCTCAGAAAGGTCACAACTCCTCGGCAAATACACCAACGCGTTTCATCTGCTATCGTGCAGACTTCCTCAGGGAGAATAATAGGTATCGTGATACCGGTTAGCCTTGAAACCTTTCAATATAAACCCTCCATTATTAACCTATTGGTTGAATGTCTTTCTGTTCAAAACACTGCCGGATACCTCATGGTCCTAAAACCCCGAATTCTAAGGCACTTATAAAGAAAATCTCAATAATTAAAATACATGCTGGTAAATTCATATCACGGCAAAATACATATACAATTCATCATACATGTTTCATATATAGCGAATAAACAATTGATCCACATTTTAAAAAATTTATATATGTCTATAGTCAAAATATACTACTGTTGGTAAAAATACTTGATAACTATGCCCTATATACTTTAAACTGAATTATAACTTTAAAAGAAAACATCCAAAAGTATGAATTTCCATTAAGATACATTTAACATAATTCATATGATTTTTAAAAAACAGACAGAAGCATGAACATTATACAATCCTAAATATTCATCACCAGGAAAAGATTACAAAGAATTCATTTCTCACAATAAGATCAGGAATAATTGTTCCCTGATAAAAATGAATTAAAAATTGATTAAAGATCGATTAAAAATGAGGAAAAATACGGGAAGAATTTTTTTAATATTTAGATAAACTCAAAAAATAATAATAATGACTTCTAAATTGATATATATATATATATACATACACATATATATACATATACATATACATATACATACATCTAAGAATGAACAAAAGACCCCAAATAACTATTAAAATTCTAAAAGATTAAAAAATTAAAAATTTAATGATTTACATGAAATCTACACAAAAAAAACTTTATTCATTGTTCCTAAGAGAGTTAGCGCCATTACATTTCTCTGTGTGTGTTCTCTCTGTATCTTTCTACGTAAGGCAGCATGACTACTCAGGAAGATCATACAGGGTTTTTTGGGGATTATAGTGCTAGAAACAATAGAAAACGTGAATATGACTTGATAACTGATTGATAACTGATTTCCAGGGACCCACTAGCAATGTAGAGTCCCCAGATACTTTGTTTAAAAAATTAGAGAAACTGTTACAACAAGATACTCGTGAGTGGCAGGATTTAATATTGCTAGATAATTATGTGCTCCATAATATTATTCCTAGGGGTCTCCGCATTTTTAAATACCCAGCATTTGATCTGGAAGATGTGGAATACACCAGTGAGTGGGAAGAGGCCTTACATGAATGTTCACTGAAATTAATTAAAGTACTTATCAAATATAGGGAGTTTAAACTAAACAAGATAAAGAAAGATTTAGAAGAGGTTCTCCCCAAAGTACAAGGGTTTAAAAATGAGGAAAAATGGGTCACTAGAAATAATAGCATCCAATATAGGATTAAAGAATTGGAAATAGATCTTAAGAGGAGCAAACAGCAAAAATTAACACGTGATATCCAAGATTTTAAAGAGGATAAGGTTTATAATTTTAGAAAAAAGACAGAAAATATGCGTTTGATTAATAAAGGAAAAAGTTTACAGGGAAATACTTCTAGACAGGGGGGTGGAAATACCCAAACAGGTACCTATTTTCATTATGAAGATAATAAACATGAAGGATCCAATAACAATAGAAATGGTTCTCACCATTATAGTCAGAGGCCTAATAGGAGTTATAATGATTATAATCATTATAATAGATTTGACCAGAGAAATGGTAATCATGAGAGAGGATACAATCACAATTTTAATAAACAGAACCCTGGGGGGAATTTAAAACAATCCTATCCCAATCAAGGTAATTGGGGACAACCCAAGGACAGAAGAGAAGAGAAGTTTGGACCACAAAATTCTAACAGGAGAGAGTATTTTAGAGAGACAAATCCCAATAGCCCTATAACTAGCACATCAAATAGATTTGAAGTTCTAAACCAGTTTCAAAATGAAGCTAGCTGGTCAACCTTAGGGGCAAAACCTAAATTGGACAACCATAACAACCACAGAACAGATAATAATGATTGGAGAGGTAACCATAGACAGGAGGGTGGTGCTAGTAACCGAGATCATTTTTTAGGGAGGGGTACATCACCTCACAATCACAGGTTAGAGCAGGATCAGAGGAACACATATCAGGGAACTTGGGAAACCAGACAGAGATTGAACAAAAGAACCCTAGAACAAGGAGAGGAAAGAGGGGAGGAGCTAGAGTTGCAACAGCCAAACAGAAGGCAGAGACAAGAGGAAGACAGGAATTAGAAATTTTCAATTTAGCTAATCTAGAGCTTGATAATAATGATATTAGACTCCTAAGTAAAGGCTTGAATTTTTCGCCAAAAACATTACCAAATGACTTTGAGGTTTTTATCGATATTCAAAAATTTGTAAGAAAATTAGTTTTAAAAAGGTTTCATAATAAGAAGGAAGCCAGCTCCAAAATACAGTTTAATAAGGATTATCTAGAAGGAAAAGACATTGAAACTTTAACTATTTTAAAGTCTTTAGAGGATTTAGGAGTTAAGGCCCAGGATTTTAGTGAAAGTTTTAACACAATTGAGGAACTTTTTAATATTTCAGTACATGAGGAAGAGTCAAAAATACGCCACAGCAATCTTAAAAGACCATCTACATTTTATCCAGTAAGTGCACAGGGAGACCAAATCCCTGTTTTCACCAAATTAGTGATGGAGGAGGTCTTTGAGTTGTTTCATAAGAAGAGAAACAGTATGCTGAATAAATATACTGATAATTTAACATCTCAAGAGAGACATTCTTTAAAAAAACTTATGGACAATAAAAATATTGTGTTTAGGGCTGCAGATAAGGGGGGAGGGATTGTCATACAAAAGAGGGAGGATTACCTAGCAGAAGCGTACAATTTGTTAAAAGATACAGATACGTATTGTATTATGGAAGGGAACCCTACAAAAGAATACCAATTACAGTTTAATAAAATATTAGCGGCAGCGAAAATGGAAGGAATTCTTAATAATGATGAGTTTAGATATTTGCAGGAAAATGAACCAAGGGTCCCAATATTCTATCACCTACCCAAGGTGCATAAGAATATACAGAAACCACCAGGAAGGCCCATAATCTCAGGGATTAATTCCCTGAGTGATAAGGTCTCAAAGTATATTGATTTTTACCTACAACCTATCGTTAAAGAGACTAGGTCATACATTAAAGACACCACGCAGACCATTAATTTATTTGAGGGTTTAGAATGGAAGGAAAGCTACTGCTGGGTAACCTGTGATGTGTCAGCCCTCTATACCTCAATACCACATGAAAAGGGACTGAGGGCCCTAGAGTTTGAACTAAGGAATTGGAATTTTCAGGTTGATCAACTAAACTTTATCCTAAAGTGCACTAAATTTATTTTGGAGCATAATTATTTTATATTTGAAGATGTGTTCTATAGGCAAGTGAAGGGAACGGCGATGGGGACTACATTTGCCCCATCGTACGCGAATATTTATATGCACAGGTTCGAGAATGAGAAAATTTGGAATAACAATCCGTTTGGTAATAATATTATTAAATATCATCGCTATATAGATGATGTAATCATCCTGTGGGACGGAGATGACTCTTCCGTTAATAGTTTCCTAATGTATATTAATAATAATGATTTTAATTTGAGCTTCACTGGGAAACATTCCAGGACAAGAATTGAATTCCTTGACTTATGTTTATATATTGATGAAAGTTTTAAAACAGCAGTTGTTAATTATAGGAAACAAACAGATAGGAATAGCTACATTGATAACAAGAGTGCACACCTTAACAGATAGAAGGAGAATGTACCTTATGGACAGTTCTTGAGATTAAGGCGGAACTGTACTCATATTAATACTTTTGAAGAAGAAGCTAAAAATATGTCCTCTAAATTCCTGGAAAAGGGTTATAAAAAAGAAATAATAGAACAGGCATATGACAGAGCTCATAAAATAGATAGAGATTCAGTATTGAAACCTAATAATAAGAAGTTAGCCTCTGTTAATAATGACACTTTAAGGTTTATTACCTCTTACAATGAGGGACATAAAATTATTAAAAATGTTATTAAAAAACATTGGGGAGTCCTTAAGATGGATCCTGTCCTTGCACCAACTTTAACAGAGACACCAGTGTTTACTTTTAAAAAAGGAAAGAACCTTAAAAACCTTCTGGCTCCCAGTAAGTTGAGGAAAGTAGAAATTAATAAATCAATAAGAAGTAATTGGCTGAGTCTAAAACCAGGTACATATAAATGTGGCAAGAAGGTCTGCAGTATGTGTAAGCACATCAACAAGGAAACTAAATTTAAAGATAGTGAGGGCCTGAGGTTTTTTGACATCAAATGTAGATGTACTTGTGACACCACGTATGTGGTTTATCTACTGTCCTGTGGTTGTGACAAAATTTACATAGGGCGTACTAAAAGGAAAATCAGACGTAGGTTCTCAGAGCATTTATATAATATAAAAGAAAAAAGTGACAAACACAGTGTACCCCTACATTTTGCAGAGTTTCATGGGGGTGACTCAAGGTCTCTTAAAATACAGGTCATTGATTTGATACCAAGTAGCTGTAGCAATAGATTAATAAGCTTAAGGAAACAGGAAACTTTCTGGATCCAGAAATTAAAATGTTTGCAGCCAAAAGGATTAAACATAGATATTGATATTGCTGCTTTTATGTAGTTTTTTTTTTTTTGTGTAGAAATCATTAAATTTTTAATTTTTTAATCTTTTAGAATTTTAATAGTTCTTTGGGGTCTTTTGTTCATTCTTAGATGTATGTATATGTATATGTATATATGTGTATGTATATATATATATATATATCAATTTAGAAGTCATTATTATTATTTTTTGAGTTTATCTAAATATTAAAAAAATTCTTCCCGTATTTTTCCTCATTTTTAATCGATCTTTAATCAATTTTTAATTCATTTTTATCAGGGAACAATTATTCCTGATCTTATTGTGAGAAATGAATTCTTTGTAATCTTTTCCTGGTGATGAATATTTAGGATTGTATAATGTTCATGCTTCTGTCTGTTTTTTAAAAATCATATGAATTATGTTAAATGTATCTTAATGGAAATTCATACTTTTGGATGTTTTCTTTTAAAGTTATAATTCAGTTTAAAGTATATAGGGCATAGTTATCAAGTATTTTTACCAACAGTAGTATATTTTGACTATAGACATATATAAATTTTTTAAAATGTGGATCAATTGTTTATTCGCTATATATGAAACATGTATGATGAATTGTATATGTATTTTGCCGTGATATGAATTTACCAGCATGTATTTTAATTATTGAGATTTTCTTTATAAGTGCCTTAGAATTCGGGGTTTTAGGACCATGAGGTATCCGGCAGTGTTTTGAACAGAAAGACATTCAACCAATAGGTTAATAATGGAGGGTTTATATTGAAAGGTTTCAAGGCTAACCGGTATCACGATACCTATTATTCTCCCTGAGGAAGTCTGCACGATAGCAGATGAAACGCGTTGGTGTATTTGCCGAGGAGTTGTGACCTTTCTGAGGATCCGTAGTCCCTAGTCCTAAGAGGAATACGCTCACAGGGCTTCCGTATTTTGCACAGCAAACCTCCCCCTAAAAACTTTCTAAGTTCTGGCGGACACAGAAAACGAACTGTATTATCACAGAAGGGAGAGTGTTTCTGAAGTTTTGAATATTGAAGACGAAAGTCGTGTTTTGATGTTTTGAAATGCTATTTTTAATAATAAACATTGTAAGTGTGAAATTTTAGAGCGCTGGTGCCACTGTGTTTATTATTGCACTTGAGTCCTGTTTGCGCTTTTTTCTTTCAGTTGGAAAGTCCCTTGTGGAGGAGAAGCTTTGAAGTCCAGAAGATATCCCTGAGATATGATCTCCAACGCCCAGGGATCCTGAACATCTCTTTCCCATGCCTGGGCGAAGAGAGAGAGTCTGCCCCCTACTAGATCCGTTGTTGGATAGGGGGCCGCTCCTTCATGCTGTCTTAGAGGCAGCAGCAGGCTTTCTGGCCTGCTTGCCCTTGTTCCAGGACTGGTTAGGTTTCCAGGCCTGCTTGGATTGAGCAAAAGTTCCCTCTTGTTTTGAAGCGGAGGAAGTTGATGCTGCACCTGCCTTGAAATTTCGAAAGGCACGAAAATTAGACTGTTTGGCCCTTGATTTGGCCCTGTCCTGAGGAAGGGTATGACCCTTACCTCCAGTAATGTCAGCAATAATTTCTTTCAAACCAGGCCCGAATAAGGTCTGCCCCTTGAAAGGAATGTTGAGTAATTTAGACTTTGAAGTCACATCAGCTGACCAGGATTTGAGCCATAGCGCCCTACGTGCCTGAATGGCAAATCCGGAATTCTTAGCCGTTAGTTTAGTCAAATGAACAATGGCATCAGAAACAAATGAGTTAGCTAGCTTAAGTGTTCTAAGCTTGTCAATAATTTCAGTCCATGGAGCTGTATGGATGGCCTCTTCCAGGGCCTCAAGCCAGAACGCCGCCGCAGCAGTGACAGGCGCAATGCATGCAAGGGGCTGTAAAATAAAACTTTGTTGAATAAACATTTTCTTAAGGTAACCCTCTAATTTTTTATCCATTGGATCTGAAAAAGCACAACTGTCCTCAACCGGGATAGTGGTACGCTTTGCTAAAATAGAAACTGCTCCCTCCACCTTAGGGACTGTCTGCCATAAGTCCCGTGTAGTGGCATCTATTGGAAACATTTTTCTAAATATAGGAGGTGGGGAAAAGGGCACACCGGGTCTATCCCACTCCTTACTAATAATTTCTGTAAGCCTTTTAGGTATTGGAAAAACATCAGTACTCACCGGCACTGCATAGTATTTATCCAGTCTACAAAATTTCTCTGGCACTGCAATTGTGTCACAGTCATTCAGAGCAGCTAATACCTCCCCAAGCAATACACGGAGGTTCTCAAGCTTAAATTTAAAATTAGAAATCTCTGAATCAGGTCTCCCCGATTCAGAGACGTCACCCACATACTCTCCGTCCTCAGGTTCTGCATATTGTGACGCAGTATCAGACATGGCTCTTACAGCATCTACGCGCTCTGTATCTCGTCTAACCCCAGAGCTATCGCGCTTGCCTCTCAATTCAGGCAATCTGGCTAATACCTCTGACAGGGTATTATTCATGACTGCAGCCATGTCCTGCAAAGTAATCGCTATGGGCGTCCCTGTGGTACTTGGCGCCATATTAGCGTGGGTCCCATGAGTGGGAGGCGAAGGGTCCGACACGTGGGGAGAGTTAGTCGGCATAACTTCCCCCTCAACAGACCCCTCTGGTGACAATTCTTTTATAGATAAAGACTGATCTTTACTGTTTAAGGTGAAATCAATACATTTAGTACACATTCTCCTATGGGGCTCCACCATGGCTTTTAAACATAATGAACAAGTATCCTCTGTTTCAGACATGTTTGTACAGACTAGCAATGAGACTAGCAAGCTTGGAAAACACTTTAAACCAAGTTAACAAGCAATATAAAAAACGTTACTGTGCCTTTAAGAGAAACAAATTTTGACAAAATTTGAAATAACAGTGAAAAAAGGCAGTTACACTAACAAAATTTTTACAGTGTATGTAACAAGTTAGCAGAGCATTGCACCCACTTGCAAATGGATGATTAACCCCCTAATACCAAAAACGGAATAATAAATGACAAAAACATTTTTAAACACAGTCACAACAACTGCCACAGGTCTACTGTGGTTGTTACCCTCCTCAAACATGACTTTTGAAGCCTTTTGAGCCCTTCAGAGATGTCCTGTATCATGCAGAAGGAAGCTGAGTGTCTCTGTCTGTATTTCTAGCTGCGCAGAAAAGCGCTAAAATAGGCCCCTCCCACTCATATTACAACAGTGGAAAGCCTAAGGAAACTGTTTCTAGGCAAAAATAAAGCCAGCCATGTGGAAAAAAACTAGGCCCCAATAAGTTTTGTCACCAAACATATATAAAAACGATTAACATGCCAGCAAACGTTTTATATTACATAAGCCTGATACCAGTCGCTATTAAATCACTGCATTTAGGCTTAACTTACATTAATCCGGTATCAGCAGCATTTTTCTAGCAAATTCCATCCCTAGAAATATGTTAACTGCACATACCTTATTGCAGGAAAACCTGCACGCCATTCCCCCTCTGAAGTTACCTCACTCCTCAGAATATGTGAGAACGGCAGTGGATCTTAGTTACTTCTGCTAAGATCATAGAAATCACAGGCAGATTCTTCTTCTAATGCTGCCTGGGATAAAACAGTACACTCCGGTACCATTTAAAAATAACAAACTTTTGATTGAAGTTAAAAAACTAACTATAATACACCACTCTCCTCTTACTACCTCCATCTTTGTTGAGAGTTGCAAGAGAATGACTGGATATGGCAGTGAGGGGAGGAGCTATATAGCAGCTCTGCTGTGGGTGATCCTCTTGCAACTTCCTGTTGGGAAGGAGAATATCCCACAAGTAATGGATGATCCGTGGACTGGATACACTTAACAAGAGAAAAGGGCTTTTTGTGGGGCATTGCCCCAAAGTAATCAGCTCTTTTACCTGTAAAAAAAGAAATACAACCCCCCAACATTAAAACTCACCACCCACACAACCAACCTTACTCTAAAACCCACCCAATCCCCCTTTAAAAAAACTAACACTAACCCCTTGAAGACCACCCTACCTTGAGCCGTCTTCACCCAGTCGGGCAGAAGTCTTCATCCGATCCGGGCAGAAGTCTTCATCCGATCCGGGCCGAAGAGGTCCTCTAGCCGAGAAGTCTTCATCCGATCCAGGCAGAAAAGGTCCTCCAGCCGGGCAGAAGTCTTCATCCAAGCGGCATCTTCTATCTTCTTCCATCCGACGAGGAGTGGCTCCATCTTGAAGACATCCGACGCGGAGCATCCTTCCTGGCCGACGGACTAACGACGATTGAAGGTTCCTTTAAATGACGTCATCCAAGATGGCGTTCCTTGAATTCCGATTGGCTGATAGAATTCTATCAGCCAATCGGAATTAAGGGAGGAAAAATCCTATTGGCTGATGTAATCAGCCAATCGGATTGAAGTTTAATCTGCTTGGCTGATCCAATCAGCCAATAGGATTGACCTTGCATTCTATTGGCTGATTGGAACAGCCAATAGAATGCAAGCTTGGATGATGTCATTTAAAGGAACCTTCATTCGTCGTTAGTCCGTCGGCCAGGAAGGATGCTCCACGTTGGATGTCTTCAAGATGGAGCCGCTCCTCGTTGGATGGAAGAAGATAGAAGATGCCGCTTGGATGAAGACATCTGCCCGGCGGGAGGACCTCTTCTGTCCGGATCGGATGAAGACTTCTGCCCGGCTGGGTGAAGACGGCTCAAGGTAGGGTGGTCTTCAAGGGGTTAGTGTTAGGTTTTTTTAAGGGGGGATTGGGTGGGTTTTAGAGTAAGGTTGGGTGTGTGGGTGGTGGGTTTTAATGTTGGGGGGGTTGTATTGATTTTTTTACAGGTAAAAGAGCTGATTACTTTGGGGCAATGCCCTGCAAAAAGCCCTTTTAAGGGCTATTTGTAATTTAGTATAGGGTAGGGAATTTTATTATTTTGGGGGGCTTTTTATTTTATTAAGGGGCATAGATTAGGTGTAATTCGTTTAAACTTCTTGTAATTTTTTTTATTTTCTGTAATTTAGTTTTTGGGTTTTTTCGTACTATAGTTTATTTTATTTAATTGTATTTAATTTTAGGTAATTGTAGTTAATTAATTTAATTAATTTAATGATAGTGTAGTGTTAGGTGTAATTGTAACTTAGGTTAGGATTTATTTTACAGGTAAATTTGTAGCTATTTTAACTAGGTAGCTATTAAACAGTTATTAACTATTTAATAGCTATTGTACCTAGTTGAAATAAATACAAAGTTGCCTGTAAAATAAAAATAAAACCTAAAATAGCTACAATGTAATTATTAATTATATTGTAGCTATCTTCTGGTTTATTTTATATATAAGTATTTAGTTTTAAATAGGAATAATTTAGTTAATAATAGTAATATTATTTAGATTTATTGAAACAATTTTCAAGTTAGGGGGGTGTTAGGGTTAGGGTTAGACTTAGGTTTAGGGGTTAATAACTTTATTATAGTGGCGGCGACGTTGGCAGTGGCAGATTAGGGGTTAATACATTTAATAGGCTATGTGGGCTATGGCGGTTTAGGGGTTAATACTAGAATAGGTTTATTTTGGTGTGGGTTATAGCGGTTTAGGGGTTAATAATTTAGTTATTGCTTGTGGTGTGGGCTATGGCAGTTTAGGGGTTAATAGAGTTTATTAGTTATTGTGGTGGGGGATTGCGGTTGACAGGTAGATAGACATTGCGCATGCGTTAGGTGTTAGTTTATTTTTGCAGGCATTTTATGGAGTTACGGTGCTCCCATACTCAGTGCAATGCCTGCTATGGCTGCCTTTTATGGCGAGGTAAAAAATGGAGTAAGATTTCTCCATTTTCGCCACGTAAGGCCTTGCGCTGGATATTGGATACCGATTTACGACGTGGTCCCATGTTAGCCTATGGGAGTAATAATTGCGAGCGACGGGTGAAATATACGGGCGTAACTTGTATGCTACACTGTATATGTAATACCAAAACAGCGCAAAAACCGACGTCGCCGGCTTTTGCGGGCGACGATCTATATGTAATGGAGGCCTAGATGGGTAGGAGGGTGAGAAACAAGAGGTGGGGAGTGCAAATGTGAGAATGATGTTAGTGAGGAGTTAGATGAGGGCAAATGGTAGGTAAATGAAATTAATTTGTTACTGAGTTGGGTGATAAGCTTCCCTGAACAAAAAAGACTTTTTCATATGCCTTCAACAATACTGAACTGCAAACTGAATGAAAAGAACAAATGATTCTAGCACTAAGCACACTTTACCACAGTATCCTATATTTATGTATTTATTTATTTAAAGGGACAGTCAACACTAAAAATGTCATTGTTTGAAAAGATAGATAATCCCTTTATTACCCATTCCCCAGTTTTGCATAACCAACACAGTTATATTAATATGCTTTTTACCTCTGTAAATAACTTGTATCTAAGTCTCTACAGACTGCCCCTTTTCACAGTTCTTTTGACAGACTTGCATTTCTGCTAATCAGTGCTGACTCATAAGTAACTCCACAAGAGTGAGCACAATGCTATCTATATGACACACATAAACTAATGTCCTCTAGCTGTGAAAAACAATCAAAATGCACTGAGATAAGAGGCAGCCTTCAAGGGTTTATAAATTAGCATATGAGCCTACTTAGGTTTAGCTTTCAACAAAGAATACAAGGAGAACAAAGCAAATTTAATAATAAAAGTAAAATGCAAAATTATTTTAAATGGCATGCCCTATCTGAATAATGAAAGTTTAACTTGCACTTTACTGTCCCTTTAATTATTCAATATGCTCCTCCAAGAACCCTAACTGTTTTTAGTGTGGTGTTTTTGGTAAAACAATGCTTTCTTGATTTTCATTTAAATGATTTTTTAATACATAATAAAACTTTACCTGTGTGTTAAAGATCTATTTTAATGACATACAAATATGTAAAGACGCAAATGGTTTTGGTTCCCTTTTATCTAAACTAACATGTGAACATCTCACCTATGTTTAAGTAGCACAGCATCATTGTTGAAATGACGCACAGCATTT